>NC_142479.1:57999090-58302121 GCF_049115385.1 Moschus berezovskii
CAGCCAGCCACTGGTGGGCATTTCTCAGGCTGGTGGCCTCCCTGTCCCTGTCCATCAGGGCATGTTGGCCCTCCTGAGGTGTGGGGTCACACCCATGTCAGTGTGTGGCCAACTTGCCTTAGAGGGTCTTTCTTCTGGACACTCATACCCTTTGTCCTGCAGCGATATCGCCATTTCTTCATTATGCAGAAATTGCTGTTGTATGAAAGCTTACCGACTTTGGTACCATTGATGACATGATCAGGAGTTTGTCTCAGTCTTTTTTTGTTCAGGAGGGACAGTGGGCTCCCTAAGTGGGAGCCCAAGATATCCCCAAAACTCCTGACTGACACTACTCCCCGCCCTTTAATCAGATGGCACCTATTCTTAGCAGGTAGTTGAAGGGGTTTGCCCAGTAGTTTGGAGGAAAGAAACTGTACCTCTAGGGGACTCCTACCATGTACCTGACACTTTGCTGAACGCATGCACACAGTTTCGTATGAACCCTCCCCACTCTCCTACAAGACAGGCTGGTGTTACCACTTTGGGGTTCTAGAGTTGGAAACTAAAGCTCAGAGAGGCTAAGTAATGGTGGCACCTGAGCTTGAACCCTAGCCGGACTCCACAGCCCACACACCCAGTCCTTCCTTCACCTTCGGCTCCCCCAGGAGCGCTGGTGGGGCTGGGAGGGCGGCCTTCACCAGGACACAGCTCCACAGCAGGGGCTGAGCAGCAGAGTGCTTCTCCGACCTCACCTGTCCTGTGTCTTTGTTGAGCGGGGACTGAGGACCCAGGGCCCACTGTGGGGCAGGTCTTTCCTACACTGGACTGTGTTGCCTGAAGGTGTGTGGGCAAGGAGGGGTGGTGTTTAGTGGACAGTTTTCATCCACATCCCCAGCAGTCATGTTTGTAAAAAGAGCCAGAAGTACAGTGCTTCAGAAACCTGGTGGGAGGGGCAGGGAGTTCTGTTTCTAGCAAACAATAACCGTATCTGCTTTTTATCTTCATTTGCTGACACACAAACCAGCTGAAGAAGCAGGCATTGGCGACACCTCCAACCTGGAAGACCAAGCTGCTGGACACGTGACCCAAGGTCAGTGGGCTAGTATTGCCTGCCATGCATGATGTGGGGGGTTGGGAAGACGGGGTGCAACACTCAAGTGGATCATACCCTGAGAAGAGAATTCGGACCTGGGCCTTAATTCCAAGGTCCAGATCTTTAGGAGCTGGTTTTTCATCGAAGGTGGGCTATCCAGGTAGAGAAGGAGCTTTAGCTCTTTCTAGTCATTTCTGACTGCTTCCCAGTATGTTTGTTGTTCTGAAAGAAGCTGGCCTTGCCCAGCTTGGGAACTCGAGAATAAGTGACCAACAGAAACACAAATGTGTCTGATGAATGATTCTCCCTGTAGGCGGCCCTCTGGCCCATCCCAGGAACAAAGCCTCAACTCTGTCGCCACCAAACTATTTCTTCTGTGCAGCCTTCAAATTTTATTGTGATTTTCTTCTCAGGGACCAAAATTATTGTGCTCAAGAAAAACAGCTTCGTATAATCACTGAGCATAAATGTTTTTAAGAACTTAAATTATAAATCTTAGAGATTCCTTATCTTTGGAAATGGAAACCTCCAATACAACCCAGCTGAGTTTTGTTTTCTGTCATTGGCTGCATAAATGAACTTGAGAGTCTGCTGTGGAATGTGGAAGCTTTTAGACTAAGAAAGCCAGGAAGTCACTGGTCTTTTCCTCACAAAGTGATTTGGGATTTGTTCAGTGTTTAGTTCTGCCACTGGGCCATCTGGCTTTAGGGAGACTCTGGGCCCTGAAGAAATGTCTCCTTGAGGGTGCTTTGAAGCCCAACTACGCATTTCTGTCTCCCAGGGTTCCCTGCCCCATAGTGAGCTAGTGTTTCTCGTCTCACACAGCATGGAAAGATGTGCTTTCATTCTCAGGCTTACAAAGAGCTTCAAAAAAATATTAGAAGCGATAATCATTATAAACGGGGAATCTCAGTCTATGTGTTAAATAACTAGACTCTTGCCTCCTATTTCTTCTAGGTCATGATTTCTAGCTTTTAGCTAAAATAAGGTTTTTATAACCTCTGGAAATGACCATCTATTTCCATAAAAAGAAGTGAATTTGAATTTTTCTTACAAATTTTTATTGTAGGCTATGTCTCCATGTCCCTGAAACATATTCCACGGAACAAAAAGATCAGGCCAACAGCTTTCCTAGAAACCTTACTTTGGGGCTAACTGAGTTTTTAACTTTCCCAGCACTGGCTTAGTATCACAGAGCTATATAGATGAACACCCGGTAGCATCATCTGCACTGGAACGCTGGCACCAAATCTGTGAACATGTGGAGGGTTCTACCTCTGTGCTGCCCAGGCCAGTGTTTAATGTCTCATCTGGAGCTGCTGATCCAAATGACCAAGCCCAGCTCCCCCCAGTGCGGCCTTGGGAAATCCAGACACCCTGGCGATCCACAGACATGTTTCACTGCCACAGACCTGCAGTCTGTTTTGTGCTAAAGCAATCAGATTAAGGAAGACCCATGTACACAGAAGCACAGCTGTTCTCTGCTCTTTGTTTTCCTGTGGCAGAAGGAAAACCTCTGGCAGCCTGTGTTCATGAAGGACTAAGACAGCAAAGATGTTTCAGGATGGAGCTGCGAGGGGCCAAGAGGAGCAGGGTGTGGGGAGGGCCCTGCCCACGCCAGGAGTGGACCTTTCTTCTGGGAGTGTCACCAGGACCAGGCCTTCCGGGGAGCGTGGGGACACAATTCATTTGCACTCTTGAGGCCACCCAACTGTGTTTCTCCAAATATTGCTTACCTTGGACCCACCCCCGGTGATCACTACCTGTAGTATTGGCTTGAAAAATACTGCATATTTTTCACGATATCCATAAGATAGTATGAAAAAACCCAAATGAACTTTTTGGCCAACTCAGTAGTTACTGACACTTTTCAGTCTTCTGGGAGCTGAATAGAATGTTCTCCCAGTCCGGCTCCTTCCTCCAGGAGAGTAATAGCATGATGGCAGGTTCCTCGCACACATGCACACACATACACATGCTGTACTATCCTATATTGATAACTTTTCAGGGTATGTTTAATACACGGCTTTGGGGCCTTGGTCTCTTTTTCAGTGAGGGTCTTTTAAAGCCCTGCGGTGTAACAGTAACATCCATATTACAAGCAATTTCTAGGGAGCTCTGGGAGGAAAGATTTTTCCAGAAAGTGCTGGAGACCTGGCCTGATGAGAGGTGTTGGGACCAGTAGCTGCTGCCACTTCTGGTCTGTTGAGCGGTGGGTTGGGAAGAAGTTGGGGTGAGGAGACAGTTGCTCAGATTGCCTCCTGCCAGCTGGTTTCTTGCATCTCTGTCATTTGGTCTGTTCATCCCCAAGACTCACCAAGGGCCCCAGAGAGTCTCCTGCAGACCCGGTGGAAGGCAGAAATCGGCTCGTTTCCCTGATGACATCATGTGTAAATCTGGCCACATGGCAGGCTCTAGGGCTATGCTAGGAACACAAGATAACTGGGACCATGAACTCAAGGCCCCGGCATAGGGGTGGGAGGTAAGAGCTGGCCTTTTGACGAGGGGCTGCCGAGCAGCTCCACAGACTCTGACGAGAGTTGGGACCAGAGGGACCATCATGCGTTAGCCAGGTGTGTGGACCCCTGCGTTCTCCCACCTCCTGCCCGCCCCTCATCTAGTCTATTTCTCTTCCAAGACCCTCAATCCTTTGGGGTTCCAGGGTTTATTGAGAGGAGAGCTGCAAAGTTGTCCTGGAACTAGGTAGGATGTTTGAAGAGGTGGGAGTTAGAAAAAATACAGGATATTAGGAGAACTAACAGAAAAAAATCTCCTGTCCTCAATACACAGATATTTTAAGGAGGGATTCATGTGAATGTGGGGCTTCTCTGGTGGCTCAGATGGTAAAGAATCTGCCTGCAATGCAGGAGACCCAGGTTTGATCCCTGGGTCAGGAAGATCCCTTGGAGAAGGAAATGGCTACCCATTCCAGTATTCTTGTCTGGAGAATTCCATGGACAGAGGAGCCTGGTGGGCTACAGTCCATGGGGTCACAAAAAGTCAGACACGATTGAACGACTAACACTTCATGTAAATGCAGCATGAATGAAGCAGAAAAAAGGGACACGTGTCCTCCATCCACTGGGCTGGCACACAGGAGGTGGTGTGACAGGGTGAAGCAGTGGTCCCGCAGGGCTGGCCACATCTGTGCCGTGCAGACCACCTTAACTGCCATGGTGGTCACCTCACCTCGTGCAGAAGGCTGTTCATAATCCACCATCTGGACAAACTTGAACCGTGTTTCTGTTTGTAGAGGTCTCATGGCAGGTCAGTTAATACAGACTGAGCCCTGATTATGATGCATTTGGGGTTTTCCAAATCTATCAAGGTGGGTTTATAGGTTCCTGCTGGGTTTACTGGGCAAAAAGGGGGGCCAGAGAGAGAAGGAGAGGAAAGGAGACCCTCCCTGCACCCCAACCAGGTCCCAGCTAGAGGCCAGAGTCTTCAGGAGGCTCACAGTCCCTGGAGAGGAGGACAAGTTTCTGCTGCTGGTGGAGTTAGCCTAAGGCAGCCCCAGATATGGCAGGATGCTCGGAGCCCAACCAGACCCAACATAGGCAGAGGACTAACACCAGCGCTAGACGGGGTCTTGGTCTAAGCTCCCCTTTGACAGATAAGAAAAAGGCTCAAAGACAGGAGGTGCTCACCCACGGTCACCCAGCTAATTGTTGGCAGATTGACCAAGAGTCGTTTCATTCTGAGCAAAGAAAAGCAACGCGGGTGAGCTCAGAGCACGGGCTCCTTTTCCTTTTTAAGTTGGGCTTGAGATGCTGTTTAAACATCCTTTTTTTCTTTCAAACGTATGTCCCTCTCTTAAAACACTTAACTTGCTCTTGCTAACCTTTTGCTGCTGCTGCCTCTTCAAACCCAGAGGAGAGGAGAGTTCCGGGTCAGCAGAGGGAAGCGTCTGAGAGGCCTCTGGCCCATGGGCTTAGCTCTCAGGTCCAGCTTGCACACGGCCAAGAAGATTCTGGGGTCTCCGAGCTGCCTCTGGGGGAGAAAGAGCCCGAAACTCCTGTCCTGGCGACCTCTGGCTCTTCCCAGCATCACCCCGTCTGCCAAGCGCCTCCTCCAGCAGGAGGCCCTCAGGAGCCCCACTGGGAGTGGGGACCAAAACCAGGGCAACGGGCTGAGGAGGGCCTGGCCTTTCCGAAGCCCCCTTCCCCTGGACGTCAGCAGATGGAGCCTGGGAATTCCAAGGTTGTTCAGGCAAGCTTCCTCGGGGAGCCGGGCCACCATGGAGGTGAGGCTGTGGAGCCGGGGACCTCAGGTCTGGCCTGCCAGCACGCATCTGACATGCTTGGGGCCCCCACCCTGCTCACAGGCCCCAGAGAGGCCACACGCCAGTCTTCAGGGACAGAACCTAAGGTTGCAGAGGGCAGCCGCCGCGGCTCCGAGCCGCCAGAGTACCAGCTTTGGGGAGGCCTGCCCCAGGAGGGGCTGCCGCCGAAGGGGGCACAGGGCAAAGAAAGGCAGAGGGGCGAGGAGGTGGATGAAGACCGGGACATTGATGAGTCCTCGCCCCAGGACTCCCCGCCCTCCCAGGTCTCCCCAACCCGGGGCGGGCCAGCCCCGCAGGCAGTTTCCAGAGAAGCCCCTGGAACCCCAGGGTCCCCAGCCGGGGGTGCCATCCCACTTCCTGTTGATTTCCTCTCTAAAGCATCTGCAGAGACCCAGGTCCCAGAGCCCGACGGGCCCAGCGAGGGGCCCCCGGGAGAAGGGCGCGGTGGGTCCCCCGAGTTCACATTCCACGTGGAAATCACAGCTAACCTGCAGAAGGAGCAGGGACCCCCCTCAGAGGTGGATTTGGAAAGGACTGCACTTCCCAGGGCCCCTGAAGAGGAGCAAGAGCCCCGGAACCCCTCTGAGGGCGAGGACACAAAAAAGACTGATCTTCCAGAACCTTCTGGAAAGCAGCCTGCAGCTGGTCTGCCAGGGAAGCCCATCAGCCGGGTGCCTCAACTCAAAGGTCTGTGTCTTGAGCTCCTTCGCTCCCACCTGGCGACCTCGTGTGCCACCCAGGCTGCAGGCACTGCCACTCAGCTTCCGGCTCCTCCTTGGCTCCTGCTGCTTCTGAGGCCCCCGGGGACAGCCACCAACCAGCCACCTGGGCCTTCGCTCACCCTCCCAGCCCCCTCCTGTCCCTCAGGCGCTGGTAGTTCCTGCTCCTCTCACGCTTGCCCACCGTCGTGCATGTCACGAAGACCCCCACCCAGTGCTTTCTGCCCGGTTCACTCCTCTGGCCCCTTGATCTCTCTGCAAGGCTCTTCAGCCCAGTGGAGGCTGGTGGGCTGCACTCCACAAAGAGCATAGCAGCTGCTCCCACTTTCGAGGGCTCATTATGTGTCTCAAATTGGTTGTCTAGGACCCTCCTGTCCCTCCCAACAAGGGGGCATAATTAGCCCCGATTTGCAGGCAAGAAAACTGAGGCTCCAAGCAATTAAGTACCTTGCTGAAAGTCATTGAGTAGTAGGTGATGGAGCCAGGTTTGGAACCCAAGTAGGTCTGCTTTGAAAGGCACTTCCATCTACCCTGCAAGTGCCTTCCAGGAGGTCCTGAGGTGTACCCTCCTAGCCCAGAGACTCAGAGGACACATGTCTATCCTCTGCGACTGTGTCAATGGATAGCACCTCACATGTAGCAGGCCACACACACACATACACCCATTTGGAGGTAACCCAGGGCCCAGGCTGAGCCTTTGGCCCAACAACCACTCCACCCTATCCTGTCTGCCTTGTGGCAGAAGAGACAGTGAGCAGAAACAAAATCTCCTCGTGGAAGGAACCCCTTCTTCTTCCCTTGGGGCAGTGCCCCTGATGGGATCGCAGGGAGGGATCTCAGCCCCGTCCCCATCTCGAGCCCTGGGAGGCATGACCACAGCAGCCTTTCAGGAGCTGAAGAGATGGGAGGGGAGGTTCCCAAGGGTGGGGGTCTCTGTGTCCTGTTGGGGGGAGGACAGTTTATACCCCAGAGGAGGCCTCCTTGCCACATATCAGCTGTATTCATACGTTTAGGTCCTGTAGCATATTAGAATTATTTGCGGGGCCCAGAAATTGATGCTGCTTAAACTGTTAATTGCAGACATCTGTTAAATGTTATCACGAAAACTTTGAAATGTTGTAGATGAAGGAACCTGTATTTTTAAGTTTAAGACCGAAAAAGAATCCTACTTTAAAATATCCAAAACTCCAAACTAATATGGGACACATAACTGTTAGTTGACAGATGGCACAACAGTGTTTCCTGAAATGTTGTTTTATACTGAATGCTGATCCACTGCATGTTGATAGATGTGTCCAAGGAAAAAAAGAGTTCCATCGTCTAGTTTGCGGGGGAAAAAAAGGTGAAACAAAGTTAAATGGAGTTTGCTGTGGGGAACTTGTCAGAGCCTTTAATATTGTAATGTACATTCTGACCCTCTGAGAAGGATACATAGTAGCCATTTCCCCAATTTGGGAAATGCAGATCTAGCAGATGCTTTTGTTGTGACATAGATGATGATGGTCATCGGGGCAAAGGATGTGAATCCGGTCCACACAGGGCTCTTATTAAAAATGCAAGTTCCTGGGCCCCACCTTAGGCTACTGTTTCAGAGTGAACCTGGGATTCTGTATTTCAAGAAGCTCTCCCACTGGTTCTGCTGTGTAACAAAGTTTGAAAATCTCTGGGCTAGATCATCAGTGCTGGTCACTCTAGAAATCTGGTCTCCAGGAACCAGTGAGATGCTTCCACTGTCCTCGGGGCAGAGGTAATAACGATATTGAAGCCACAGATGAAAACCTATGATCAGTTTTCAGTAACGAATGTCAATAGCAGGAAAGAGTGAGTTAGAAGTTACGCTGGTAGACAAGCGGATTGGTTTCACCAAGGGGTGTGGCTTTCCAAACACAAAATCTGTCAATGGTTTGCTCCTAAAATCCAGAGATTATCTATGGCGGGGGTCTCCAACCTCTAGGCTACAGATCAATACCTCCTGTCAGATCAGTGGTGGCATGAGATTTAACATGCACAATAAATGTAATGTACTTGAGTCATCCTGAAACCATCCCCTCCCCACCCCTGGTCCATGGAAAAATCATCTCCCATGAAATAAAGAGTTTGGGGACTGCCAATCTATAGGATATTTGATGTCAGCTAGTTTGTTGCTAATTTGGGGAAAGGACAAGCATTAGTCCCCCTTGGGAGAGTCTGTAAGTGGTGAGAAGGCCCTCCAGGGTTGGGTCAGGGGTGGGTTGGACTTGTCAGAGAGCCAGCTAGGACTGGTCACCCAAGCCCCCATGAGTGAGGGGCAGGTTCTGGGAAAGCGGCCCACTCCTCCTGGCCCTTGGGTGACAATATGAGCAAGGGGTCCTGCAGGGGCCAGAGCCTGGCTGACCTACCCTGTACATAGCCCTGGGGCTTCCAAATGCCCCTCCTTAGAGCAGGGTTGGCCCCAGTCGGGGAAGGCTGACCCCAGTAGAGCCTGTGAGAGGTGGTCCTGCACCATCTACCTTCCCTGACCACCCCTGTACCAACGTATGTCCATAACAGTTTCCTCTGCGTCGCCTATGCATGTCCCCGCCCTCGGCCAGCCTGCTGCCCCCTCTTGTCAGGGTGTTGCAAGCAACGACCCCAGTGTGCTGTGTTGATACTAACAACGAGCCACCTAACAGATTCAAGGGGAAAGAAATCAACCGGGTTTCCACTGGCCCAACTGAACAAGACATGTTGCACAGTTTCTGAGAAACCACTTTCCCTCCATTGGGCTCTCACGAGCTGTGCTAATGGGTGTAACATGCATTCTCATTTTGTATTTTATCAGCTCGCATGGTCAGTAAAGGCAAAGATGGAACTGGACCCGATGACAAAAAAACCAAGGTAAGCTGAGAAAACATGGCACCTCTCTGCCGCCATCAAGTTCATCAAGAAGCCATTCTTTGTATCTGAATTGATCTCTGTATATGACACGTGGAAATCGTTGGTCCCCGAGGTACAGCTGTCATTCAAAGTGCTTTGTGTTTTCATACAAACGTTTAAAATGCCAGCTTTTATCCTTGGATAGTTCTGCCAGGGGAGGGCGGTCAGCAGGTTAATGAATGAATTAATGAATACTCCGAATTATAGCTGTACCAGCATTGTTTGAATTAAGACGTTCACGGTAAATGAAAGTATGTTTGAATTTTCTGTGGTGAATTTTGAATTTTCTGCTTCCCGCTACAGGTCTAGGCACAGCAAAGACATATCTGTATACACACAGAGAGATATATTTAAGATCTATCTAGAAAATACCATTTACTTAGGGGGCTGAGGGAGTGTTGAGCAAAAATGGGATATCCAACCTAAAGTGGAGGGTTCTGGAAAAGCCCTAGAGGAGATGACCTGTGAGGCAGGCCGAGGACAAATGAAGGGGGACTGGTGAATAGGGGTGAGAAGAGACATTCCGAGGAGTAGGATCGGTGGAGGTAAAGGGGGGTGGGGGGAGAGGAGGAGACAAATCACGTGTTTGGAAGTTCTGAGCAAATCGGCTCGGTTGCTGCCAAGCTCGGAGTAGGGCTGAGGCAGGCCGGAGGAGGGAAGCCTGATACACACCCTACATGCTGAGTGGACATGTGGGCTGCGGTGCCCTAGAGGCTGTCCTGAAATCCTGCCAGCCAGTCTTAAGATCTTCCCCTACCAAGGACCAGAAAACCGAGCAGCCTGCTCACCACCCGAACCGCACCCAGGACCGCATGGTCCTTCTCACGCTGTCAGCTCTAGTGCCCTCTCCTCCATGACGGGGCCTCTCGGAGAAAGCTCTCGTAGCTGCACAGTAGTGTTTTTCCAGGAAAACCTCTCTGGGGCCCCAGAGGAAGACCTGTTTTTCGTATAGGCATCCAAGAGGCCCCCTATCTATGCTGCCTGAAACGCCTGGGTGTTCATCAGTCCTGGAGGACTGATGGAGTTCCCAGACGCAGAAGCAAGCCCTAGAGTTTGGTCTTGTGTGTTGGTCTTGCTGCCCAAAGTGCCTGCCCTGGAGGAAGTTGGGGTTCACCATCACAGGACCCCAGTGGGGCAGCTGAGGGTACTTCCTGCAGGGACTTGGGGTGGGAGGGAGTTGCAATAACTGCTTGCCAGTCGGGATGCCCACTCAGGGGAATCCTGCCCTCTGTTCGTTCACCCATTCATAAGCTGTCCCTGCCCTAGAGTTGCTCACAGCCTGGCAGCAAGAGGTCACATCTGTCATGAACCTAGGCCACTTGGCCAGGTAGGGAGCAATGCCAGCAGAGGCGACCTTGTGAAGCTGGGGAAGGAGGGCTTGGCTTGCCAGTACCCACCCTCAGCTTTTCTTGCCAGCAGCCTCAGGGCCTCAGCCCGCATCGCTCCCCTCACACCCCTGCTCCGTCCCTCTTGCACTCCTTCCAAAGGCTGGCTGCAGAGAGAGCCTCAGCCACCTTAGTGGTGAATCTCAGTAATGAAGAAGTCTCTGGTCAGGACTCTCTGTAGCTCTGACTCCCCCTTTGGAACACCTTTGGACTTGGCCTCTTGGTTTTATTCCTGAAGCTGTGGCCCTTCCCGCTCCCAGACCAGCCTCCTCCACCAGGGCCATGCATCCCAGTCCAAGGTCCCCAGAGGTGGTCCAGACAAACCACAGGTGCTGTCCACCCTCCTTCACACACTTTCATCTCTGTGAGGTTGTCCAGCTCACAGACACCTTCCCATTGGCCACCTGCACCACCCAGGCTACTTCATTAGGTAGATCGTACACAAGAGTAACCACTGGCCTGATTAAGATTTACCAGACTTTGGGAGATTGGGATAGACATATATACACTATTGATACTATGTATAAAATAACTAATGAGAACCCTACTGTATAGCTTCCCTGGTGATTCAGATGGTAAAGAATTTGCCTGCAATGCAGGAGATCCAGTTTTGATCCCTGGGTCAGGAAGATTCCCTGGAGAAGGAAATGGCAACCCACTCCAGTATTCTTGCCTGAAGAATTCCATGGACAGAGGAATCTGGCAGGCTACAGTCCACGGGATCACAAAGAATCGGACACGACTGATCAACTAACAGTTTCACTGTGTGGCTCAGGGATCTCTACTCAGTGCTCTGTGGTGACCTAAATGGGAAGGAAATCCAGAAAAGAGGGGATATATATACATATATACCTGATTCACTGTGCTGTACAGTAGAAACTAACAACACTGCAAAGCAACTACACTCCAAGAAAACTTAATTTTTAAAATATTGGGGCGGGTAGATTTACCAGACAGTTTGGTTTTGAGACTTTAATCAGAAAGTAAGTGTGTGTGTGTGTGTGTGTGTGTGTGTGTGTGTGTGTTCTAAGTGGTATCAGACAGAATCTTCAAGACCTGCCTAAACAGGTACAGTCCTGATGTTGGCAAGGACGATTCTGCCAGTGTAGTGGAAGAGGGAGAGGGGTGAGGGGGCCAGCATGAGCCCCCCACCTGGAACTGAGCAGAACCAGGGGCACTTCTGGCCCATGACACACTGGAGATATTTTCTTGAGAAGCGTTCTAAGAATCGTATACTTTTGGCGATCTCCACTGACTCTCTGGGTGCAAGCCACCTTTTAACCAGTGGTCTCCAAAGTGCGAAGCTGACATAGATCCAGTGGGCTGGAGAAAGAACATACCAGCACGTCTATCATTTTCTCCAACTTTGCCATATGTAAGTTTCATAATGTACATCATATGCTAGCATCGTAGTATATGCATTAGCTGATGAATGACTACAAGTTCATGGTCACTTTCTGGTCTTCCAGATAAGGACTGTTAAGGGTAAATGATCCACATGGTTTGGAGATCATGCCTTTAAACCATTACCTGCCTTATTTGTTTTTAGTTAGCGTCCTTTTTCAGTTTGTACCTTTCTCCCATGTGCTGACTTTTATTTTGATTTTATTTATGTTTATGTTTAAGCCATCCACACCTTCTTCCGCTAAAACCCTGAAAAATAGGCCTTGCCTTAGCCCCAAACGCCCCACTCCTGGTAGCTCAGACCCTTTGATCAAACCCTCCAGCCCTGCCGTGTGCCCAGAGCCATCTTCCTCTCCTAAACACGTCTCTTCTGTCACACCCCGAACTGGCAGTTCTGGAGCAAAGGAGATGAAAGTCAAGGTAAGAGGAACCCACCTTTGGAAAGAATCAGGCTGCTCTGCTGTAGTTTTCAAAAGTATGCTTTTCTAGTCGCAAAGACCTTTCTTTAGATAAGCTCTCACCTAGAAGTACCATGTAGAACAGTTAAAATTCTCTGGTTAAAACAGGGGAAAGGAGGCACAGTACCATCCTTTTCAACTCCGTTTCATCCCCTAAGGCATGGGAGGGGACCCTGGTTTGAAAATCACTGTGGGTTTCCTTGGTCTGTTCCTGGCTTTAGGGGATGCTCCCGGGTTGCCCTCATTTGGGTTGGACAGCGTCCCTTGCACCCACACCTGTCCCAGTAGCTCACTCCCTCCTGAACCATCTCGTGGTTCCCGGTTCACGTCAGTTTCTTTTTTGAGTTTGGGTTATGTGTCAAGGTCACTGCCCCCAGTCAGCTGACCGTGCTTGTGCACCTGTGCTCCACCTTTGGCCCATCTGCTAACTGATGCTGGTGTTCACCCGCCAAGGGCTCTTAGCACACCTGAGGTGTTACTGAATCCCGGGACCTGTTTGAGAGAGAATTGAAGGATGGGACTAGCTCTTTTAGCACTCTCGGTCAGGTTCAACAAACTGTGTCTCCACGTGCCTCTGAAACCAACCACCACCAGGCAGATTAAACCCCCTTGAGAGAGTCAGAGAATGGTGTAGGAAGTCTTCAGACGTCCTGCCTGCCGACACTGGTGGATGTGGACCTCGATCATTGCTATGAGCTCTGTTCTTTTTATGAAATACATTGGCTCCACTTGTGCAGATAACTCATATAAACAGTTCATCCAGGAGGAAATGGTACTCAGGAGTTTAGGAGGGGCTGTGGATTTGTGTATCTTTGTCATGGTAAAGGACACTTGTATTTGGCTGGCAGAGCGTCACCCCAATCATAGCCTCATTTTGAGTCAAGCTGGTAGAGTGGAGCTGGCATTGATGCCAGGTGGCAGAAACCTTTCCCAGCCGTAAAAAAAACACTATCCTGTGCATTGGTTTACAGGGGGCGGATGGTAAGCCTGGAACGAAGATCGCCACACCCCGGGGAGCGGCCCCTCCAGGCCAGAAAGGCCAGGCCAACGCCACCCGAATTCCAGCAAAAACCACTCCCACCCCGAAGACCTCGCCAGGCACTGGTGAGAGGACTTTCTCTGGAATCCTAGTTGGGGGGTGGGGATGGGGAGAGCTCGCCCCGGAGGCCCTGACAGTTAACCTCTGGTAGCCAACTGACGCCTGTGGTTCAGGAAGTATCAAATGTTCATTTTCTAATTCTTTTAATTTTCTGAGCTAGATATTGAATCCCCACTTTTTACCATGAAGAAATCGAGGCTCTGAGAGTCTGCATGACTAAGTCTAACCAGATTTTTAAGCACGAGGAAAATAGAGCCATGAGACTAATAACTGATGGAGAAGGGGCTTCTCTGAGCTTCTCGCATCCCGCAACGCCCCGCCCCCCCCACCTCTGGGGAGGTGATTTTCAGCCCCCAATGAGGGATGGGACACTACGGGTGACCTCACACAGGGGGCAGCCCCTGCTAACTTGCTGGGATGTTAGGGACCTTCTGACAGAACCTAAGGGTCTTAGCTGAGCACTCATAGGCTGTGCCCATTTCCTGGGCTCCTGTGAGTAAAACCCATTGGGTTCTGAGTACCAGCCAAGGCCTCAATTGAGCCATTTTGCTTCCAGTGGGGACAGCCAGGCTGAGTCCCCCCTTCCCATTGCCATGACGACTGACTGTCCCAGGCACCTGGGTTTAGACTGTGCATGACTCAGGGTGTCTGATCCAGGGCAGCACTCAGGAGACCTATGGATCTTAGACGGGCTATGTGTGAGGCCTGGGCCAGCACCACAGGGTCTCTGCTGCTCCTTGGCCCCAGGGTTGGCTGCCCAGAGCCCTGGTTTCCTGCTTGTCTTGGCCGTGGTGTTTAGCGAAGTTGCTGTAGGGTGGGGCCTGCATGGATACCCACTCACTAAGGTCCATTGGTTGACTTTCTCCCATAGGGTTTATTTTTTTTTTTTTAATTATTATTTAATGTTTTTGCTACACTGGGTCTTCATTGCTGCGCTCGGACTTTCTCTACTTGCAGCAAGTTGGGGCTACTCTAGTTGTGGTGTACGGGCTTCTCCTTGCAGTGGCTTCTCTTGTTGCAGAGCACGGGCTTATTTGCTCAGTGGCATGTGGGAGGACCAGGGGTCAAACCCCGTGTCCCCTGCACTGGCCACTGCATTCTTCACCACTGGACCTCCAGGGAAGCCCGGGTTTTTCCTCATGTATAGAGTACATATGATACAAGGGGGAATTCACAAGACTCCCGGCTGGATTTCATATATGACTTTGATCCTGCTTTTCTTCACTTGATATTATGCCAGTTGATTCATGCAACTGGAGTCATAACTGGAAGCAAGAACCTGTGTTTCTCTCTGGATCTTAACTGCTCTGCAGTGGACAGACCTCCCACAAGTCGACCTTGTTTCCTGCTAGCCGGTGCCCCTGCTCCCTAACCCCATTCCCGCCCTCCCCCCACCCGCTGCATAAAAAACAAAAACTCTCATTGAGGCTTTTTCAAGCTTGATAATAATGAGGCTTTCTGTGGATTTTTCTTTTTAAGCGACCATGCAAATGCAGAAAAAACCACCCCCTGCAGGGGCAAAATCTGAGAGAGGTAATTCTGAGCCTGCCTTGCCCAGCTGGGGTCATGCCTTTTGCACGTGCATCTTGTTGGTTGGCTGGGCGGGGTTGAGGGGAGCTGGTTAGAGCCAGGAGGACCTGCTTTTGAAACTTAGGCTTCCCACATTGGGCCTGAAGTTGGAACAGGCAGAATTCCTGCTCCTCTTCTCGCGTGGCTTGAGCAGATGTGTCTGTCCAATGGGCAATCCTAATCCTAATCCTGCGTGTTCTTGGCATCAGCTGGGGGCTCTAGGTGGGGCCAGGGGAGCAGGTGCCTCGAGCTGATGTGGGTGTTGGAGTCAGGACCGGCCCTAACCAAGTTAGGGGTAGGTCGCACTGGCAAGTGGTGGGGACCCTGTCCTGTGGGGTCCGGCCACTGGCACCGTTCTCCAGATGAGCACACAGGCTTAAGGAGGGAGGTCGAGGGACTTGCCTGAGGTCACTCTGTAGTTCAGTGGCGCAGAAAGTGTGGGAAACCACCACCAGGTCTACGAGGCAGCCTGTGTGCCAGGGGGCAGAGGGTGGGGGACTCTGAGCCTGGAGGCTTTACTCGTGCTGTTGCTGCAGAGCTTGACTCCTTGAGGAATTTCCAGCAGACATGGAGATTCAACCAAGAACCTCGTGCTCATCCTCTCTTTGACAAGAGAAGATGCTGCTTCCCACAGAGAGCTGCCCTTTCTGCTGCTTGGGGCCCAGCAGGTCCCCGTTTGGTACACATGGTTCCTGGGTGGTGGGGAGCATCCGCTGCCCTCAGAAACGGAGGGGAGTGAGACCGCCACTTGTGCACAGCGTCCAGCCCAGTGGCTCTCAGACTCAAGAATCCTGCTCAAGAATCAAGAATCAGGAGTCTGCTTTAGAATCCCTGGGAGCAAGGGAAGCACCAGTTTTGCAGGCCCTGCCCCGAGAGATTCTATCCTATCCTGCCTAGATGGGGCCCCGGAATCTGTATCTTACAGGTCCCACCCGCTCCTACCGCCACCGCCACCGCCGACGTGGCGGCTCTGGAGATCCCGACGCAGGAGTGCCTGGGCCACATTTGGTGAAACACGAATCCAACAGACAGACAGAATAGCCAACCAGGAAGTGTGATGGGGGGTTGAAGAGTGCAGGAAGAGACACGTCTTAGGAGCCCAGGGCTGGTCAGCTGGGAGAGGGGCGGCGTCCGCAGCCTTCCTGGAGGGCGTGGCCTCTGCCTGGGTCCGGAAAGGCTCACTGCTATTTGCTGGGCAGCGCCTTTTCGCAGAGGGCGTTCTTGGGGAGGGCCGGCGGCTGTGAAGCTGCATGGCTTGTTTGGAAAGTCAGGGACTGATGGACACGATGCAGGCATACCATTCTGGAACCCAGGTACCAGAGAAGAGTTGGGAGGTTGGATAGGGGTCTAGCGGGGAAGGGGCCTTGAACTTAATGAACAGCTCAAAATTCACCCTGTGGTTAGAGTCCAGTGGAACCATGTGTAAAACAGATAGCTAGGGGAAGCTGCTATAGCACAGGGAGCTCAGCTCAGTGCTCTGTGATGACCTGAAGGGGAGGGATGTGGGGCGGGGATATACTCATTTTGTTCTTTCGTATGCTTATAGCTAATCCTTTAATCATGAAATAGACCTATGCAAAATTATCAGATATTTAATGCAACAGAATATTATGTTACAGCTTGGGGCTTCCCTGGTGGCTCAGAGGCTAAAGCACCTGCCTGCAATGTGGGAGACCTGGGTTCGATCCCTGGGTCGGGAAGATTCCCCTGGAGAAGGAAATGGCAACCCACTCCAGTATTCTTGCCTGGAGAATCCCATGGACGGAGGAGCCTGGTGGGCTACAGTCCACGGGGTCGCAAAGAGTCGGACTCGACTGAGCGACTTCACTTATCACTTATGGCTAATCCACGCTGCCCTTCAGCAGAAACCAACAAAACACTGTAAAGCAGTTACCCTCCGACTAAAAATAAATTTAAAAAATAAAGAGTCCAGTGGATCCAGATGAGACCCTGGCCCACCATCGCATTACCCTTATTCAGGGCAAAGGCCAGGGTATCCCTGCCCAGCCTTAGTCAGTCGGCTTTATATTTATTTCCTCTGAGCTCAGAGAAGGAAAGTGATTTGTCTGAGATCACTCAGCTGGCCGGAGCCGCTCCCGACCCCAGGGACACTGGGCAGAGTTGCTCCCCTCTGGGAAGTAGTCCTGAGTGGTCCTTGGCGACCACTCTGTTGCTTCCCTGAGAAGCAGGATATTTTTGTCCCAAAGCAATGAGGCTGGGAAGAGAGACGTTTCTCTAGAAATGGAGGCAAGGGCAGCCTCCCGCCGGATTGACCGAGTTTCCGACCTTGTTCCTACCGGCCTGGTTCAGCCCTGACTCTGGGAATGGACCGCAGGACAGAGATCCTTTTTCTGACTCCCGCCCCGCTGGGCCCTGGCCTCACGCCCGCCTTCCTTTCCAGGTGAATCTGGGAAATCCGGGGACCGCAGCGGCTACAGCAGCCCCGGCTCCCCAGGCACTCCGGGCAGCCGCTCCCGCACCCCGTCCCTGCCGACCCCGCCCACCCGGGAGCCCAAGAAGGTGGCGGTGGTCCGCACTCCCCCCAAGTCGCCGTCGGCAGCCAAGAGCCGCCTGCAGGCCGCCCCGGGGCCCATGCCAGACCTGAAGAACGTCAAGTCCAAAATCGGCTCCACGGAAAACCTGAAGCACCAGCCAGGAGGCGGCAAGGTAAGGGCGTGTGCGAGACTGGCTGTGCGCGTGTCCGCCCGGGGCGCCCGCAGCGGGCGTGGCGGGGTCGGGGAGGGGACTGGACACGTAGGGCGGAGGCGGGGGAGCCCCTCTGCTCCCACCGCCAGCCTGGGTCCCGCCCCCGCCCCATAGCACAGGCCCCTCCCCGACCTCTTGAAGGAAAGAGGATGGGTTAGGGTTCAGTTCTGTGCTGGGGCCACCGGCAGGCTGTCAGTGCCAGCTCAGGGGAGAGACAGCACCGGTTCTTCCCTCGGTCACCTCAGCGCCTGCTGATGGGATCAATCAGAGGTGACAGCGTGGTAGCCCCACGGCCTGGGGGTTCTCCAAGTGGGTGCCTGCAGGGGGTTCCCCAGCTGCCTTGTGGTTGAGACCATGAGACAACCAGTGCACAGGTGGGTGTCTCTGGCATTGGTTGAACATGTGTTTAGGTCCCAATTCTGGGGAGATTCGTGATACCATTTTGAGCAACTGATTCTTCCAGGGACAAGTGGGTGCTCACGCCATTTTTGGGTCTCCCAAAGGTGGAGGAAATGAGCTTCCAAGAGCCTGGGTGGAGGGATGTGGGCACAGCCTGGACCGCTCCTCCTCTGTTTGACCCCCACCCCCATTGTGTGAGTTTCCTAGGGTTGACACACAAAAGGCCACCAACTGGGGACTTGTCTGGTGGTCCAGTAGTTAAGACTCCACATTTCTGCTGCAGAGGGCACGGGTTTGATCCCTGGATGGGGAACTTAGGGTCCTGCCAAGAAAAAAGAACTAACACGAACTGGGTGGCTTATGCAACAGAGATGTAATTCCTCATAGAACCCAGAAGTCCAAGGTCAAGGCGCTGCTTTCCTCTGAGGCCTCTCTCATGTGCCCACAGGTACTGCTTTCCCCTCATGTCCTCACTGGTCCCTCTCTGGGTGTCATTATGTCCCAGTCCCGCCTCCTATAAGGGCACCAATCCTATTGGCTTAGGGCCCACCCCAGTGAGCTCATTTTAACTTAATGACCTCTTTAGAGACCCTATTCCAAACACAGTCCCGTTGGGAGGTGCTGGGAGTTAGGACTGCAGCCTGTGGATTTGGGGAACACAGTTCAGACCATGACAGCGCTCCCTGCCCCCCAGCACTGGGGAGGGGGATGGAGCAGGGAGAACAGGGTGTGGTGGGGAGCAGAGGACACGGACACCCCCCCACCTCTTGTGTTGAGCCTTCTCAGCTGGACTGTTTCGGGAGCAGAGCGCCTCCTGGTGGGCAAGGGCCAATGTGTCCCTTCAGTCCAGAGCACCCCCCAGCCCAGCCTCTGCACTCCTGATTTTATTAATCGCTCTTGACTGGGGCCCGGGTCACCGTGGAGGGAGGGGTCTCAGAGGCCTTCGGCCCATGTCAGTAGCCTTTGCCTGAAACCCTGCCCTTTGCTCCCCGTGGAGCTTCAGGGCCTCCTGCTGGCCTTTCCCATCCTTGGGGCCCGAAGGGTCCTGCCCAGCAGGGAGGTCTGGGTGCCTCTTGGGGTCTTTGGGCCACAAGGCTGGGCCTGAGCAGTGCTGACCTCCCTGCAGTGTTTGCTGTGCTTCTTAAAGACACATTGCCTGTCTTCTTATGGAGGGGGCTCTGGCACAACGGGCTTGAAGCTGACCCCTGGTGAGGTTTCTGGGCCAGAGGGACCCCCCCAAGGAGAGGGTTTCCAAGGTGATGGGATGTTTCCCACTGGCATTCGCACCCCTCCCCCAGCACTGTGGCTGTCCCACGTGTGCCCTGTTTTCATGGCACAGAGTGTTCGCCTCTGTTTTGAAAACTGAAAACAAGGCCAGTTCTGCACGGCCTCCTGCAGTGTGGGAGACCCAGGTCATGGGGCTGTGACCAGTACGCTCATGGCAAGAGGAAAACTGTGATGGGCAGCGTCTCCCAGCCCATGGGACCCTGTCACACACTGGCTCCCCCCAGCCCAGGCTGCACCCCGTCAGCCCCGAGTTCACCTGAGGTCGGCTTGGAGGGTTTGGGCACCATTTGACCCCGTTCTTGAAACCCTGCTGAGAGCCGCAGTGACAGGACTGAGCAGGGAGGAACCCACCCCTCGCACCCGAGCTGCCCAGGCCCAGTCGGTTGGGGCGAGGAGTCCAGTGGCCTAAGGGCCAGTGACTTGATGCTTATGATGAAAAGGGAGAGGCTGCCCCCAGGTTATGGCTGTACCACGTGGGTGCAGATGCTTGTCCACAGCTACAGACTTGACTGTTAAAGGAGAAAGGGGACTTTTCTTGGGGTTTACTGGGGAAGGAGATGCAGGGAAGTGGCTGAGAGGGGAGTAACAGCGTCCTCGTAAATTCCATGCAAAACTTAGAAAACTGTGAAACGCAGAAAACCTGAGCCATAACAACAAAGATCAACACATTAATCTCCAGGAAATACAAAAACAAAAAAAGAAAAAAGAAAACAAAAGGGAAAAATGGTCCCTGGGATCCATGCAGAAGGCCTCTTGAGGTGACTCGACTGGCGACTTTGTTGGTGGTCCAGTAGTTAAGAATCTACCTTCCAAGGGCTTCCCTGGTGGCTTGCCTGCAGTGTGGGAGACCCAGGTTCGATCCCTGGGTCGGGGAGATCCCCTGGAGAAGGAAATGGCAACCCACTCCAGTATCCTTGCCTGAACAATTCCACGGACAGAGGAGCCTGGCAGGCTATAGTCCATTGACTTGCATAGAGTCGGACGTGACTGAGCAACTTCACTTTCCAGTGCAGAGGATCCCTGGTTGGGGGACTTAGATCCCACATGTTGCGGGGCAGCTAAGCCCAAGTGCCTCAACTACTGAGCCAGTGAACCCTAGAGCCTGTGCCCTGTAACACAAGAAGCCTGCGCGTGGCAATAGGAGAGGCCTGCGTGCCATAGCGAAGACCAAGATCAGCCAAAGTTAAAAAGAAAAAAATGACTGGACTGAAGGTCCCTGTGAGATCTCTGGGTCCCTGTAGCCTCTCATTCAGCCCAGCGTATACAGTAAAAGGGACAACACTTCAAGAGTCTGAAAAATAACCCAACTTGCTCAGTAGGTGACACGCTGAAGAAAGAGGAGCAGGACAGAAACCCGCAGAGACTGAAAACCGCACATCAGTCTAACTTGTTGGTTGGGGGAAAAAAAGTAGAACGTTTGTTTTCTGCTTCATCCTCTTCTCTGATTTCATGATTTGCTACAGTGAACATGAAGAGTCCAAAACAAAATTACTTTGAAAGGAAAATACAAATAATCACTTGGCCACTCTAACCGAACCAGCTGGATCCACCAGAAGTGGGAAGGGGAGGAAGGAGCAGCAGTTCTCCTGTGACTGCAAAGGAGAATCATCTGGGGTAGGGAGGGGGAAGGATTTCTTTAAAAATCCTAATGCCTGGACTTCCCTGGTGGTGCAGTGGATAAGAGTCTACCTGCCGGGGGACATGGGTACTGAGCCCTGGTCTGGGAAGACCCTTCATGCTAGGGAGGAACTAGCCCGTGTGCCCGGAGCCTGTGTGCCACAAGGAAGAGTAGCCCCCCATTCGCAGCAACAAAGACCCAGTGCAACCTAAAATAAAATTAATTAATTTTAAAAGAAAATAGAACTTGTTTTTAAAAAATCCTAATGCCAGAGCCTTACCCTGAACCTTGAGGGTCTTGAGGGGGCCACCCCAGGGGTTCCACAGTCCAGGCTGAAACCAACCCCGTATCCCTGAATTCTTACCTACTGACCTCTGATCTCAACCCTGACTGCTAGAGCTTCCCACGAGCCCTGATCTGGGACTGATTTTTTTTTTCCTCTTCTGGTCCTTCCCCTGCCCCTATTTTCAGATTCCAAGCACCTGTCTCCTAAGAGGACTCAGACCCAGCTCAGGTCAGGCCCTCGGTCCTGCACCCCTTCCTCAAGTTTGTCCCAGTCCTATTCTTAGGGGGATCATGGAGGGGGGAGTTCAGACACAAAGAACCAGCGTTTAAAACACCTAAAAAAACAAAACAAAAAGGACCCACTGCAGGTGGAAGTGATAGGAAATTAACATCCTTCTATTCTGATGAGCGTGCGAATCCCTGCAGTCCTTTTGAAAACTATTATTCATAGTTTTCACAGTTTAATTCTGCTAAATCAATGGTCTGTTGAAGGATCTCATGTCTCCTTCCTCTGGACTAGATTGAATAAAGCACAAGAATGCACACTGTGCTTTATTAATAATTGCAAAACAAAACTCAGAAGTCTAAGTTAGAAATAATAGTGGTGTCATACTATAAAATCTTTGCGGTCATAATAATTATCTTTGAAAATAATTTTTACAATTATGAAAACTATGTTAAAAATGAAATTGTATAAATTTTGTAGGTTATATCTACCACTTGTATAAAAGCCATGTATAGAAGACAAACATGACAAAACGCTAATAGTAGCTCAGAGAAATTGTGACTGATTCTTTTTCTCTATTTTTACTTTCCTAATTTTTTTTTATAGTGAAACCATTTCTAAGTAGGGAAAAAAAAAATGGAGGGACTTCCCTGGTGGTCCAGTGTTAAGACTTTGTGCTTCCACTGGTCTGGGAACTAAGATCTCAAATGCCATGCAGTGTAATCAAAAAGAATTTTTTAAAAAGAAAAGAAAAACTGGATAGAAATACAGTTGTGGCTGGAAGTGTCACAGTACATATTAGTAAAATATCTACATTTTTATTAGTAAGATAAAAATAATAAAAGGGCATAATTCATATAATTGAAAAGGAAAAATTAACAAATATGAGGAATCAAATTGTAGGGAAAAGGGTTTATCTGTTAACAGTTCAGATGTGTCGATAATCTATTTAGTCCATAAAGAAAAATAGCTATAGAGAAGCAGAAATTGCTTCTCATTTCTAACCTCAACCTCAGTGTGATACACAAACTTCATTGTATGCATATTGTTAACATGACCACAAATGCTCAAAAATCAAATTTTCCTTTGTCACTGCTCATTCAGTTTAGAAATGAAAATGCCTTTTCCAAGTGTCTTGGTTGCAAATGCCATAAATTATAAATTATGCAATGCCCCCAAATTATACTCAGAAGGAATTCATCATTTTAAATGCTTTGATTTTTTTAAAAAAGTTGACTGCAGCATATAAATTATGTTCTTATTGGTGGGGAAAAAGAATACAAGCAAAGAAATAATACACAAAGAGAAGACAGAAATAAATTTAGAAAATGGAGCATACAATAGCATCAAAAACTGATTCCTTCCTTCTTTATTCATTCATCCAGCATTTCTGCGGCACCTCTGAGTGCCAGGCCCTGTGCTGAGTTCCTACCCCAAGGCCCAGGCAGGAGAGAGACACTGAGCTGATTAAGCAGGGGCAAAAGGAGAAGCTGGCCAGGGACGCTTATGCAGGAGGGGAGCCTGCTGCACCACGGAGGGTTCCCCACACTGAGGATCACCTGTGATGTGGAGTGTTGCACACAATTGTCAGCAACAAAGCAGAGAAGACAGGACAGATCCTTGTTTGGGACCATCATCAAGTCTTTAAAAGGACAGTTCCTGTACCTGCCCACCCCCACCCCCACCCCCACCCCGACATATACTGCTGGGGATGCAGATTGAGAAAGACTTGTGGGAAACTGCACCTGGAGATACTGAGAACGAAAGCAAAATAAAGCTAAAACTGGCACCAACTGTGGTGGCAGGGGGGCGTGGGTCAGAGTTGAGCTTTGTTTACATGTGAGCTTTGGAGAGTTAACAGCTGATAGAGGGAGGTCCCTGCTGGGTCTCTCTTGTCGGGATAGGACAGCATAGGATGGAGAAGACAAAGGAAGAGTGGAGGGCACACACACACACCCACCCCCCCACAGAGCCTCAGGCTCCAGTCAGTCACGGAGAGGGTGTTGAATAAAAGGGTGAGTGTGGGTCCAGCCAAGGTTAAGGCCGCACCAACCTCAGCAGTCTCTCTGTGGGGTCAGTGGAGAGCAGAGGTCCTAGGTACCTCCCAGAGTGAGAGAGAAAGTTCATCGGGGCTGAGGTGGCCAGCTAAGGAGAACTAGGGGGATACTTGTGGTTTCCAAGGTGAAAAGGGACATGCAGAGTCATGACCAGAGCATGGGATGTGGTCTGGTTGGCTTTGAGCAGATGGAGCTAAAGTCACTTCCTCTGAGAATGTGCAAGTCAGGAGCTGGGATGCGAAGGCCGCTGGGCAGGACTGCAGGGCTTGGAAAGGCTTGAGCTGCGATATTCCAGATGGCCACAAGATGGCAATAGCACGCTATAAGTGTCTGGCTCTGGAGCCCTGAAGTGTTTTAAAAATTTGTTGTATTTGTTGACAAAGTTTCAAGTCTGAGACGTTTTTAAAAGTACAAGTGTGGAACATCTATGCGGAGTAAATAAATGAGTCTGTACCTAGGATAGTTTGCTTGTCCTGGATCAGGGCCGGGGACTCAACTGAACTTGACCTGAGGTGTCAGTCTTTGCAGAGCCAGGCGGGGCCCCTCCTAGGGGGCAGCCTTGTAACTCTGAAACCCTCTGGACATCTCTCCCCGTCCACAGCATCTGTGTTTAAAAAAAAATCTTGTATAAATTCCATCATTTTAAAGATTCTTGGATCAGTCACAGTTTAAAGGAACAGTATAAACAGTTGTAAAGGGGTGCTATGTGCTCAGTCGTGTCCCACTCTTTGTGACCCTCTGGACTGTAGCCCGCCAGGCTCCTCTGTCTATGGAAATGACTCCCCTAATATTTGATCTCCAGTGTCAGTTCTCAAGCTGACCACTTTGGACTTGAAGAGAAGCCTTGCTATGGTGTCCAGTGCTCACCCCAGGTTAGATTCCTCCTGAACATCCCAGCCCCCAGTCCTCAGCACTGGGCCTGTTGACCCTAGTGAGGCCAAGCTGGGCCCAGCACAAGACAGTGCAGGAGACAGGCTTCTCCAGGGGCGGCCCAAGGACACTTGGCCAGCCTGGGAGCTGCTGAGGGTGGAGGGAAGGCTGGGCCATCTGGACAACCTCGAGAAATCTGAGCCCAGACAGAACCAGAACAAGATCTGATGTGGGTTTGGAACCCTTTAGGGTTCTCCAGGAAATGGAGTAAACCAAAATGGACCTGCTTCCAGCCTGATGCCACCCCAACCTCTTCTCCAGGGTCAACCCTGACCACAGGAATTTATCCCTTGACTAGTGGTCTCCAGGATTAAAATCTGGAGCTTCCAAAACATTGCTTTTCCCTTTGGCTATCTGCAGTGTCTGCCCAGAGCTGAGGCTCAATATCACACATTTACTCTAGTTGAGAAATTAAGTTTCAGGATTTCAATTTCATAATGCCAATCATTGCCCTTTTTATTTTTCCTTTCTGTAAATCTACCATTCTGTAAAGGGTGTTGACTTAATTTGAGGACTAACAGTAATTCAGGTCTGCTTGCTAAATATCCTTATGTCTCTTGCCAAATCCCACAAAAGTTTGTTGCCTTTTTTTGTGGGAACAAGCAGCAGGCTGGAGAAAACATTTCTGTGTCTGTTGCACATTGTGTTATTGCTTCATGTCTCAAGTCATTTGATGATTTTCTTGTAAGGAGTAGTACAGAAAACAAGGCTCTCCTCCTTGAAAAACTGGTTAGTGTTCTT
The DNA here is from genome assembly GCF_049115385.1 of Moschus berezovskii. Lineage (NCBI taxonomy): Eukaryota > Metazoa > Chordata > Mammalia > Artiodactyla > Moschidae > Moschus > Moschus berezovskii. The sequence goes on from NC_142479.1 coordinate 58,024,226, forward strand.
TGTCAGATTAGAGTTATGTAACCCATCATGTTTCCCTTTTTGCTTTGACTTCCCGGAAGCTCAGAGTTAAATGTTGTTTAGTCGCTAAGTCTTGTCTGACTCTTTTATGACCCCATATATCGTAGCCTCGGAGAAGGCAATGGCAAGCCACTCCAGTATTCTTGCCTAAAAAATCCATGGATGGAGGAGCCTGGTAGGCTGCAGTCCGTGGGGTCGCTATGGGTCGGACACGACTGAGTGACTTCACTTTCACTTTTCACTTTCACACATTGGAGAAGGAAATGGCAACCCACTCCAGTGTTCTTGCCTGGAGAATCCCAGGGACGGGGGAGCCTGGTGGGCTTCTGTCTATGGGGTCACACAGAGTCGGACACGACTGAAGTGACTTAGCAGCAGTAGCAGCAGCATATCGTAGCCTGCCAGGCTCCTCTGTCCATGGGATTTCCTAGGCAAGAATACTAGAGTGAGTTGACATTTCCTTCTCCACAGAGCTAAATGTAATGATCGGTCTTATAATTGTCAGTCCTGATGACCTCCCCTTCTCTTAACTGTCTTTTCAATTTTCTTGTCTTATTATTTGGTGCGTGTATGTATGTGCTTTCTAATTCTAAACTGCTCCAGTTCTCTTGTGAAAGTAGGCAAATCTGCTTCTGGAACTTATCCGGTGGAAAGTTATAAATGAAAAATGATCCTCAAAGCAGGAGTGCATGTGGGACTCCTTGAAATTGGAGGGTGGGACAAAACAATTCAAAAACATTATGCAGACGGTGATAGCAACTCCCTATGAAGCAGGTGAGAAAACCTGTTCCATCTCCTCATCTCAGCTCAAGCCCAGGCTGAGGTGCCGCCTACTGTCTCCTTGCTGGGAGAGACATCACCGTTCACCTAGAGAGAGTCTTGTTTCTATTTAGTTTATGAGACAACAGGCTTGAGGACAACTCAGGCAAACTGTTGTTGTTACATAGGTATCCGTGGCCGCAGAAACACCCAGATCTAGATTCCTGTGTGGATTCTGTTGCTGATTTGAGAAAGTCACTGAACTTCTCTGGGTTTTAAATGGCCTCTTCATCAGTAAGGTGGCAGGCGAAAAGGGTGACATGGAATTAGGTATTTATCCAGCCTCTAAATGAGGGATAGTTTTTACACTTAAAAACCAGAGAAGTTGGACTTCCCTGGTGGTTCAGTGGTTACAACTCTACTCATCCAATGCAGGGGGCCGGGGTTTGATCCCTGGTTGGAGAACTAAGATCCCAGGTGCCCCATGACATGACCAAAAAAACCCAAAAAACCAGAGAAGTTACAGAGGAAGAAATATTACAAAGGAAGTATATTAAACTGTCAGCATTTGTATGCTAGAAAAATAAATCCAACTACTAACAAAGGACAAAGGAACAATTTTAATAATAATCAAAGAAAATGCAGAATAAGCCAAAAATACAAATCTGTTTATTTTAATCAAAGAAATAAGAAAAACAATTTCTTTTAATTGCACAATGCTGGTGGCAATATAGTGAAACTTTCCCAACAGTGCTCACAGGAGAAATTAATCCGACCCTTTAAAAAGCCATTTGGAGGGTTGTGTGGAGGGTTTTTAGAGTATTTATAACTTTGGCCTAGAAATTGTATTTCTGGGACTATGTGCTATGAAAATAATCCACAAAATGGGAAAAACTTGTAGAACGATGTCCATGGTGAGGCTGTTTGTATTATTTAAAATGAAATCAATATAAATATCTGATAGCATAGATAACACAAAATGGACAGTTTTTAAATTAATGCTTCTGATGACTGTAGAACATGCCAGATACTTTGTAAAGCAAGATACAAAATAGTATGCATACATTTATATGTCTACAATGGTAGTTTTATTTTTATATATGAGAGTTCAAGAGTACAAGAAAATGCAGTAGTGGTTGTGTTACAGTAGCAAGAAAACTTTTTCTTGAACAAGTTTGTTTTTTCTCTGTTTTTCAAGAACATATTTATGTTACTTAATGGAAAAAAAAATACACAGCTTTTTACTTTAAAGGAACATAAAAGAAAACAAGGAGGTGGGTTAGATATGTATTTCCCAGGTTTTTCAATCCAGATCAATGAAATTAAGGAAAAAAACAGGGATGGAGCCTAAGAGAAAATTACTCTATTTAGCTTGCCAGGTTAATGATATCTAAAAATAAATATTATCTATTACCAATGTAATTTAATAATTAACAATTTAATAAAGGGAAAGTCTTTTTTTTTTATCTTATTGGAGGCAAAGGCCATTTTAATATCAAAATGGTAGGATGGATAACTTTTGCTATCACATCCTTATTTCCTCCATTGTCTGAGGACCTGTGGACCCCTGATGGCCAGTTCTGGGGTAAGATTTGGGACCCTTCTTCTGAGATGAGCCAGGCCCAGGCTCTGACCACCTCCAGCCTCAGGGTTAGTGGGCCCCCCCAGCAGCAACTGCCACTTTTCCAGAATTTTAGAGGGTGTGCTGGTACTTCATTGGGAACTTCAGTTGGCAGTTGTTCATACCTGTGGTTAATAAAAACTAAGGCCTGCTATTTGCAAATTCTGAGCCTCCTGATGAGGGACACCTGGTGATGATAGATCACCACTCTCGCAGACAAATCGTGGAGTTCTTCAGCTTGCCTCCTCTATGTATTCATACACAGACAAATTGGATAAAAATCACACACCCTCCCAAATGTTAATAGCCTCACACTTTTTCCATGGTGCCTGGAGAAAAGGGAGCCTCACAGAAATACAGTGTGGTCTCTACCATCCCCACACCTGCTCAGGAAAACTTAGGGAAAGTTGCCTGGAAGTGCTGTTCCCCCTGAGCGCCTGGGGGTTCATGGACGAGGACCAGCTGATGGATGGAAGGGCGGGCACTCACCCTCCCTTCCGAGAGACACGGGCCTTCCCTGAAGGGGTCTGGATTTACTTTCTCCATAAATCTACCCGTGTCCTCCCCATGAAGTCAGGGATTCTTGAATGGGAACGAAACACCAGGGGAGCTTTTCAGAAGCCCGAGATTCTAAGGTCAGGAGTGGGGGATCTGGGATTTTAACAAGATACCTGCAGGTGGTTTCAATGCCTAACAGACTAGGGAACAGCCAGGTAAAGGTCTCGGTGAATGTTCAGATGGGTCTGGTAGGTGTATGAATGAGGCCACAGTGGGGACCTTTTATTCATTTCATAATGTAACAGCACATTTTGCTCCATCCCAACCTGGTGGACCCCCACCTCCGAGGTGCTCTCTGACAGGGGAGGCCTCCCTACTGCAATCCTCCCAGAAAGGGAAGAGCCACTTCTGATGGATCTGTTTTGTAAGCCCAGGGCTGTAAGGTGGGGTCCATCTCCAACCACTCACAGTTCTGGAATGCTCCCCGGGGAGTTGTGAATCAGCCTGCCCTCCTCTCCCCAGGCCTACAGCCAGGTGCGAGTGTGTTTGTGCGGGGCAGACACGTCTGGGTGTGGTGTGTCACTCATCCTTTTTTCTGGCTGTCAAAGGTGCAGATAATTAATAAGAAGCTGGATCTTAGCAACGTCCAGTCCAAGTGTGGCTCAAAGGATAATATCAAACACGTGCCAGGAGGCGGCAGTGTGAGTACCGTCACACTTTCCAGCTGTGGTTCCGGGTTTGAGAAGTGGCATGAGTGTTTGTACTTGCGAGACACTGCATAGAATAAACCATGATCAGCCTCAGAGTCTATCTGGGTCCCCGCATCCACGGGTCCAGGAGGGGGTGCCCTGTTGTATGGGCAGACCGAGTGACTGGTCCTCCGACCCGTTCCTGGAGGCGGGGTCCTCCCAGCCCCATTGTCGCAGCCGCTCACAGGGAGCCCCGCAGCCCATCTGAGTTAGAGCTGAAGGTGGTGGCCCATGAGACTGGGTTCTGACATCACCTCCTCCATCACCTGGGTAGGTTCGCTTTAAGGGGCGCCACCGGGAACAGGTGGCCCACACCAAGGTATTTACAGTCCTGTCTCGGGACAAGCAGAGGCCAGCCAGGCTCTGCTCCCGTTTGTCTTCTGCGTCTGCGAGGGATGAGCTGATTCCTAAGCCTCTTGGCTCTTATCTGAAACCAGTTCCACCCCTGGCGGAAGCTCCAGATGCGAAAGAGCCCAACAAAAGTACACCAGGGAGCGGCCCGCAGCTGAGGGGGAACAGAAATGCTGCTTGGAGCCCTTTGAAATTTGGCCCCCCCAGGTGTCCCTGGGGACTCCCTGCGTCCCCACTGGATGCATCCCTGAGATTTGGGGCTGGCATCCTCATTCTTGCCTGCCCACTCGATCAGTTCTGCCGGTATCTTCCAAGTGACCAAACTGGGTGCGGATTCGGCATCCTGAGGCTCGGCCCCCCTTCTCCACAGCCCCCTTGTTCCTCCAGCCTCTCTTGGTCAGCCGTAGGCAAATGTTGAAACGTTCGGGGGAGCAGGAGATTCAAGCCCCTTTGAGGTCCACCCCTGGGGAGAAGGATGGCTTGTGAGAGCAGGCATCTGGTCCCCAGCTGGCAGCGCTGGGGAGGGGGTGGTTTATCCGACAGTGGAAGCCCTGGGGTGGGGGGTGTGCTCTCTGTCCAGAAAGTGCCCAGCCTCTACCCGTACATCATCCACATCCAGACCTGAGGGTTTATTCTTGCAATGTGCTGCTGCCTCCTGCCCTGAGCACCCAGGGCGGGCTCTGCCACTGACTCCTTGTGGCCCCCGGAGCGGTGGGCACTCACGCTGAGGCTGCTGCATGGCGCTTCACTAACGCTTCCTCACCAGTGTCTGCTCAGTGCCCCCGTCCCTGCTCTCCTGTCCCACTGCCACCTTGCCTTCTGCCAAGAGAAGGGGTGGGGACCACCTGCACCCGCTGCCGGCCTGACCACGGGCTCTGGGTGACGTTGCTGTTTTAGCTCTGACTCCTGGCTTCCCTGCTGAAAGAGGGCTTCAGCCAGAGTAGGAAAGACATGTGCTTTCCGGTTTAACTCGTGTCTGGTCGGCTGATGGGAGGTTGTGACCGCTCCTTCCAGCGGAAGCTTGGGGGAGGGGGTACATGCCTGCCGCTGGGAGGGCAGTGCCTAAGACCTCGAGGGACTTCCCCAGGAGCACCTCCCGTCTGTCCTGCTCTCTGCGGGCTGGCAGACTAGCCTAGGACCCGGCAGAGAGCCACAGGATGTTGGCTCGTGACCGCTGCAGTAGGAGCTGTCATAGCTCTTCTCCTGGTGGAAGGCGGCTGAGGGTGATGAGTCCCTGTGCAATGTCAGCCTCAGGCGCTTGGGGGGCGGTGGGCCCCTGGCCTGGCAGGGAACCCCTCCTCAGCTTGGATATAACTCCCCAGCAGGCAGGCCCTGCTCCTTCCCGCGGTTCTCCCTGCCTCCTGATTGACTCCCGGCTTCACTCCGGAACCTGGCTTCCTCCCTCCCCAGCCTCAACCGACCGAGCACCTCCCTGTCCTGGCTCCCATCCTCCCCCGCCCTCCCCCATTTCTCCCCTCCTCCTTCCCTCCCCCTCCATCTTGCCTTCCCCGCTTCCTCCTGGCCAATCCAGGCTCTCCCTTCTACACAGCCCCACCCTCCTCCTCCGCAACTGGTTACACGCCCCGCCCCCCAAAACTGAGGCTGAAAAGAGGAGAGGGAAGCCTCGCACACAGCAGCCTTCGCTTTCATCTTGCTCCTGCGAGGAAAGGGGGGGTGCTTTCCACAGCCCCCTGTCCCCCCATCTCCAGCACCCCACCTCATGGGCAGGCTCAGAGCCCTCATGAACCCACCCACCCCCACGGGCGCGGGCTCCCGCGCCTCCCTCCCCACACCTACACACACAGGCCACGTCCCCTGTCAGCCGCCATCAACTCTGCCAGTAATCGACAAACGCCAACATGATTTTGATGAACGTAATTTGGGATTATTCCAGATGATTTAGACCTAAGTAAAAACTCCTCCTTGATGTGCTTGTTAAACCCATTCTTGGGCATGAGGCCATTCCTCTCTGCAGGTAACTCCAGGGCGGGGAGCAGGAGCCCACTGGCTAGTGGTGACTGGCCTCCTGTGTCTTCAGGTGACCTCACACAGGGGACGTGTCACCCTGTGACCATCAGGGGCCCCCACAGTCATGGCTTTGTGCAGACTTCCCCAAGGAGACCCCCTCTGCTGACGCTGGGTCCCTGTGGGGTGTCTCCTCCAGGCGGCAGGTGGGTGGCAGTTTGGTTGGGCCACATGCTGGACCCTCAGGCCGGCTCTGAGCCCTGGGGCCCTTAGGCCTCCCCGCGTGTGTCTGCTGAGCCTCTCTGAGACACTAAACCCGTGACTCCTGCTGTGCCGCCTGACCGTCCTGCTCGTGTTGCTTTGCTCTTTTCGGTAAAGAACAAAACCGTCCAGGACGTTGTGTGCCCAGGCGCCACCTGGCGCTTCACTCTTCCCGGGTCGCCGAAGTGCTCTTCCCCGCTCGCTGACCATCGTTGTGCTGCTGTAGGGGTGCTGGGGTTCGTGAAGCTTCTCCTGGGAGAAGGTGCTCCTATCCACCCCACCCCGCCCTCTGTTCTCAGAGGCCCAGCAGACACGGCTCTCTTGCTTTGCCAAGATTTTTCAGATGCTGCACAGACGGACCCCTTCTTTCTTTCTGTCCTCACTGAATGCGATCTGTCGATTTCATGTCAGGAAAGAGAATGACCTTTTCACGTGTGTTTGCCAAACCAGTGGTGTGGGCCCTGCCCCAGTGGGGAGGTAGCCCTGTATTTCTCTGAGGGTCCTTGTCCTATGGGATCGAAGGCACTCCATTTATTTCACTCCCAGGGCAGAGTTGGCAGAATTCCAACACATTTTCCCATCAGTACTAGGGTGCGTTCCTCGTGGCAGACCAGAAATGCTGTCCCAGCAGGGCCTGCTGCTTTTCATTGTGTTTCACTCCCCACAAAGTAATCCTGTTTTACTCTCGTTCTCTCTCCCCTCCAGGTGCAAATAGTCTACAAACCAGTGGATCTGAGCAAGGTGACCTCCAAGTGTGGCTCATTGGGCAACATCCATCATAAGCCAGGTAGCCCTTGTAGAAAGCAAGATGGGGCGGGGTGGTCAGGGGGCTGGACCGGATGGGGCGGCGCCTGCTCCGGAAGTGGCTGGGAAGGGTGGCTGGGATGGACCATCAGCGTGTTGGGGGTGGAGCTTGCTGGGGCCTGGGAGGGGTGGCTCTGTGTGTAGCTCCAGAGTGGGACCAGGCTGCCCAAGAAAAGGTAAGACGGGAAGGCAGATGCTGAGCTAAACCCCCACCCGCGGCTCTCCAAGCGGCCTGCGCACAGGGCCTCTGAAGCTGGGGAAGGACCTGATCTGGCCCCCGAAGACTAGCTCCGTGGATTTGGTCCCCAGACGCGACTGAACTGAACTCAACTTGGTCCTCAGCCAACAGGAGGGACATTCATCCACTGCTCCAGCTACAACATGGGACTCCTGGGTCATGGCCATGTCCCCGCCGAAATGATACTGTGGAACTCTCCATGTGCACCCTTCCCCTCTCCATCTCACGCCGTGCAGAAATTGGTGCTGCCTGTAGATCTTTCTGCAACAGTGGAAACGTTCTGTACCTGTCCTGTTCATTGTGGTAGCCACTCAGCATATGCGGCTGTTGAGCATTTGAAATGTGGCCGGTGCAGTTGAGGAAATGAACCAGTTTTATTTAATGAAATTTGGGAAATTCACTGGTGGTCCAAAGGTTAGGTCTCGGTGCTTTCACTGGCGGTCCCAGGTTCCTCCCCTGATCTGGGAACTAAGATCCCACAATCCGTGGGGTGCAGGCAAAAAAATTAAAATTTAAAAATAAAATTTAAGTAGCCATGGGCTACCATCTTGGAGAGCCCAGATCTAGATTCTAACTCCTGCCTGAGTCCAGAGCAGGTCTTCTCCCTTAGGTCCTCTCCGGGGCTTGAACCATTACTGCAGGAAGAGAGATGGTCACAAGTGCGGTCTAAATGTCATTGTTTTCTGTCTCCCTTGGACAATTCGGGGGAGTTGAGTTTCTCTGCCTCTCCTGGGGCCACCATCCCATCACACTGTGGAGCAACTTTGTTGAATGGCTTTATCCTTCCAAAGAAAGTAATGTAGTTCATCTCTTCCTCAGGCCATGTCTCCCACACTTGGACAGGGCATCGAGTGTCTGAGGAGGGAGAAAATGTCAGGGCCCTTCCTTATGAAGAGTGCATTTTGCCCTTCAGTTTAATTCCAAGGTCTTACAGGATGTTGGCATAGAAAGGCTCAACTCCTTGGAAGCCGACCAATTTAGAATAATTTCTCTTGAACTGAGCTGTCCTTTACCTTTGCACTAAGGAGAAAGAGTTTGCTGAGTCGATATTTGACGTACACCCTGATTAGTGAGATAAAAAGAAAAAAATGAAGACGAAGCAAATTGTTTTTAAGCCCTTTGGAAGGACCTACATGTTCCAAACCACACTCTGAATAAAGCTGGTCTTAACTCCCCCTCACGGTTGGTGTCCGTATGAGGTCACTGGCTAAGCCCTCACTCAAGGCTTGGGGCCCTTTGTGTGTTCTGTTCCAGGAGGTGGCCAAGTGGAAGTAAAATCTGAGAAGCTGGACTTCAAGGATAGAGTCCAGTCGAAGATTGGGTCCCTGGATAACATCACACACGTTCCTGGCGGAGGGAATAAAAAGGTAAAGGGGCGGGGCAGAGGCTGTAACAGAGTCCAGTGTCTCAGAGCAGGAGAGCTGAGGGTCCCGTATTGACTGGCTTGATGTGGATTCTCAGCTACTTGTGGGGCTCCACCGGGGCTGCCCTTTGCTGTCCTTGGGAGCTTTTAACAGCCTTGATGCCAGGCCCCACCTTGGAGATTCTGATTAGTTTGTCTCAGGAACCATCTGGGTACCTGGAGTGGAGCTTTTAAAGCCCCCAGGTGACTCTTCAGTGGAATTAAAGGTGAGAGCTACTGCCCTCAGCCCTGTGGTTGGCCAGCACCCCCAAAAGGAAGTAGCCATCGCCATAAGCCAGCCCCAGTCACCAAGAGCCAGTCATGGGAACATAACCTAATTTTCTAAATAGGTCACTAGGCAGTTAGAGCCAAACAGTGATGCTGGAATCCAGGTTTCAACAAAGCCTCTGCAAGTGTCCATGAGGAGGCCACGGACTGAGAACCTGGGTGTTCCCCATGGTTTCTAGAAGCCCTGGGTCTGGATGTCTGTGTGCAGTGGGAGCTGGGGAACCCCAGTGCCTCCCTCTGGGCTCATCACTCAATTCTGTTGTGTGGCAGTGCTTTTTCTCTTCATAAATTCAGCGGAATGCCCTCTGGGGTTTCCTGCCCATGCCTGCCCTGAAGTTCTGCAAGTGGTTCGTGTTCCAGTCTTCAGTGCCTCCCAGCAGCTGACTGAGGCGGATGGAGAGGGAAGGGCCATCCCAGCGGTGTGGTGCAAAGGGCCCCACTGGTCGGAAGTGGCAGCTGGGCCAAGCTTGGCGGGAGCCGGGGTCCCCATGCAGTCACCTCCCTCCCCCCATCCCGCCCACCACCTCCTCCAGTGGTCTGGATCGACAGACACACTCTGCCTTTGCGGTGAAAGCCTGACTGCGTGGTTTCTGAGCGGCACTTTCTGGACTGTGTGTGCTTAAAGCAGTGGTTGGCACCGAGACCTCGGGGCTGACCTGATGACCAGTGATGGGGTCCCATGAAGGCTGAGGGGAGAGTGGGGTCCTGGTTCTCCACAGGTCTCCCTGACCATCACGCTTTTACATCCAGGGTGCCTGGTTCTCCATCAGAAGTGAGACCCAGGGAAATGAGAAGGTTTTTTTGCAAAAGGCCAGCTTGTTTCCATCGCTGCCCCTGCCCCCTGTTTAACACAGGACCTCCCTGCCCTGGGGAGCTTAATGAAACTGCCATCCCTCCTGGAAGAGTCTGATTATATATGGAATGAGTGGGTAGGTCTGGGTGTTGGTGATTCCGGGTGAAGGAAGGCCTCTACCCCTGACTCTGGAAGCTTCTCTTTCTGGGGGAAAGCTCTGGGCTTGACTCTGCTTGGAGGCGTGACCCCTGAAAGCTCTGCAAGCCCTCTCAGCCTTGGGTTCTCATTCAGCAAAACGGACGGAAACATCCCCGTCCCGGAGACCGGGGTGAGGCAGGGTTCAAGAGGGTGCCTGGAGCTCTGTAGTCATCAAACAGCAAATCCATGTTAGATGCAAATCCATGTCTGGACTTCTGTTTTCACTTATCTCTGTGATGCCTCGGAAAGGGAGGGCCCTGCCCCTGCCCACTGCCCGGAAGACATTGTCCTGGTCCCAGAGGGTTTCCTTGTGTTCAGTCCCATTTCCCTCTGTGATGAGCAACGCTGCTGACAAGCAGTGGAGTGCAGGAACCCCGCCACCCGAGTTCCTTTCAGTTTGGGGAGTTTGGGGACATTCCCAGGAGGCTGTCACATTTTTCTTAAGAACATAACGTATGTCAAAATGGTCTTTCAGTTACGGTAATAAGGAAGAGTCCTTTTTTCAAAGCAGTCACCCAAAATAAGCATATAGCTTAGATGGGAGCCTGATTTTTCTTTACATTCAAATGCCCCTACAATAGGGGCTCTTTTCGTGGGATCTGTGGACTTCTGAACTTGTGGGGAGAAGTTGTCATATGTGTGTGAGAGCAGGCAGGCAGGTGTACACATTTTCCTGGTCTCACCAGATGCTCATGAAGGTCTTGTGTTTGTGCCAAGTCACTTCAGTCATGTCTGACTCTTTATGACTCTATGGACCATAGCCCACTAGGCTTCTCTGTCCATGGGATTTTCCAGGCAAGAATATTGGAGTGGGTTCCCATGCCCTCCTCCAGGGGATCTTTCTGATCTAGGGATCGAACCTGTGTCTCTCAAGTCTCCTGCATTGGCAGGCAGACCCTTTATCACTAGCGCCACCTGGGAAGCCCTCAGGGAGGTCCTAAGACCCCAAAAAGGTTGAGGATTACTGTGTCCATCACTTCAGAGCTCATCAGGAGAGAATAACTATGTACTGCTTGGCATCTCCAGCTAAACTGTCTGCTTCTGAGCTTTCCAGGTATCTTTTGGAGCTAAGACCTCCGGGTCAAGGATGCTGTACTTACTTTTTTCTTTATTTTTAAATTGAAGTCTAGTTGATTTACAGTGTTGGGTTATTCACGTGTACAGCACCGTGATTTAGTTATACATACATACATATATTCTTTTTTGGATTCTTTTCCTTTATAGGTTATTGCAGAGTATTGAGTATAGTTAGTTCCCTGTGCTAGACAGTAGGTTCTTGTTGCTTATCTATTTTACATGGAGCAGGGTATATGTTAATCCTAACCTTCTGATTTATCCCCCTTCCCCTTTCCCCTTTGGTAACCATAAATTTGTTTTCTGTCTGTGAGTCTCTTTGTGTTTTGGAAATAAGTTCATTTGTATCTTTTTTTTTTTATTGCAATATCGTTTATTTATGGTGTTGTGCCAATCTCTGCTGTATAGCAAAATGACTGTTATATTCATACATCCTTTTTTTATTGTGTTCCTTTCCATTCTGGTTTATCACAGGATACTGAATAGAATTCCCTATGCCATACAGAAAGACCTTGTTGTCTATCCATTCTATATATACTAGTTTGCATCTGCTAATCCCAAACTCCCGGATTGGGGGTGGGAGGAGACAGGGACAACGGAGAATGAGATGGCTGGATGGCATCACCGACTCGATGGACTTGAGTTTGAGTGAACTCCGGGATTTGGTGATGGACAGGGAGGCCTGGCGTGCTGTGATTCATGGAGTCGCAAAGAGTCGGACACGACTGAGCGACTGAACTGAACTGAACCCCAAACTCCCAGTCCATCCATCCCCTACGCCCTCTTGGTAACCACAAGTCTGATCTCTGTGTCTGTGAGTCTGTTTCTGTTTAGCGGATGGGTTCATTGTGCCATATTTCAGATTCCACATACAAATGATACATAGTATTTGTCTCTTTCTGACTTACTTCACTTAGTATGATGATCTCTAGTTGCACCCATGTTGCTGCAGATGGCGATATCTCATTCTTTTTGTGGCTGAATTCCATTCTCACATCTTTATCTGTTCATTTGTCAACGGACATTGAGGTTGTTTCCACGTTTTGGCTATTGTGAACAGTGCTGCTGGATCATATGGCAACTCTTATTTGTAGACTTTTCGTTGATGGCCATTATAACTGGAGTGAGGCAATACCTCCTGTGGTTTTTGACTTGCATTTTTCTAATAATTAGCGATGTTGAGCACCTTTTCACGTGCTTTTTGGCCATCCTTGTCTTCTTTAGAGAAGTGTCTTTTTAGATCATCTGCCTAATTTTTGACTGAGTTGTTTGCTTTTTTGATAATGAGTTGTATGAGCTGTGAGTATATTTCAGAACAATGCGCTGCTTTGATCGGGGCTCCGTTGCATCATGCTTTCTGGTACACCTGCCAGCGCTGCCCACAGCAGCTGCCACCTCTAGGGTCCTCATCAGTCACTGGCAAAGGGGAGGAATGTGTTCGGCTCAAAGCTGGATGGCTGGGGATCTGGGCCCCTCCCTGTATCTCCTCTAGCCTCTCTTTCCACACTTTCATCTGCAAATCTGGCAAAGTGCTTGTGCATATCAACGTGAAATGCACATGCCGTTTGACCTACTAGCAATCCCACTTCTAGGAGACACGGTACATATGTGAAATGATACGAGTACAAGGTTAGTCAACATTTTTCACCCAGCATTGTCTGTGAGAGCAAAAGATTGGAACAACCTAAATATCCACCCACAGGGGAGTAGATACATTTTGGTACATCTGCTGTGATGGGAGAGCACACAGCCTCAACAAGCAGTGAGGGAGCTATGTAGGGACAATGCAAGGTATTAAACCTAAACACCAGAGTGCAAAGCATGTGGACACTGTTGCCATGCGTATGCATATATGTACATGTATATATTTTTTTCTCACACATATTTGCATGTGTGGGCTATTCCTGGAAGGGAACACAAGAAACCCACAGTGGTCACTGCTTCTGGAGAGGGGGCCTGGGGGGCTGGCTGGCAGGTGACTAGGATGCTGCAGCTTAGCTGTTGGGGAGCCATGAAACCATCGTGGCCACCATGGCTCCCTCCCTCCCAAGGCTAGAGGGCCGTCACCCGACCCAGCTGTCCTCCTTAGCCTGCCTGCCCGCTCTTCTCTTCCAGATCGAAACCCACAAGCTGACCTTCCGCGAGAACGCCAAAGCCAAGACCGACCACGGGGCGGAGATCGTGTACAAGTCACCGGTGGTGTCAGGGGACACGTCCCCCCGGCACCTCAGCAACGTGTCCTCCACCGGCAGCATCGACATGGTGGACTCGCCGCAGCTCGCCACCCTCGCTGACGAGGTGTCCGCCTCCCTGGCCAAGCAGGGTTTGTGATCAGGCCCCGGGGCGGTCAATAATCGTGGAGAGAAGAGAGTGAGAGTGTGGAAAAAAAAAGAATAATGCTCTGGCCCTTCGCCCTCTGCCCTCCCCCAGCTGCTCCTCACAGATCGGTTCATCGGTTAATCACTAACCTGCTTGTCGCTCAGCTCTGGCTCGGGGCTTCCAAATCAGTGACCGGAACAGAGCCAAGTTCAGCTTTCCAAATTGATGGGTGGGCCAGTCCTAATAAAGTATTTTTAAAAACCACTCCAAAAGAGGGCCCCACCCAGAATTTCCTTGGGCAGTTACTTTGATTCTTTTTTTTTCCCCCTCTGAGTGGAAGAGGGAGAAGGGAGGCTCCGAAAGCTGCTTCCGGGGGTTCTCCAGGCCTGGGGGGGTACCCCATTCTGGGGGTGTCCCCGAGGCAGCAGTGGCAACAAGGGACTTGAAACTGGGCACGTTGGTGGAGCCACAGGCGCACGGGGCCGCCTTCGGAGCTGACGGGTGGGCGGGGCTGGGGCGGGGCGGGGTGGAAGCGGCCTGTCCGGGGCGGGACGCCGGGGCCTGCCTGGAGGGCAGCGGGCAGGGCGCAGCCTCCGCCGCCCAGCGCAGACTCGGACCAAGCGGCGGCCCGTTCTTGGCGGCTCGGGGTCGGCGGAGGCCTACCCTCTGCGGGGGGAAGGAACGGGGCAGGAGAAGGAAGGTGGTGGGAAGGACGTCGTGTGGGTCACCTCCTTGGAAAAGACCACCGAACGCTGGCCTCTTCCTTGCTTCTTGCAGGGTGGGTGGGGGTCCTGAGCTGAGGGGCTTTCCTCCGCCCCTGGAAACCCCGTTTGATTGAGTTTTGAAGGTGGGAACTACAGCCACGTTTTTGGCCACCTCACAGATCTGGGACTTAGGGCTAACCAGTTGTCTTTGTAAGGACTTGGGCCTCTTGGGAACACCTGCCTGTTCCCAAGCCAGGGCCTCCGGTCCTAAACCTCTCCTCCTTCCCACGGCCATGCAGTCCCCCGTCTGCCCCAACCACGCCTGTGTGTCTGCCGTGCGGAGCCTGGTCACTGCCTGTCCCCTCACTACGTCACGCTGTCCCGAGTTCCCCGCCTCACCACCCACCCCTTCTCAGTAATAGACATTGTTCCGATGGGGCAACACCTGCTCTGTACCAACGGGAAAGTCCAAGAGGGCGAGGTCGGGACACCGGGGACCTCCATCTCGCTGAGTTATAGGCATCCAGCTGTGTCCCTCACAATGGACCCCACGACCTTACTCAGTTCCCTGCCCCCACCGCCATCACAGTCGCAAGCCAGGGTGGGGTTTGCGGTGACCCTGGCTGTTCATGCCTTGTCTGGGCCCGGGCCCCGTCCAGTGCCGAGCTGGCAGCAGGCTGGCCGTCCCGGATGTCAGCGATGGCATTGGGGCAGGCGGGCAAGGCCCCCAGGGCAGGACCACAGCCCCGCTGTCCCCCACTTCTGCCCCAGCTTGTGACTGCCAGCCTCTCGGAGCCCAGCCGCTGCTCGACCCCAAGTCTGTGTCATCAGCCATCCGTACCCCGAAAAGGGAACCGTGCCCCCTCGGAACTGGTCCCCCTCACCACCACCACCCCCCGTCCCAGTGGGAAGCAGGGTGGTCTGTCCTGGAGCAGCTGAACATATACATAGATGTCGCCCTCCCCTCCCCATCCACACCCTGTCGCCTTGTAGTCTGATTTGTCTGTTTATGCTTGGATTCACCAGAGTGACTATGATAGTGAAAAGAAAAAAAAAAAAAGGACGCATGTATCTTGAAATGCTTGTAAAGAGGTTTCTAACCCGCCCTCGTGGGAGTCCCAGGTGTCTCTCACCCCCAGCGGGGACTCAGATCCAGAAGGCCCATGTGGCTCTCCCAGTTGATGAAAGATTATCATCAGCATCGGGGACCCACCAGAGACCAGATCCTGACACTGGAGAACCCTCGGCTGTGAACACCTGAAGCCCGGGAGAGGACAGCAGCTCCGGTACCCACTCCCTGACCCAGGGTTCCCTTCTGTCAGGCAGAGGGCACGTGTCTTGCGGTGAAGATGGCCCTGGAGAAGCCCCATAGCAGCCCCGAGAGAGGGTCGGACAGCTCCCCGCATCACGAGTGCCCACTGGGGCAAGGTCTGCAGCCCACCCCTCAGCTCCAAGCTCTCCCTCAGGAAGGATGGCCCAGCCGCCCACCCAGGATCCTATGGCCATAGCAGGGCCTGGGACGAACAACCGGCCCCAGGGGTTCCTGACTCGGTGACAAGTCAGGAGACACTTGCCAACCCTCTCCTGCCACGGGGACAAGGGAAGCAACCTTTGTCAAAATCTGTTGTTTAAAGGGAAATATCAGCCTCTGTCCAGGTCTGCCACTTCTGGTGTGGGGACAAAGGCAACCCTGTGGGGCTGGGAGGGTCGGAGTCCAGGGCCAGCTGCTCCATCTGCAGCCAGAGCGTTCCATGCCAGGGATCATGTGGGCCCCAAACGTCGCCGCGTGAAGCTCTTGGTCCTCCGAGTCCCAGCTGGTCTCGGGAGGGTTCTGAGGAAGGAGGAGGAAACATGGTGTCAAGATGTGAGACATGTGGCCCCTCCTCACTGCCACCGATTTTGGCCGCATTCCTTACACCCCTCCTTGCAGTCTCGTGTCCAGCTTTCCAAGTACTTCGTTCCCAGAGGGCTCTGGAATCACCTGTGTTGGGATCAGCCTGAAGATCGTGGTTTAGGTGATCAGGTCACTTGCTGGCAGGGAGTCTGCAAAGGGATGCTGGCTTGTAACCTTAAATGAGGACAATCCCCCAGAGCTGGCACACCCCTACCCCCGTTTCCTCCGGAGTCGGTGTCCCTCATCCACCTGGTCCCCTCAAGCTCTCCACTCACTTTATCAATAGTTCCATTTAAATTGACTTCAGTGGTGAGACCATATCCTGTTTGCGACTGCTTGTTGTGTTCGAGGGGGGAGGGGGGAGGAACCTGTAAGATAGTTAAACCACTGGGCAAAGGGGTGCAGTAGTCCGAAGCCTTTTCTTCATGATTTCAACCACGGGTGCCAGAAGTCCCTTGGGATTTCACCTTTCCACTGACAGGTGCCGCAGGCTGCCAGCTAGTTCTCCTTCCCGGCCAGGTGGTGAGGTTTGTGGAGGAATCAAGTGATGGTTGCTCTGTCCTGCTGCCCTTTTGCAGGGTCCCAAGCCCACAATCCTGCCTCCCAAAGCTGCTTTGAGGCATCCTTTTCTCAAAGTTATTGGCACCTCCGTGTCACCTTTTCCACCAGCTCCAGACACACAGCCTGTACTTCTAACAGTTGCTAAGATCTCGTCACCCTTTGATCTCTGTCCTCCGAGGAGAGCAGAGAGAGGCAGGGATGAGGGCAGAGGTGGAGGTCATCGGCTGTCCTCTCTGCAGAAGTGTGGCTTCAAGAGACTTCTGGTTTCAGTTCTGAAAAGGGTTTACCCCGGGCACCGACACCGTCTCACCTCCTACCGGACTGAGCCCCATGAATTTGCAGTGTGGGGCAGGACAATTTCTGGCACTTGCAAGTCCCATGATTTCTTTGTTAATTTTGAGGGTGGGGGGAGGGACATGAAACCATCCTAGCTTAGCTTCCTGTCTGTGAATGTCCATATCGTGTATTGTGTGTTTTAACAAATGATTTACACTGACTGTTGCTGTAAAAGTGAATTTGGAAAATAAAGTTATTACTCTGATTAAATAAGACCTTTGTGTATGGATTTAAAGGACCAGAAAACGATGTTACAATTTCTAAGTCCCTTCTCAGCCTCTGGGAACTTAGCTCAGGAAATGACAATACTGTTGAAACCTGGACGTGACGATTTACCAGCTAGCTCTGGGGCCCTGAAGGTGAAAGGACTCTCAGGCTTGTTCATTTCCAGTCGATTTTCTCATTCTGGTGCTGGCAAACCATCCTGGTCCAACTCAAAGGGCAATAAATACCCTTGTGGCTCAGCTCACAAGGCTCAGCCTGTAAAAGACCCAAACCACTGTATTCAGACCTGAGAAGGCAGGGGTAGCTCTGTGAGATCTCCTGACCCCTGGAAATGAGCGAAGAGGCCTGGGGCTGAAGCAGGACACTGAGTGGGCCAGTCAGTGGAATGAAGGGCTCTGGTTCTTTCCAGGATCAGAGCTGCTCTCCTCTGAGCCTCATCTCAGATGGAGAGTGCTAGATCTCAATTAGGGATCCCAAACAGCCCCTGGTGAGGCTACAGAGGAAAAGCAAAGCAAAGCAGAACCCACTGTATTAATTATTGTTCCTTAGTGATTATGTCAAGGTCATAGTGCTCAGTCCAAGTTTTTTCACAGTTTCAAAACAAATTATCACTTTTCTCAGCTTTTCCTGACATGCTTTAGCCATTGCAGACAGAAGCTTAAGTACAGCAGATCTTAACTGCCAACTACAGAAGCAGCAACAGGGCAGCCAAAGAGAAATGCTACTTCAGAACTCGAGTGAAAAAAGATTAAAAAAAAAAATATATATATATATAAAACACTCAGGCAGCTTCACTGGCTGTGTCGACCTGACTGCTGTGAAAAGGGAAAAAGGAAGCAGCGAAGAGAACCAGGCCCACCCACTTAACTCATCTTCTACAAAGAAAATCAAAACTTTTCTTCCTTCCCCAGAAGAAAGCTGCTGAGAACCAGCTCAGGCTCTGTGCAAAGTATATTAAATCCTCAGTGATCTCAACCCTAGAGGTCAAAAGTGAGATGTAAAATCTCCACTAAAGAGCAGTGTATTTTATCGTTTGATTACTTTTGGCAGTGCTGGGTCTCCTTGCTGTGCACGGGCTCACCACAGTGGCTTCCCATGTCACAGAGCACTGGCTCCGGGGCGCTGCTCAGTCTTCAGTAGCTGTGGTGTACAGGCTTAGCTGCCACTCGGCATGTGGGATCTTCCCGGGTCAAGAATGAACCCATGTCTCCTGCACTGGCAGGTGGATTCTTTGTCACTGAGCCACCTGGGAACCCGAGAGAGCAATTTAGAATAGATTAAAAAAAAAAAAGCCACACTGTGCTGGCCTCACTAGAGGTAGGAACGTTAAAGCCCGAGTATAGAAACGAGCCTGCGCACCACAATGAAGACCCAGCGCAGCCAAAAAAAAAAAAGGAAACGAACTTAGAAAAAAAAAAGCAATGGGTCAATTACTTACATCCAACAACCACCACCTTTCCTCCTGACATCTCTTACCCCCCCACAGCCATGAAAACCCACATCCCTTCTCTGGTGACTGTAAGAGGAGCCTGTGCCCGGAAGATGGCATGGATCCTTCCCAAGGTTCGACGCCAGTCAGAGGAACACGCCCAGCAGGACAGGTCCTTACCACATCCAGTGACAAGAAAGGCCTGGCATACTACGTTCTGTAATTTTTTTTATTATTTTTTTCAATTTTTCCTTCCTTTTTTTTTTTTAAGCACTAGTCTGTGCTTTGCGAACAGAATCAAGACATTAACAAAGATCAGCTTCTCTGAAGAAAAGCATTTCTATAGAACAAAGACAGCTACATGTTTCGCTGCCAATACACAGCTCAAAGCAGGAAAAGAAAATATTTACAAAATACAAGTTTTTTTTTCCATTTTTGATTTTGTTTTTTTTTTTTACAATGCTAAAAGGGTTATTCAGAATTTTCAACCTTATAAATAGAAGAAGCACTTTATGCATAGGGATATGGTGCATTATTGTTTTTTTAAAGAAACAATGACAAACCCTTTAACTTGCAAACAGAATCAAAAAAAAAAAATCACTAATGTTGAAAATTGTGAAAAAACCCCAACATTAAGCAGTTTGTCTACTATTCTTATACGATTACAAAATGGCAAAAAAAAAAAAAAAAAAAGTCCTTATTGCCCCCCTTTCGGTGATGTGATCATAGATGAGACAGGCACACGGTTAACCCAGGGGGTGACGGGGAGTGATGGGAACCACAGCAAGGACCAGACAGTGTTCCACAGGCAAAGTAGCTCGAGAGAAGAGGGGCGGACAGACACCGACAGGGAACCGGACTGGCGAAGGAGGGGGATACGACCAAATGACTGAATGACCCCATCAGTGAAAACAGGACTACAGAGTGGCAATGGCTGCTCCTTTCCCAGACTCCCTAGATTCAGAGGAGTGGGAAGACCCTACACCTTCACAGACCAGGGTAAGTGAGAAAAATGTTCCAAGGGGAAGGACCATATGTGTGGGTGTGTCTGGTGTGGGGGAGCAGATGAGGGGACTGGGAAGGATGGGGACCCGAGCAGCCGCAGCCAGGTTACTGCAGTTAAGGAGTCAAGACAGGGACGACTGAACGCAGAAGAAACCCTGGTGGGTCTCCAAGATCTGGGGGACAAGGGGAAGCCATTCTGTCAGCTGAGGGCTGACTGGGAACAGCTGGCAGGGCCGGTCAAGAGGCTCTGGTTGGGGTGCTCCAGCACAGACGACCAAGGGGATCCAGCTGGGGGGCCAGAGCTGAGCCAAGCCACAGAGGGACAGGCCAGCGAGAGCCCAGAGCACACTGCTCTCCCCAACCCTCACCTCAGGGGGCGACACTGAGCTGGAGAGTCCTTCCCCTCTGCCCACCTGGCTGGCCCAGCCTGCCCGCTCGGGCGAAGGAGAGGGGTGACCATCAACATGGCTAAGTCCAGTGATTCAACAGTGCAGAGGAGGTGCCGGGACCAGGCCAGCAGGCTCTTATCCTGAACTTCTGTTTGCCAACGGAGGAAGTGCTCAGGTGTGCGACAAGAAAACATGGAAACCAAAACAGAACAAAAATCAAGGAAAAAAAAAAAAAAAAAAACACCAAAGTAGAATCTAAATTCCTTAAATTCACTAAAAACTGTGAAAATTTTCGGCATATGATGTTTGAATATCAAACGCAGAGATTTCTGAAGCTTTAATGCCAATAGTTAGTGAGTCTGTTTAGATTCTCGTATCCCACTCATCTGTGAGTTGGACGCTGAGCTGTGACTGTGGCCGTCAGATGCCGACTCTTGAGGGGAATGACAGGAGGCGAGGTGGGCGCCACCTCTGTCTCCCGGCCAGTCTTGCTGCCCGAGGTGCGCCGAGTGCAGCGGGACGCCCGCTCCTGTGCATCCAGTTGGTCCTCACTCTCCGCCTGGGGGCTGTACGCCAGGGGGAAGGTCCGCCGCTCCCACGGCTGGACTGACTGTGGGCAGACAAGACACCATGGTGAGGACCGGCGCCAAGTCTGTGGGCTCCAGGGCAGGCTTGGGGACGATTCTCAGAGCGGGCACCCTTGTAACAAGGGCCAGTGTTCCATGGCACCTTCAGAAGGTCAACTTCAAGTACAGTCCCTTGTCCCCTTCAAACTGGGGATGGGGGGTGGTGGTCCATAAAATGAGGGTCCATCTTGAGCAGGTACTGTCCCCCCAACTGCCCCATCTGCCGCCCCCAATCCACGGAAAGGTGCTGCTGCTCACCTGCTCGTCCAGCCCCAGTTCTGGTGTGGAACAGCGCGTGTCTTCACTGGCCAGGTGTCGGAGGGTGTCCCGAGCCACGGGAGTGAGGGGGGCCGAGTGCAGCTCCGGGCTAATAGGGCTCCTGGGGGACTGCCCATGGGAGAACTCTGACAAGGAGTGACTGCTGCTGACGTCTGGGGAGGCGGGCTGGGGGGTGGAGGGGTTGGCACTGCCCAGTTGGGGTGTTGTCCGTCCATCTGATGACCGGTAAGACCTGTACCCCAAGAAGTGCAATCTGAGTGCCTGGTGACAGGAGTTTCTCGTATATTCATTTTTGGGGTTGGGGAGGTAGCAGGCTTTTGTCATACCAAAAAAAAGCCAAAAAAGGTGGCATGTCATGTCATGCATGACAAAAGCCTCCTGACCAGCAGAACTGAGGCAGATAGACACCAGCAGTTCGTTCCTTGGAACCACAAACCCTTGCTTCCCTCGTCACTGCGCACAGGGGCAGGCACACGCTATGGGCAAAAAGTAAGAACAAGAGCCCTAAATGCATTCCACTTAAGAACCCTGAGGGCTGCTCACTGTAACATTAAAGGAGAGAGGGTAGGACAGTTCTCCCAAGTCAAGGGGGAGCACAGAGCTGTGCACAGTCCACTGTCTGCAGAAGGCGAGCTGGTCTGGAGGCCTCCAAAGCTCCTCCCATCGTATTACCACACTCCCTATCAGCCTCCAACTTCCCAGATGGCCTACTCCTACCCCTGGAGTCAGGAGACCACCAGAGTTTGTCATAACTGGACAGCAACCATCCAGCAAGGACCCAGCCTTTGACTACTTATACCCACACTGGTCCCAACAAACACCAGGGAACTTGTGCATTCTCCACCAATGCCAGTGAGAAATACAAAGAGCAACTCAGTGACAACCCATGGACACAGCTCGGGCCTGAGCTCCCCGCCCACCCTCCCTCCACAGGCCCTGGGGACCTGCGCCTGCCCCATCACCTGCTGCCTCGCCGCTGAGGTGGCACACTCGTGGTCCACAGCCACCGAGCCCTCTCCATCTCCTCACATTTGGCATGCAGAGCGGCGAAGGCTGCGTCAGACAGGTCCTCGATCTGCAAAAGAGCTCCTTTGTGGATCCCCCGCTTCTGCCAGGAAGTGGGGATTTAAGTGGGGGTAGATCAATTCTAGAAGCAGCACCGCGCTGCCTGCCGCATACCAGGCTCTTCCTGGTAAGGACGAGAATACAACGAAGCCTGCATTTAACACCCACAGGCCTTGAAGTATCTGCAGTGTGTGTGCTCTTCTAAGAGGACCGACCATGCCATTACCTCCTCGTTCTCCTCGTCAGGACTCCCCTTCAGAGACCGAAGATCAACCTCCCGCCAGCTGCAAAACGAAGAAGGCAGAATTGTGAGAATGCAGGCAGTCAGGCCAGAAAAACACATGCACGAGGCAACGAGTGCTCACCACCTGCTCTCACGGGGACTCTTTCCATCAGAGGCCTCACACTCGATGCCCACAAGGGCCAGAAACAGGGAAAGCAGGCTGAGGGTGGGAGCAGAGCTGGGGGACCGACAAACTCAAGCAGAAGAACCTGTTTAAAGGGCACCAATGCTACTCAGTACCAACTGGTTGCTACCACATGGGGATGCATAGACGGGGTTGCCCAAATTTTTGATTTGTCAACAAACACTAGAAATAAAGATTCCTATGTGAAATCTTGCTTTGATACTGACAACAAATTCAGTATTTTAAAACACATTTGTATGCATCAAACAAAACATGTCTATAGCCAGTTTGTGGCCTGTGGTCTGGTTGGCTCACATATAATGAAGGAAACTATATATAGAAATAATTTCACTCTGATCCCTTCTCTTAATGACAAAAGCCAAGGCTAGGCCCCACAACTCAGTGACCAGGGGACAGGAAACAGCAGTAACAGGGAGACCAAAGAGCAGAGCCGATCGTGCAGGGCTTCTACCTGGGGGTGAGGATTTCCTTGTACTGGAGCTTCTCTACACGGGTGGTTGCAGCGACAGACATTGGGATGACAATGTTGTTAATATCAAAGGAGCTCTCTCCCCTTCTCCTCCTTACTGGCTGCTGTAAGGCAAAGGCAAGTTTAAAAGGGAGGAACAATTCTACACACATAAAATCCTAAACCTGAGATTTAAAACAGGACCACCAATAACCAGGCATCTGGGTCCCGGGGGAGGGCCCAAGCAGGGATGACAGCAACTGCCTGCATTGTGGGGATGGTCTCCCACCAGCAGTGTGCTCAGGAGAGATACCAGGTGGGGCCTGAGGAGGACCTTCCCGTCACAAGCCTCACTGGCCGCCCTCTCTATTCACGTGCTAGCATGAAGAGAGCCCTCTACTCAGTTTCACAGAGCTGGGTGTCCTGGTGCCTTGAGACAACTGCCACAGTTTAGACTCCTCCACACACCTTTAACACCGCCCCCCCCCGCACCAAACCTCCTGTTTCCCCCCTTTTATCTCTACTACACAGACCCATCGTGGAAAAAGCAATGCTTAAGCCTCAAGGTAACTCTCTGGACTAAAAAGACGAACTCTTCCATCCTGAAAGATGCCCATGGCAGGTTGAGCTCAGTGGATCTGCTAACCTTGGTTGCCATGAAAGCACTTCCTTCTCACAGATCTGAATTCTTCAGCTAAATCTGTGCCCAGCATCTGCTGAACCCTTATGTGATTTCCTCTTTTTATTATTCTTAGGGAAAAAGCTGAGAGCGTTCTAGCTGTATCAATGGACAGGAGCGGAGGGAAATGGATGAAGAGGCCTTGGCTATAGAGCTCACACTCCTGGAGAAACGAGATTCACTCCTACAGGAAGTTAAGATCAAACTCCTAGGAAAGAACACTTAGTAAGGATCCAATATTAGGGAGCAGGGGCGGGGCCTTCTGCAGCAGTTGGGAGACGGGAGGAATCGAGCAGGGAGCCAAGGGGCACAGTTTCTTAGATGGAGGGGCAAGTCCGAGGGCTGCCTATGCCCAGATAGCAAACACCCTGCCCTGAAACAGAGACTGGCAACTGAGCTGTGAGAGGCCAGAGGGAAACAGTGGGATGACAAACATGCTGTCATGGCGAAAACATAGCTGCAAACACCTAAGAGGCTGCATTCAAACCCAAACCACCAAGTGTGGTCAGCCCAGAGGGAAGGGGTCAGTGAAGGGGGGATCGGGGGGAAGAGGCTGTTTCCCTCGATTTCTTGTTTCTGGAAGGGGATCCATGACCGATCCATCCGATCATTTCAGGACCTTCTCAGCGAATGCTGAAAGGCAGTATTTCCCGGGCCAGGATCTTAGCAGCTGTGACCTATGATGTCAGGTTATCGCAATGTCTTTTTCACCTCAGTTTCCTCTGCTATCAACGAGAACAGACGGTCACTGACTTCACGAATTCAGGGTAACTGGCTGACCAGAACAGCTGAAGAGACTTGCAAGCCTTGCCTGGCTGAGGTTCAGTGGACTCGCTCCCGCAGGCCTCTGCCACATGGCTGCTGAACTCGCAGGAAGTGTACCTAAGGAACCTCAATAGACAGCTTTCCCTGGACCGTGGTCAAGAACAAGTGTGAAACTGCTGGCAGAAGCAAGCATATATTTTCCCTGAATCTCCTTGGGCCTGTTGTCAATACCTTCAAGGCAGGGAGACAGGAGCGGGCTGTGGGGTTCAACAGCCCCAACCCCCACCCCACATGTAGATGCCCCAATTCCAGAAGACACTTACTTGGTCTAACCTAACTATGTTCTCCTGTTTAGGACCAGAGGTGGAGGGCTGGTGATGAGAATGAAAAGTGGTTCCCAAACCTGGCTGCTAGAAAGAAGGTGAGGTGCAAGATGATATTTAAGAGAAAAAATAGGTTCAGGGTCCCATTTCTTCTAACTATTAAATCAGAATATCCAGGGAGTCCAAGAAGAAGAAAAAAAGACCACAGAGGTGATTCTGCTGCACCGGTCAGCTCACGTGGCTTTCTGCGGCAAGCATGAGCACACAGCCCATCCCCCGGGCTCCCCACTCCTCTCCAGTGTCCTGGAGCTTCTCACCTTAACCATCTGGCCTATCACTCTTCCTGCTATTAAATAAATCCAGATTCTCTGAAAAAAGTTGGCAACGAGAGCCTCAAGGGTCAGCACAGAGGTATACAAAATTGATGCTCATTAGATAGTAAGTAAAAATTTCAAGTGATTCAGGCCTAAGTTTACATTTTCCAGGCATGAGAAAGTGGCATGTGAAAAAAACACTGATGTTTCACCAAGTCCTGGATCTGAGAAAAGACTTCCATCGGAATTAGTCTCTGTAAAATACTTTGTTTTTCTGAGATCCCTGCTAATGGGTGCCTGGGCTTACCACAGAGACTACACCACAATGGAGATAAAACCTGTGGGTGTGGGAGGGGACAAAGCGGGGAGGAACAAGGTCACCTGGGAAAGACTATCTGATTTTTAACGACATGAATGCCCACCTGATCGCAGAGCCTAGTGAGCACATTTTGTGGGCTTTGAAGTTTCTTGGTGTAAGCTCTGAAAGGGCATCAGAGCCCCTGCCTAAGTCACCTTCGCTGTGCCCCAACCCAGGTTCACTCTGTACTGCACGACCCGAGAGAGCTGGCTCTGTGGCCAGACCGCCTGGGTTGGAATCCCAACTGTAACCCTGACAGGTCTCCTCACCTTATGCTATTCACTTAACCTTGGAAAGCCTCAGTTTTCCTGCCAACAAAATGGGTATCTTCTATACCACCCGCACCTTAAAGGGTGTTACAGGTGAATGCGGTAACTCATATGTACCTAGCATGGACACAGTGAACATTTACAGCAGCAGCATTCTATTATTACTACCTCCATTATTATTAGGATGATTACTACATAAAGGACCCTTTTGGTGGGCACAAAGCAGCTACAGGTACATGTGTTCAAGGAGGCACATTCTGAGGAATGAAAACATCAGAGAATATTAACGTGACTGTGTGTCTGGAATGGCCATGCAAACTGCTTTTGGGGTGGAGAGTGGTACTACAAAAGCTGGTCAGGAGTCAGAGAGCCTGCCACTATGAGCGCACATGTCAGTCCTGCCGGTGTGGCCTGCTGGATCTCTGATTCTGCTCTGCACACCTAAAAAACAGGCTCCACATTAACCTTCCCTTCCAAGCACCCAGTGTTTATTCCCAGCACTCCAGCTTCACTCCCCTCGAGCTTAAAAACAAGGAAATCAAACGTCTCTAAGGCCCACAAACACCTCTTCTGCATCCCTCCTCTCATGTTTATTTCTCAGGCCAATGGAGGTAAGAGTCATGGTAGTGTGCAATTCTGTGCGAAACTTAGTCCCACCTATCTTGAACAGTCACAAATCACCAAAGAGTTTGTCTCTGCCTCAAGCTTTCTATGGCTGGCTCAGCTCAGATCCATCTCTACTAAGAACAACTCAAGGACAACAATGTAATGGAGGATTAAATAGCACCACTTTGACTTAAAAAAGACACACAAGTCAGGATGAGCTAAGTCCTCATAACTGCCCTGGCCCTCATGACCCTCTTTCCACACTGGAGGAGCTGTCACTGCAGAGGGGCTGTCCGGCCCACTCCACGCGGGTACTTACAGTCGTGCTGGCTGTGACCTGTGGGCTAGAGCTGGTGGGTGCAGAGGTGTCTGAGGAGGCGGAGAGCTGTCGCACCAAGGGACTGTGTGGTGGGTGGTGGGTGGCCGCCAAGTAGCTCGAACTGCTCATGTCCGTGTGATGCTTCAATACTGCAGAGGTCAACAGAAAAGAGAAATACATGGCTACCTCAACGGGCTCTACTTCCAGCACAAGTCAGGAAGGCCAGCAATACTCAATAAAGGCAAAAATGCTTTCTAAGCCTAGATGATAAAAAGATGAAGCAAACTGGCTGATGGGAGGCAGGGGGGTGGAGCAGAGGTTGCTAGAGCAGTTAACAGTGACCTACACTTAGAAGCAGTCGCACCCCTCTACTCTGCCTTCCTAGCAAGTGAAGGACACAGCTAGGGGCAGTTACAGGAAGCCCAGCTGCCCCAGAAAGCCCTGCGCAGGTGCAAATGCAGGCGGGGGTGTCGGGCCTGGCCCTACCTTCACTTCTCTCAGATGAATGGTCTCGCAATCTCATTTTGCTGTGGTTTGGGTCATGCACGGGTGGCGGCGGATTGAGCAAGCGCTCTGCTTTTGGCGCTGTCACTCGTTCCACCATAGGCACGGCCCCCACATCGTCTAAGTGCTGCCTGTGGGTCCTGTCAGGCCGGGTTTGGTGATGGGACAGCTCTGAAGAGGGGAACAGAAAAAGAGCTGTGAAATGTCTTCTCTCAACCTTTTCTTATTTGAGTTTCAAGCTCTTGAGTTCTCTCTAGGTCAGTGACAGACACCCAGGGCAGCAGGACAGTCCTCTGGGACTGAAGCTCCTAGCAAGCAACACACTGGCCAGGACAGGCCAGGGAGCCCAGCGGACTCTCAACTGGAGAAAAATGTGACACCAGACTACAAAAGACAGCTGGCCCACAGATGCGCCCGATGCCACAGCCCGCTCGGCTGTTCACTGAGCCCCAGAGCACCTGATGTCTGGAACTGCTTTCACAGTCCATCCCAGAGCATCGAAGATGAGCAGAAAAAGAAGACTGTGAGCTGAACTGCATCTGTCAACTCTCTCTCCCAACCCCATCACACTGCCATGGCCATACCAGTAACCGGAGAACATCAGAGGAATAGAAAAGCAATTGGAGGACTCTATGGACCCCTGAAACTTACTGGCTGTTGTTAGGAAGGAGTTGACCAACTTGTGCCTGTCTTTACGAGTTGGATCTGGCAGACTGCCTGGCATGGGTGCTCTGTGCTTAAGTGAAAACTTTTTTGGAGGTTTGATTTTGTCAAAAGGCTTGTTCTGCCATTGAGATTTCAGCATGCTCTGGAAGTGCAGGCCTGTGGGGACATCTGCAAGAAACACAAAACGCCACCATCAGTCCAGACCCCTGAGCTCCGGCTCTCCGGGGAGCGAGACCCCCTCACACCCCTCTCTTGTGTGCCCAGTGACAGGATGGCTGCGAGGAACAAACACTGCCACGGGGAAGATCTGTTTCCTGGAGCAGCACTGAGGGCTGCTCTTCTACTCACAGGGAAGTCTTTTATTTTCAAGTTCCAAACAAAACCAAAATCTATGATGGTCTTTTCTTTGTTCCCGTGTTCCGCTAAATCTGTTAAACTCTACTGGTTTGAAAGACTATATAAACATCCTGTTCTTATTCTTCCAGAAACTGAAACATTTCAAGGTATTTCTTTCTTTCAACATAAAGTTAATCAGGATATATATTCCTTCAACAACTATTTATTGTCTGCTACTGGACTGGGCACTGCATCTTTCCCTAATAAGAACTAGATCATTTCCCCCTCCTTCCCCCAGACCCCCACCACCTCCCTATCTGGGGATTATCTAGGTTTTTAAGTGGATGAGCTAATATTGAAATATTACAAATTAAATCTTCTAGACTTAATTATAACTTCTACCTTTTTGGAGTAGTTCACTACTCTTTCTTGCATCTTTCCATTTTGTTTCCTTTTTTTATTTTCCTAAGAATGAGGACTTGACTTTGAGTAATTTCTTTAGAAAGAGCATTTCAAGATTAAAACCAGTTTTCTCTCAGATCCTTAAAGCTATTACTACAGTGTCACCAATAAGATGGAATTTGACTCAATCATTAGTAGGTGCTCTGCTTCTTCTTTTAAACTTTTGGTGGTGGAAGGGGGGGAAGCTTGTTGTGGTATTATATTGACTCAGCCAATTTGGGGCAAACTCCAATACCAAATCTTTCAATCTGTGAACATGGTATTTCTCTCCATTTATTTAGGATTTCTTTTATTTCCTCTCATCAGGGTTGGGTGGTTTTCATTGTACAGTTCTTACACACATTTTGTTAAATTGATTGAGTACTTCATATTTTTGATGACTTACAAATGATAATGTCATCATTATCAGTTTTTAAAAGTTGTTTATAAATGCTTACTGCTAGTATGTAGGAATATAGCAATTTTTAACATAGTGGCCTGTATCCTGTGATCTTCTTAAATCTATTATTAACTTTTGTTAGCTGCTGTAGAATCCTTAGAATTTTCTACACACACAAGTACATCATTTGCAAAATGCTGCTTTACTTTCTTTCCAATTCGTATGCCTTTATTTCTACATCTTGCCCTATTACTCTGGCTAGAACCTCCAGTGGCAATCTGAACTTTACATTTTCCTTTTCTAGTCTGATTCTGAAACTTCACCACCAGGGATTCAGGTGGGTCTTTCTTGAGGGTTCTGAAAAACTTCTCATGGTCCTTTTACATCTGAAGATCAGCACATCTCACTTTAGCTCTCAGCTCCTCCTGGGAATCAATCATTAACCACCTGAGACACATTCAAAAGTCCCAGTCCCTGAGTCCATCCTCAATGCTGTAGCACAGAATGAAACACCACTGCGTTATGAAAAAGGGTTAAAGTCTAACCCAGCTATATTTTACAACAAGTCCAGGTCTATCACCCAGATGCCCAGGTCCCATTCCTGTTTTTCTGTCCTTTTTCAGTGTGGGCAAAGAACTGTCCCCTCTACCGGCTGCTACCTGACAAGAGTTGACTCAAAACTATAGGCTTCGGGCTCCTTTTTTCTAGTTTTATTTCTCTATAGTTATCTTGCTTTCCATCTTTCAAAAATCACTAAAACCTCTGGCATGCCTTCTTTTTCAAGAATTACTTAATATTTATTATATTTAATGTACTTAGGACTTCCCTGGTGGCTTAGATGGTACAGCGTCTGCCTACAATGCGGGAGACCCGAGTTTGTTCCCTGGGTCAGGAAGATGCTCTGGAGAAGGCAATGGCACCCTACTCTATTACTCTTGCCTGGAAACTCCCATGGTTGGAGGAGCGTGGTAGGCTACAGTCCATGGGGTTGCAAAGAGTCGGACACAATGGAGCAACTTCACTTCGCTTCACACATTCATGGGGTTCTGGCTCCCGGGGAGAGTAGAGGATGCAATCAATCTGAACCAGGAGTGGGGGGCACAGAAGAGAGGGCTGAGTGACCCTTAACAAGCCCAGTGTACTGTGGCGGGCTCTGTGCATCGGTCACCGTCCTAACAACTCCACTATGCATGACTATGCTCCTTTTAATGACAGAAAACAGATTTAGAAAGATGAATTAACTGTCAAGCTTACACAGTTTAATAACTAACACGGTGTACAAGCTCAGTTGTGTCTGACTCTGAGACTCTATGGACTTCAGCCTGTCAGGCTCCTCTCAGCCCATGGGATTTTCCAGGCAAGAATACTGGACTGGGTTGCCATTTCCTCCTTCAGGGGTTAGAAAGGAACAAGCAACATTCAAACTCAAGTCTGTAAAATCCTAAAACTCACACTCTTAGCCACTACATCATGAAATTATTCTTTGGCCCAAAGAATTAAATGCTTAAGTGTGTTAGCTGCTCAGTCGTGTGCAACTCTCTGTGATCCCATAGACTACAGCCCGCCATGCTCCTCTCTCTGTGGCATTCTCCAGGGGACCTTCCCGACCCAGGGATCAAACCTGGATCTCTTGCACTGCAGACCAATTCCTCACCATCTGAGACACCAGGAAAACCCAGAGAATGGAGCAGTTTAATTCTGAGGTGGAATCTGATAGTTCTCAAATTATTCCCAAGTAAGTGAAGAGTATAGACTATTTTTCAGAAGAGTTCTGCAGTATAGCAAAAAAACTCTTTCCTATAGCACAGACTATGTATTTCACGACACTTCAAAGAATAAGACACATCTCTGGGAACAGTGCTCTCTTGTGAAATTTTTTCCATAATCATTCTTTCTTTTACACACTAAAAAACAAATTCACCTAGCACAACCCTTAAAATAAATGATCAATCAGCTTTCAGCCAGGCCAAGGATATCAGAGCTCACTGTACTCCTAGCCCTTAGAGCCCGCCCAAGCCCTTCAATAAAATGGTTTGATTATCCCACACCCCAAAGGTCAAATGTTAAAAAAAAAAAAAAAATCTCCCACATAATGAGTTTAGAGGTATTAAATCTAATTTAATTAAATTTAGGGGAATTTTAATTAATTAAAAATTCTTTGCTCATAGTAGTTGGGGAAAAGGGTATACTGGAAATAAAGCACTGTCTACAGACATTCTGAAAGCTGGGCTGAGTTCAAAGGTATAAAGAAGGCTCAAGAAGAGGGGGAACACCTCTTCTATATCCCAGGACACCCCCTGTGTCAGCAGGAGAGTTACTCCCACTTGGCAAAAGCTGGTTTTTCTTATTTATTTGGTCTTTTGGGGGGCTATACCACATGGCATGTGGGATCTTCCCCAACCAGGGATTGAACCCATGCCCCCTGCACTGGGAGTGTGCAGTCTTAACCACTGGACCATGAGGGAAGTCTGCATAGGCTGTTTAATGGAACTACAAAAGCATAGTGATTTTATTCCTCCCACTCTTTTATAGCGCAAATAAGTAGTTCTGAACACAGGTCCTGGTTCCATCACTGAGTAGGAAGATAGAGCAAGAACAAATCACTTGGCTGGGCTTCAGCATCTTCATCTGTAAAATGAGGCAGCAAGATCTGATCAGGGCTGGAGATACCCTATCACACATGTTCTAACTCTCTCTCACCTCTTTTGTCTGCTGCAGGCACAGGCTTATGGCAGTACTCTCTCTGTTGTACCCCAAGACCTTAGACCCGTCTCAAATAATTAATCTATTATAAATCAATCTCACTAAGCACAAGAGAGAAAAAACATTTATTGTTATTGCCATTTATGTTACTGCTAGACTAGATAACTGGGAGAAGGCAATGGCACCCCACTCCAGTACTCTTGCCTGGAAAATCCCATGGACGGAGGAGCCTGGTAGGCTGCAGTCCATGGGGTCGCTAGGAGTCGAACACGACTGAGCAATTTCACCTTCACACATTGGAAAAGGAAATGGCAACCCACTCCAGTGTTCCTGCCTGGAGAATCCCAGGGACGGGGAAGCCTGGTGGGCTGCCATCTATGGGGTCGCACAGAGTCGGACACAACTGAAGTGACTTAGCAGCAGTAACAGCAGCAGATTAGATGACTACTGCACCTCTCAACTCTAACGCGCTAAATTAATGACTTTTCAACTAAAACTCCACTCCTAACCCTTTCCCCACTCCCATTTAAATGCTCATAAGTAAAAACTTGCACAAGTATAGACCATTACCATGTGCTCTGGAGTTGGGTATTAAGCAGAACCAAGGGCAACTTCCCCTATAAAACCCACTGAATAAGCTGTTAGGGATAACAAACTGTTTATGGGACTTGGGCTACTATACATTGCTAGAAGTTTGCTGTATTTTAGCAGCTTTCATATAAAAGTGAAGAGAAACCCAGTTAAATCCTCCCAGTGAACAAAAATGACCTCTTAGGAACTGCTAGTCTGAGTTCATGCTCTGAGTAGTAACACCTGGGATCCACACAGAGCTACAACTCTGAAAACAGACACAGAGGGCCTGAAAGTAAGCAAAGAGTTAGTTATGAAAATGGAAGAGAACAACATTTCAGCTAGCGGACTCCACACATTTCACATCTGCATAGGCAATGGCCATTAAAGTGGTATTAACCAGACAGGAGGGTACAGATCCTTAACCAGGTCAATGACAAGAAACATCACCTTAGGTTACTATTTCCTCAAACAGAAAGAAGACTTTAGCTTCAGGCCCGCCAGAGTCTGACATTCCATGATCCACCATTTTCTCAAGCATACTTTCTCATGGTGTTCAGTCATGCTCACTTCCTCCTCCTGCTGGTAAGTTGCAGCAGCCTCACGGATACAGCTAGTTGTCTTGGCAAGCTCTCTCAAAACAGCAGAGCTCTTCAAGGCCAGCAGGTGGTGCTCTTATTAAGCACAAAACTAAGTCAACATGCTTTTCCCCAAGGTTATACATCCTCTATTTCAAGCTACAGTTTAGCTGGCTTGATTAAATGAGGTAATAAGGAAACAAGCTCCTGTTTCTGGAATAGTAAAGGGTTGAGTGAGTGAAGTCGCTCAGTCATGTCAGACTCTTTGCAACCCCATGGACTGTAGCCCACCAGGCTCCTCCGTCCATGGGATTTTCCAGGCAAGAGTAACTGGAGTGGGTTGCCACTTCCATCTCCAGGGGATCTTAACCCAGGTCTCCAACATGGCAGGCAGACACTTTGCCTCTGAGCCACCAGGGTAGTACTAAAGGGTTATCACACCCTAATGCCTCCACCTTCCAGCCAGGGAGCAGTTCCTAAAAGGAATGGGAGCGGCTAAGGTGTGGTAAAATGGGAGATGAACTCTAGGATTAAGAGCTGCAATTGGTTCCCAACAAAGTACACAGACTGGCTAGGGAAACATCAGCAAAACTACAGCAAGTGAAAAGCTGGAAGTCCTGCCATCTTTAAATGTATTCTAGAGAAGAATGGGGTGGCCCAGAGGTCAGGTTTGACCCACCCAGTATGCTGGCTGCTAGTCTTCACTATTACCCTATTATACACAAAAAGATCTGGGGAATCTCCATATTTCAGGAGACACTATTCACATCTTCGTGGCCCTGGCAATCTTCCAGTTTACAAATGTGGCATTCTGTATTCTGAGTGTGGCAGGTGTGTGAATCAAGTAAAAAATCCCAATAGTCACAATATTAGACATAATAATTCGGTCCCTGGGTCGAGCCACAGAAAGTCTACTGTATTCATAGGCAGATACGTTAATGATCGACTTGAGAAAGTAAAAAATATATATACTATTCTCCTTTACTGTCTCATAAAGAGAATTTAATGACCATCTCTCTTGTCCAAACTCCAATGTCATGATTAGGATATATGTGTGTGTGTGTGTGTGTGTGACTGACAGAGGGAGAGAGGAGTGGGGAAAGGGTGGAGGTGGGGAGAGAAGACAGAGACAGGCCGGAAAATAAGGACCACAGGGACTACAGAATGATGGATCAGGAGATGTCAGGCAGGGGTCTTGGGCATATTTAGGTGATGGGAGAGAGAATTCACAACTATGCAAGGTAATACTGTTGACAAAGCAATGATCAACATATTTATCAGCTGATACTGATTGCAAGGAGATCCAACCAGTCCATTCTAAAGGAAATCAATCCTGGGTGTTCATTGGAAGGACTGATGCTAAAGCTGAAACTGCAATACTTTGGCCACCTCATGCGACGAGTTGACTCACTGGAAAAGACTCTGATGCTGGGAAAGGTTGGGGGCGGGAGGAGAAGGGGACGACAGAGAATGAGATGGCTGGATGGCATCACTGACTCTGTGGACATGAGTTTGAGTGAACTCCGGGAGGTGGTGATAGACAGGGAGGCCTGGCGTGCTGTGATTCATGGGGTCGCAGAGAGTCGGACACGACTGAGCAACTGAACTGAACTGATTCAACAGGCAAAAGATCTTATCAGAATCTTAATATAACTATATAGGCTTCAGGCTTCTTTATTCAAATATGAGACCATGCAATTCAACACTGTAATCTTAAAAGAATAACTCAACAAATGTTCTTGGTATCTCTACCTGGAGCTGCAGCCTGGAAATGGGCAGAAATCGGACTTCTCTTAATAACCTGGCTGGGGAGAAGCATGAATTATAGTGAAAAGGAGGACAGGAATTAGATTACCTGGGTTTAAATTTTGGAGCCTGCTACATCAGATATGTAGCCTGAGATAAACCACAACCTCTCTAAGCCTATTTCTTGATATGTAAAACTGAAGTAACTTTATAAGATTACTGAGAAAACCAAATGAGACAAGAATAAGAGAAGTGCATATAAACTATAAATGCTATACAAATAATATCTTAAGTTACATAAGCCATAATCCAAATGGCAGGAGAGGGTAAAAGTCAATGACTCTGGAATCTAAGCACAGAGGAAAATGGTTTAGTGTTTTCCATTCATTATGCTCTAAAGTGTATTTACTGCTCCATTACTCCTGATCTAAACCCTTGCCTAGTTCATATGTTTCAAGTTTTCTAAATATTTCCACTCTAAGGAGAAGTCACATGGCAGCAAGACTATTACACCATGCCCTTTCTTACAGTTGGAGAGAGTCTTAATAATAAGGCTTGAGGAAGCTAACAGATTTAGATGACCAAGAAAGAATCCAATCATTTGAAGAACAGATAAGAAATCTGAGGGGATTATGGTCATCTAATGTTTGATCAATTACAAGAGGGGATTTTCTAGGATAGTTTATCTGCAATGACTGCTTTTATAAATATAAATAAAGTTTCATTTAAACAGTCACACCCACCTCCTTATAATAGTCTACATACTGGTTTTGTGGTACAAAGGCAGAGTTGCCTAGTTCCAACACAGACTAAACCTAGACAGTATGATCCAAAAAGCCCAAATTATGTGTCCCTTTAAGAAAAAGATAATATAACACTCATGCTAAAAACCTGATTTTCTTTGCATACCGCTAAATTTTACATCCAACATAATTCTCATTCCCCAGACCCCAATTTTTGTTACCCTCCTTTCAAAAATGTGTACAGACTATCTGTAAGGTGCTATGAAGGACAGAGTAGGGAGAGAAACATAGTCCCTTATCCTCAGAGAACTGAAGTATTCTGGAGGTTGGGGCCAGATTGGGAGATTATCTGCAAACCAATGAAACCAATCCAAATTATGAAAACACTGTCTTCTGTAGTCTACAGAGTAGTTTTCAAAATTTTTACTCATGAACTCCTCACCATTTGAAATGTAATTTTTCTTTATTTAGAGTTTTTTTCTGGCCACACTGAGAGGCTTGTGGGATCTCAGTTCCCTGACCAGGGACTGAACCTAGGCCCTTGGCAGTGAAAGAGCAGAGTCCTAACCACTGGACTGCCAGGGAATTCCAAAATGTAATTTTTAGAAAAATTATAAACTCAGGACAATTACAGGCTTCCCTGGTGGCTCTGTGGTAAAGAATTTGCAGGACACACAGGTTCAACCCCTGGTCTGCGAAGACCCCACATGCCACAGAGCAACGAAGCCCCCTGTGTGCCACAACTATTAAGCCTGTGCTCTAGAGCCCAGAAGCCTAACTACTGAAGCCCACATGACACAACCACTGAAGCCCAAACTGCTCTAGAGCCTGTGTTCTGCAACAAGAAGCCCACATACCACAATGAAGGGTTAACACCTGCTCACAGCAACTAGGGAAAAGCCCATGCACGCAACAACAAAGACTCAGTGCAGCTAAAACATATAAATAAATTATATATAAAAAAGAAAAAAGACAGTTTTTACATATAAAAAAAGAAACTAAAATACACATTAAAAATATTTTATACCAACACCCTGGCATGTTAAAATCTATTTCTTCAATCAGACTTCAGTCACAGTAAAATCTAATTTCAGTTATCAAGTATTTTTAAAATTTAAATACGGTATAGTTGATGTGCAATATGTTAGTTTCACATGTAAGTTATTAATTCTAAATGTAAGTTATTATTCTAAAGTAACAGAAAAGGTAGAGGATCTTGCCATACGTTATATACAAAAAAAAATACTGTACCTCCATCTTCATTATTTATTCAAATTTCCTTTTACTTAACTCCCACAGGATTCTTCTTCAGGAGCCATGAACTCTGAGATGGTTCCTTTGGTGTCCCTACTGCCCAAGGTTTTTATACTCTGGGGGATGGGCAAGACCCACAGCAAGACTCAGTATGGATAAGAGGAGTGACTTTCTTTTGTGAGGTGTGAAAAAAGCAATTATGAAAAGGGAGGTGGAAGAGAAAATCAGCAGACATAGAGGCTTATCAGGTAGATCAACTTTAAAAATAAAAAACAAAAACAAAACCCAGCACATGCGAACTCTGAGGATCTATGCTTGTGCACACCTGAGAAAGCAGTCAGGTAACCATAGTGTGTAACCCCCCCCACCCCCGTATGAAGACATTCTCCCCAAACAATGCTGCCCATGCTGTTTTACATCATAACACAGGCAACTGTCTCACCCTCACCACCTGAAGCCTCAGGGTGAAATCTCTTAGCAAGCTGTAATGTTTCAGTGGCACATTCTGGTTGAGGGGATCTGTTGCGCACAATGTGCAAAATCCTAAGAGAATATTTTGTTGACAGTAATACCTGGACAGTACCTAGACGGTACCAGAATCTTGGCCAACTATCTTTCAGTTTGAACCCTTTAAGTCTCACTATTAGACTTCATGGAACCTTTCTTACCATCTGGAAATGCTAGAACCGGGTGAACACAGGAGTCCAACTGGGATAGGCGTTCCAACAGAGGGGCTTCGTAGTGGATTTCTGGAGGCATGGTGCTGGCACTGCCTGAGCCGCATAGCGCGCAGGAAGGGTTCACATCACAGCCAGAACGCGCTGTGCTGTTCCGGTGAACCTGGGAAAAGCCAAGTAACACTCGATTCAGGGTCTGATAAAAACTCAGCTCCCCATTCAGTATCCCAAAGATTCAAAATTCCCTCTCTCTAGCTACATATATGACACAGTTAACGAAAAGTTTGATCAGTTTGTTAAAAGATTTCCATTTCTCCAACACACTAACCGTCAAAGTAATTGAGTAAATCAAATCCACTTCTTCTCCAATAAAGAGAACTAATTATGTGAAGCCCATTAAGTGCTCACTGAGAACACTTTACAGTACCTGTATGTTTCTACTACCATGATGCTTTTCCACTATCTGCTACAGGGAATAGCTGGCTCCAGATTTCTAGGTAGAACATGACCTGCCCTCTTCAGCAACTTCATCCACCAAGAGCCTTACCAACCACACCTTTCCTGTTCTTTTCGTATCTCCAAAAAAAGAATTCCAGGAGGCCTGAAACAACATGGCAAGTTTCCCTGGGCTTCACTCAACTCATTAGCTGCTCTTTAGCCTAGCCTAAAATCTACTGTTATAAAGTAATGAAAATGAATATGGTATGGTATGGTGAGTGTTCATACCCATAGTCTTTGTGTTAATTAGATTAATTCCAAGGGGATAAAAACAATTTTAAGTAATGAAAATGAATATGGTATGGTGAGTGTTCATACCCATAGTCTTTGTGTTAATTAGACTAATTCCAAGGGGATAAAAACAATTTTCATTAAACTTCTTTTGTATACATGTGGACACAACAAGAAATAACCTCCCTAGTTAAGTCCACAGTGAAAAATAATCTAAGTCTTCAAACAATGTAATTCTGTTTTGTTTTTAAATGATAGGATTTTTATAATTTTAGGCTTTAAACTTCAGGTCATACTGAATGCAGGATCCCTAGGTTCTAGTGTTAGGATTTGGCATTTGCCAAATCATGACCAGGAGAGGTCACCTGGGTAGCATGCAGTCCTAGAAGAAATGACTTGCCTGTGGAATGACACTATGACATGGGATGCTAGGAGCAAGGGAGTACCAGAATAAAGACAAAAGGTTAGCACCGAAACTCTGCAACGACTGCGAGAACTACATCTAGTTTCAGAAGCACACACTTCTCTTGAAAGCTGTTTGCCTTCACGGACGTGCACAGAAGAAAACAGACTGAGAAAAAGACTGAGAACAATTCAGTCTTTATCAACCTTCCTCAACTGCCTCCTCCTTGCAGTGACATAGATGGGTGGTATTCAAATAAGGCCCTGTGAAGGTCAGACTGGAAAACTTACACTAAAGTAGAAGAATTCTAGTAAGCAACAATTGTCTCTGAAAGGAAATTACACCAACTAAACATACACTTTTGGTAGACAACATTAACTGGTCCTGTTTTGGAAAAAATACCTTTTGCAACCTATTTAAACCAGGGCTGGATTTCTGGGGGAGATAACATTTTGAGGTAGAAGAGGGACCAACATTACCAGGGACAAAACCCAGAGATCACCAGTAGATGAACGGGAGAATTTAGGTAATTAGAATCCAAAAACTGCACCAAAACTTTAAATATTGACTAGATTAGAAAAATATATAAAAATCAAAACAAGAAATAGTAAAAGGGAGGTATATTTTCTCCTCATGAAGTAAACCATTACATGAACTAGCTCTCCAAGTGGGCAATGAACATTCCATTTTTTTATGGCTAGAGTGTATCCCTTAAGTCATTAAGAGACTGGATGTAAAATAAAAAGAATATGGCAAGAAAAACAAACTAAGAATAAAATTAAAGTAAAAGCTGAAATTACCAAAAGAAAAAATACATGACAGAAACAGCAAATTCAAGAACTGCTCTTTTGGAGTTCCCCCTTGCTCTTCCCAAACCCACCTCAAGAAAGGGGTAGAAAGGATACAGCAATTAATTACATAAATGGTAAGACTGACCTAATGAAGAGAAAAAGGGAAAGATAAAAACATGTAAGAACTTAAAAAAAGCACTGCTGCTGCTGCTGCTAAGTCACTTCAGTCATGTCCAACTCTGTGTGACCCCACAGACGGAAGACCACCAGGCTCCCCCGTCCCGGGGATTCTCCAGGCAAGAACACTGGAGTGGGTTGCCACTTCCTTCTCCAAAAAGCACTAGCTAAGTGATAAACCACTTAACCACTGGATCAGCAGGGAAGTCTGCTAGTATAATTTATTAAGAGAAAATTGGGGAACTTTTTGAAGGATAGTTTGGGCAACTTTAAACACACAGAAAACAACATGTCAAACTATACACATGCATTTTATTAAAAAAGAAAAAAACACCAAAAATAAAAACAACCTACGTTACTCCTGGATATCAAAACTATTTGACATTAGTGTATCAATTAACACAATTTCACCTGGCCATTCAACATTTCTACTTAGATGTCTTAAGAGGCAACCAAAGTCTTAAAATCCCTGGACTCATCCTAAACTCCACTCCCTCCTCATACCCCAAAACCAGTCATGAAATCCTGTCACCTCTGCCTTCTAAAAGTATCCAAGATCTGACCACTTTATATACCACCCTCAACTGCAGTTCTCATTTGGGTTTCTTAAACAGTCTCCTAAATTGGTGTTCCTGCTTGCCCCTCCCTTCAACTATTGTGTAATCCTGTTTCACAACCTAATCAAACGATGATGCAGTTCTCTGCTCAAAACCTTCTGATGGCTCCTCATCTCACAAGGAATAAAAGTCAAAGTTCTCGCAATGGTACACACAAAGTCCTATGCCATCTGTTACTTCTGTCCCTTCTCTGACTTCATTTCCCTTTCCTGCGTTTCTCCTAGCTCATGCCACCATGCTCTGACTTACCCCCTGCTACTTCCCCAAAATGGCAGGCAAATTTCCTGGATCACAGACCTCCACAGTTGGCCCTTCTATTAGCTCCAAGATTATTCCCTCACCTCAGGTCTTTTTCTCAAATGTCATCCTCTTAAAAACAACTTTTATTTAGAAACATACAAGTGAGAAAAGAGACTATTCTTGACTGTGACAAAACACATTCTGGAATATGTTTAACTGACATTTTAGGCACAAAGCTTAAAGTTATTAATTTTTAATATGCTACAAATTAATCTATAATCAAATTCAATAGGCTTTTGGTACAGAGGGAGAAGAGGCGAATGGAATTTAAACCAACTACAAACCAGAAGAATAAATGCTAAGGGGGAAAGTTCCCAGAAAATTTCTGATAAGCAAAGGCAGAAGGGAGTGATTTGCTGATCACATGTTAAAAGTATGAATGAGGGATATCAAAAGGTGGGATGGGGGAAGAAGCGAGATTCCTACTTCACATCAAAATAAATCCCAAAGGTAATAAAAAGATTTAAATTATGTTTATTAAATTACATTATTAAATTATGTTTTAAATTATTTATTAAATTATTATGTTTAAACTGTAAAAGAAAAAACATGGGGCAACATCCAGTAGTTAGAAGTGTGAGCAATGGGGCCAGGCTGTTTGAGCCCTAACTCTGCTACTGAGCTGTATAAACTTAGACAAGTTACTTAATGGCTTCATTCATAATAACAGCTGCTTATCTGACAAGGCTGTTGTAAAAATAAAAATCATTTACAATAGTGTCTGGTCTCAACTCTGTTACTTGTATAGTCATACAAAATACACTTTTCATTTATAACTGAAGAAGGGAAAAAAAGGACATCAACCATAAAGATCACTGATATTAAATCCTAGCTTTCATGTTACTTGTGTGACCCCTCAAATTTATTTATCTGTTAATAAAGGATCAATAATGCCAATTTCATGGGACTGTGAGAAATATGATTTTGCAAGCTGCTAAAATACTACACAAGTGCTAAAGAAATTAATGTATGTCAAAGTTTCTCACAAAAGCACTACTGACACTTAGAGCCTGATAATCTTGTTGTGAGGAGCTGTCCTGTGCACTGAAGGTAAGCAGCAGCTTCCCTGGCCTCTACTCACAGTGCAAGTAATATCCTCCCTCCCACCTCTGTGACAACCAGAACTGACCACGAGGTCAAACGTTTCCTAGGGGGGATAGGCAGGTCAAGATCACTGGGAACCAGGTGGCTCAAATTACGATTATCATTCTTAGTAAAATTCAAAGCAGAGGCACCCATTAAATATTAATAGTGAGAAAGAAAAAATGCCTCAAGACTACATCAGTCAAGGTGAAAGGACTCAAGAGCAAGAGTGAAGAGGCTTCCATGAAACAAAATGGTAACTAGAACACAGAAAATAATTTCAATGGCTTGAATAACTCAAATATGTTTAAAGTGATGACTTCACAATCATACACACCATCCCCTCCACAAAGACTTTATTGACTCTCCTTGGAAGACAGCAGGAAATCAACTTATTACTTGAACACTGGTAGATAAAAGGATATCAACACGAATCATGCTTCCCCCGCACCCCACAGACTGTACTTAAGAGTAAACCAATAGTAGAAAAGGGCATTTTTCTCTTTAAAGACATAGTCTAGCTAATAAACAAAGAAGAAATGGTATGAGTAGAACATAACTTCAACTCCTGATGCAACAAGAGGGGTCCAGGCAATGGCCACTACTGACTAATAACACGAGAGAGATAAGATATTACATTTCTTCTCATGCGAGTGCCCTTACCAAAACAAAAACCTAGATTTAAGTTTCTATAAGCAGACTCGAATGCACTAAAAGTAAGAGATTAAGGAATATACAGAGGGATGGATATAATGGTAAAATGTGGTCAATGCTAACAGCAGAATCTAGGAGACAGAGTTTGCTCACTGCAAAATTCACACAATGATACTATGTTTGGATAATATTGTAATGAAATTTTGGAAAAGAAAACAATGACCCCATAGAATTTCTTCTGGCTATGATGGATTAAGAATGATCTTTTAGCCATAAACTAGAAAACCAGACAACACACAGGTTAAGACGGAAACAAATGAGGTGGCCTGTGACTGTCCCGGCTTTCTGCCTGGAGGCACAACACAGACTGCTCAGCAGGTGAGGGGTTCCAAGCAGAGCGTGATGGTTCCACTGAGTTGAGGAAACAAACTCCCAGAGACTGAGGTGCAGAGGCTCAGGTGACGGATAACCATGAGGCAGAATTCTTCAGAAGAGGAAGCCATACAGAAAAAGAGCTCCAGAAATCATCATGAGATTCCCTCAAGTATTCGTGGAATACTAAGAATACTAACGTACAGAGTTAAACTTCATCAGGTCAGACGAAGATCCACCAAGGAGCTACTGAACAGTTCCCAAAGCTCACAGTGGCAGAGACTTCCCCACTGTGACTGGTCAAGTGGCATGGAGAATTCAGAAAAGACCCCAGAAGACCAGGGTTACTCTACACTCTCCCTAATAAAGGAAAACCTGAATCTCAAATAACTTAGCTGCCAACAAAACAAAGCCTCTTTAAAGGAAGATAATATAATCTCTGTGCTTCAATCATGTAAAATGAAATGTCCAACATGCAAAAAACTATTTTAGATAAGCCAAGAGGAGAGACAGTTACACCACGGGGACACAGTCAGAAAATGGTAAGTCACAGGATAAGTAACTGGAGTAACCCAGTTTTCTCAACAAACAAATTGCAAGGAAAGGGGGTATGATGGATAGCTTAGAGCTAACCAACACTCTGAGAACTAGAACAGCCAGATTTAAAAAGACAAAAAAGCAAATATAACTTTAAGAGAGAAATGTTAAAACAATGACAATACTGAAGAGCCAAAATTCCAGAGGGGGAAGATGCACTGAAGTGTTGAGCTGCTTCTTTTTGGGGACAATGGGTGATTTCTGAGTGATGCTTGGAATTTGGTGCCCTGATGGAGGGTCACTTCTGGGTAGAGACATGAGCAGAAGTTCTGATGATTTTGTAGGACTGAAGGGACAACTTTAGAGACTTCAAAAGCCAAATTCCCAGTGAAAAGAAAAAACAGGAAACTACAAATGACATGTCAAGTGCTCCCATTCCTAAGGCATTCGGAGAATTCTGAAGCTGTGATGGGCAGGGGGCTAAAAATTTAAGCAGAAAGCCTCTGGACAGAAGAGTTTTTCTGGCGGGCTCACTGAGGAGACTACAATTAAGAATTCATGATACACACGAGGGCACTGGTCACTGAATCAGGTGGAAATGGGAATAAAAAACAAGGCTGTGCCTTAAGAAAGGACCACTTTTTATGTGGCATCTAAAATGCCTAGTACACTGGTATTAAGAAGTATATGCAACATAAAAATCAAGTGTATGTGCCCAGCAATTAAAACAGTAAATGCAAGTACATCAAATATTGAAACAAAATGTACAATCGTCTGACCAACCTTTTATTAGTTTATTTTCCTACAACCTTATGCAGACTGCTTGAAAACAAAATGGCATCAGTAAATCGATGTTGCAAATAGAGTCTCCACATTTTATATTTATTTCAGCATACTTAAACAAAAAAACACCTACTTCATCTACTCATGATTTTAGAATGAGGTGTTAGGAAAAGGCTTCATTTTCAATTTCAGTATTGCCAAGTATCCAAACATCACCTACAAAGAGATTACAGAACAGAAAGCAGATGTTCTGAAATGATTCTCTTGGAATCATTGTAATTCATGCACGTGCTTAATCAGGATTACTTTACCAAGGTTATCTTTATCAAGTAAGTTGGGGAAACAAAATTAGATCCTCTTTTAAACAGAAGACTTTTAAGTCTTTAATGTCTTTTATGAATCTCTGAGTGGAAGATATGGCATGAGGTGCTCTCTGAATTGATTTACCCATCACATTACAGTGGTGGCAGATACCTCAAACTACCTATGAGCTCATCACTAATCAAGACAGTTACTACACCTGCTGCTAAATCTTGTTACTGAGGAGATCCAACCAGTCAATCCTAAAGGAAATCAGTCCTGAATGTTCACTGGAAGGACTGATGCTGAAGCTGAAACTCCAATAATTTGGTTCTGGCCACGTGATGTGAAGAACCAA
This sequence comes from Moschus berezovskii, assembly GCF_049115385.1. Classification (NCBI taxonomy): domain Eukaryota; kingdom Metazoa; phylum Chordata; class Mammalia; order Artiodactyla; family Moschidae; genus Moschus; species Moschus berezovskii. Next base: position 58,068,308 of record NC_142479.1, read on the forward strand.
CTCATTGGAAAAGATCCTAATGCTGGGCAAGATTGAAGGCAGGAGGAGAAGGGGATGACAGAAGATAAGATGGTTGGATGGCATCACTGATGCAATGGACATGAGCTTGAGTAGGCTCCGGGGGTTGGTGATGGACAGGGAAGCCTGGCATGCTGCAGTCCATGGGGTCACAAAGAGTCGGACACGACTGAGCAACTGAACTGAACAAAAGAAATTTATATACCACAAAATTTAACAACTGTTTCAACATACTTGGTTTCCCCTATAAACTAATGTCTTTTATTCTGTGCATTAAAAAAAAAATTTATTCTGATAAAATTCCACAGACTTTATCACACTGCCAAAGGCTTGATCAGGAGAAATTCCAAGATGCAAGAAACAGAAAAGAATTCAACGCCAAGGCTGGTCTTGGGACACAAGCCAGAGAAGCTTAAAATCTACTCCATATTTTGGTGGAAAAAGCCGACTGCAAGAAAGTGAAAGCCCAGTCCCAACCTACGTTCATGTAAGAGGTTCGAATTCACCTGAATCTGGAAGTCTCTTCAGAAGCTAATGGAAAAACTGTGGTTTAAGGACACTTTCACAGTCCAGGGATCACAAAATTCCTACAGAAAACATGCCTCCCTGGCCATGGCCCCAGACGAGCTGTGAAAGATACTGTAAATCATACAAGAACACAGACCGTTATAAGGAAGTCACTACGTGTAGAAATAGGAAGAAGCGGTCTTCAGTGAACTAGAAATAGAAAAATTAGGAAACAACTTTTAAAATAAGTATGTTAAAATTTTTCATAGTGATATTGAGAGGAATACAAGTCATGAGACAAGGATAGGATAAAAAAAAAGTTTCTAAAAGTACTTAAGAGGATGTTTCTAAAAGTAACCGATTCTAAGGAAAAATGTACACACTGAAATAAAAAACCCAACTGGTAAACAAAGCTAGTGTTCCTCCTGATGAAGAGGAGGAACAGTCAGAGAAGACTATATGAAATAAAGCATAGGAAGACAGATATGAAATTGCAAAGTATAAAAAGAAATGAAGCAATAAGAAACAGAGAATGAAGATCAACAACAATACACAGACATTTATATTTAAAGAGAGAACAGAAAAGGAAAAATCGGAAGAAATAATGAAAATTCTGAAAAATTTCAAAACTCAAGCCAAATAAGAACTCTCAGAATGAGGGTGCAAAAACAAAGACCAAGTGGCTAAAAAACAATTCATACATCTAAATATGTCCCTTGATATTGCAAAATATAAAAACAAAATACACACACACACAAAAACACCCAAAAGTAAGGGATTGGGGTAAAGATTTTAGTTACCAGAGAGGAGATACAGATAATCTATAAAGAAACAATTAAACTGATACCAGAATTTTCAACAAGTATTGGAAGGCAATGAAATTATCTTCAAAGTGCTGAATACAAACGTTTACATGTAGTTAAGTCATCATTCAAGAATAAAGGCAAAATATAACTGTGTATTCACAAATACACATATGTATATACACATTTCACACATAAAGGTTAATTCTGTATGTTTTTAATATATAAAGACTTTACAGCTCATAGCACTACTGGAAGGCTACCACATGTATTCATCAAGAATGGAATGGGATGTAAGAAGCAACAGTGAATAAGAATGGCAAAAGTGTTGGTAAATGTAAATAAGTAATTAAGTATGAACTTAATGACTAATTTGGGAGGGACTGAAAAGCAAGATAACTAAAATAATAAAAACAAATTACAGATAAATAAATTACTGACACAAAAACTGAAAACAAAGAGATGGAAAAGGATGTATCTAGCAAGTGTACTTACCAAAGAAACCCATTTAAAGTTAAAGCATGAATAGAGATCAAAAGGGAAACAACATAATGATTAAGATGAAGAAGTGACAATCATTAACTAGGATGTACCTAACCAGCCATCCTAGAACTATATGAACATATATGAATTAAAAAAAAAAAAAGAAATGAGGTTGAGGTTGGGGAAATGAGAGAGGTGGTTATAAACTGACTACTAGCTGATAAATAAGTCCTGGAGATCTAATGCACAGTACAATGAATTATAGATGATGCCACTGTATTATTAACAACAAATGTGCTAAGAGACTAGATCTTAATTATTCTCACCACACACACACACAAAAAATGACAACTATGTTACATGATAGAGGTGTTAGTGTTAGCTCAGGCTATAATGGCAATCAAATTGCACTTTAACTTGAACAACACACATAGCAAACAGATTTCAAACAAACCAAAAGAAGGTAGACCAAAGGATATAGAAGATATGAACTCAATTAAAAAGTCAAAGATATGAGTTAAATTTAGAACCCTGAAGTCAAGAAACAGGATACAAATATACTAACCCCCACAAGCAGTGCCTTTTAAGGAAATGTGGACTATTTTACAAAAACTGAACTAAAATTATGAACATCAACATGGGAGATCTTGAAAACACAATACTGAATTAAAACACACACACACACACCCCCAAAACAAAAACACACACCAAAAAACCAAAACCGACTTGCAAAATATGTACAACATGACAGCATTACTGCATTCTGTGCTCTTTGGTCACCTCTTTCTAGTTGCAAGAAAGGAGGTAAAGGAGATAAAAGAAATAAAAGGACCCCTGGTTATCTATAACTTTCTTTTAATATTAAAAAAAAAACATAAAGTAAAAAAAATTAAAATACTAGCATTTAGGATGGTACATACATCAATGTTTATTATATCGGTCTTTATACATCACAGAATTAAAATAATCAGGGAAGGAGGCAGGTAAACCTGTAATTTTTTCTATACAAAGAGAACTTAAGTTCTTCACATAATAAATTTAGTAGTACAGAAGAGTGCCAGAAAACTGGCAGGGGGAATAAAAGAAAGTTCAAATATTAATATTTCAGAGCAAAGGTATATTAAGTTTGAAAACTGCTGAAATCTAAGAATTAAATTGGGAACAGCACCGATCAGTCTGTCTTCTAGATTTAGAAGTGAGAAAAGGATTCAACATCTTATCAGCAGCAAAGACAAGGACCAATGGTCAGTGTACTAAGAATAGTGACACCTTCCCAGATCCTACCTCCAAATTCATGCCTGCCCAGAACCACAGAATGTGACCGTTAATTGTAAATTGGGTCTTTGCATGTGCAACTAGTTTAATATGAAGTACTACCAGATTTGTTGTTGTTTAGTCACTAAGTCATGCCCCATTCTTTGTGACCCCAGGGACTGTAGCCCACCAGGCTCCTCTGTCCACGCATTTTCCAGGCAAAAATACTGGAGTGGGTTGCCATTTCCTTTTCCAGAGGATCTTCCCAACCTAGGGATCTAATCCATGTCTCCTGCATTGCAGGAAGATTTCTTTACCACTGAGCAACCAAGCCTTAAATCCAATGACAGGCATCCTTATAAGGCTACATGAGAACACAGACACACTGGGAAGGTGATCATGTGAAGACGGAAGCAGAGATGGGAACTATGATGCTTCAAGCCAAAGGATGCTAAGGCTGCCTGCAGAAAGTGGCAAGGAAGGATTCTTCCCTGGAGCTTTCAAAGGCCAGGCAACGGCTGACACTGATTTCAATGTCAGACTTCTAGCCTCTGGAACTGGGACAGAAAACTAATTCAGTCAGCTGCTGAGTTTTTCCTAATGATAAATACAAAGTCTAGATAGATAAAATTATTTGTTTTTGTGACGAAAGAGAAAAAAAAAAACCAAACACAAAACCCTTTGCATGGGGACTACAAGTAGAACACTGTAGAACAAAGGAAAAGGAAGCAAATCTGAGAAATTCGGAAAAAACATATTTCTGGAAAACTATTAAACAAGTTCAATAAACCAATTAATGAAACTTTTGGTGTCTAAAAAAAAAAAGAGCATAGGATAACACAGCCTCTATTATAAAGTAAGAGAGTAGAATAAAAGGACAACAAGATGACACAATAAATATAAACTTAACTGTCATTCCTTCACACTATGGGAGAACCAAAGGGCTGAAGACAGACAAAAGTTAACAGCTAGCTAATATCTGAATACTTATTATTTGTGCTCAAAATATCTCAGTCACTTCAGGAATCTAATTGAATGATCACAACAATGCTGTAGAGCAGGTAGTAAGAGCTAGAAAAAAAGAAAAGGGAGCAATAACATAATGATCATTGGTATACTTAAAAGAGGCGACTACAAACTGAAGAGAATAAAAAAACCAAAGTGTCACATTTCTTCTGTAATAACAGAAGGAAACAGAGGTACATAAAAAACACTCTGAAGCAGAGTCTGGTGCAGCGCTGCAATGGTAAAAATATCCTGTATTAGTGCAACTAAATACATTAGCACTAGTCCTATGACTTACTCAATACTTGAAATGGGGCTGGTGTGGGTGATGTACTGAATTTTTTAATTCTAATTTTAAATAGTTACATGTGGACAGTGGATACCATATTGGACAGCATAGAGTAAAATCAGTTACCAGTAAAAAGGTAAGAAACTAAGACTGGCCAAAACAAACCACAATAAACAATCGTTCTCTTCTGCCTACTGAAAGACACAAGAAAAAGTTTTAAGGGACAAAAATTACGATCTAAGAACTTGAAATACAAACTGTTGCTCAAATCACTGAAGAACCACAAATTCAAATTCAAAACTCACACCAATTCCCTCCTGGTCCACTGGGTAAAGACACTGGCAGGGGGCCCAGGTTTGATCCTTGGTCAGGGAAGACCCCACAGGCTGCAACTAAGACCCACTGCAGCCAAAAAAAAAAGGGTATATGAAGATATTCAACACACGTTGACGTTATAATCAAAATCATCCTAAATAAGCATACTTTAATGTTATTTCAAAAATCATATAGAAAACATTAAATTTATTTAAATTTAATGAGAAAAATGCATACAACTAAACATAAGTATTAAGAAAAGTAAAAGACAAAAAACTACTGGAGACACGAGTCACAAAGAGGATATAAACTTATTAAACTGTACTAGACGGTTTTTTAAAAATCAACACAACAGACCACAAACATAAGCAGAAACTATAGAAACATTTTGACCAAAATGCTATAAAAATTAATAGTTAATAACAAACGCTTAAAAAGAAAAACAATTTAGAATCTAAAAACTCAATTCTTAACTCCTGGGAAAAAAATTTAAAAACTCAAAGGCAACTTACAAATAGCAGAAAAAACACTTCCTTCACACATCAAAGGCTATCCAAAACTACACTCAGAAGAAAATTCAAAAAGTTAAATGCTTTTGTTCTTCCGTAACAAAGAACAGAAAATAAATTAACCAAGCATCTGAATGAAGGCAGAGAGGGTGAGAAAAACCAAGACTGCAGGAAGGAGTTAACAGCAAAGAAATGATCTTTGAAATGACCAATAAAATAGAAAAATTGCTGATAAGACTGATCAAGAAAGAGAAGACAAATATAATGACGACTGAGAAATGGACATTAACTACAGATAGAAGGATATAAAAAGAATGCTTAATAAAAATCTGTGAGTAAATCTGAAAGCATCTGAGAGATGGATAATCGTCTACAGAATAGATGCCAATCTCAGTTTCACCTTGAGTTCTAACAAATTTTAAAGAAATTGATCCTTCCTTTAAAAATCTTTAAACATTTCCAGAGCACAGCAAACAATAAATACTGTAAGTGTCCCAACTCATTTTCAGCTGTCCTACATCAAAATTGACAGTGACCTTCTAAAAGTATTGCCATTCAAACCAGAAATGTCTCACTACAACCAATTATTAATCTTAATACAGTTCTAAAAGTGAATCCAGACAAGGAAAAGGAGTAAGTAGTATATAACAAGGTGTCATACTGTGTGATGACAGAAAGCCAACCTAGAAAACTAAGAACAACCAACCAAAAAACACTGGTAGGAAGAGCTCAGAGAAGTGTTCAATTTCAAGATAAATACCTAAAAGTCAACATCATTTATAAAATAACAGTAACAGAAAAGATCTCATTTATGACCAAAATATCAAGAATATAGATAACATGTAAGAACTGAATGAAGAGATAAAATACTTGGATACATAAAGAAATTCTGTGTTCCCTTAACATTGTAACAACATTAATTCTCTATGAAGGATTTCCCATTACAAATTCAATGCAATGGTTATGGTGGAAGTCCACTATCAAAGTAAGGCTCTATTCATCATTATCTGTTAATCACAGAATATTAGTTCAAAGTATTAAAAAAATTATTTTGGCTTGAGGACAGTTGGTAAACAAAATATTAGAGCGTCTACTTATTTTATCTCAGCCTTCCAAAATTTTCTATGTGCTTTATAATCCCATAAAAATTTAGAGGCTATTGTTCAAAGCACTGGGTGATTTCTGAACACTCTACCACTAGAAAGTAAGCTCCATAAGGGCAATGACTTTTGTTCGCCAAGGAAGCCCAGGTGTCCTGGAACACAGATGGGACCCAAAACTGCTGAATACATTTGCCTGGCAAATCCATCACCTCAAAATGAGAGAGGGCAATATACTTGCTCAGTATCACTAATCAAGGATCCATAGGAGACACAGTGAGCAACTAAGATAGACAGAATAGCCTTTGTCTCCAAGCAGGGCAGAACACCAGCATAACTGCTAAAATCAGCAGATGGTTATTTCCCAAACAAAAATTACTTCTTTATCTTATTTCCCATGTAGCTTATTTCTGCATATGTCAGGAAGATTCTGTTTTAGACACTGGCACTGGAACCAAAGGGTCTTTAGTATGTTTTGTATGTTTCCCCCTTATTTTAAATACATATATGTACCTTCAAAAGTACACCAGTTTTTAGGCATGAACAGGAAGAAAACTACTGTCAATAGCAACAAGAAGCCTTGCTACTTCACAGATACAAGAGTCCAGGAGGCCATCCTATAACTTCAGAGAAAGAACACTATTTCTCCATGAGGCAGTGTTGGTAGGTTTTGTTTTTGTTAAAAGCATCGAAGGCATGGCCAAAACTACTTTCTTATACTTAACAGTAATAAACTGTTTTCTTTGCTTTTCCGATATCAATTCTTCAGCCTTTCAGAAAATAATTTATAGATTTATACAACTAAAAAAAATGGACTCAAATGTCAATATGAGAAACCCATCAAATTCTTTTCAGGTAATGCAGGCAGTCTGAGGAAGAGACGAGAGAAACATTATAGCCTGATAGGTAATTTTCACTAATAATACTTTCCTTTTAAAAAGATCACAGCAAAGACATACAGTCCAAATGCATACTATAACAAAACAAGTGAAGCACTGGAAATCTACTGTCCAAATAGTAATTGTTGCAACAATTACCCGCCTCTTCCTTGTCCTCAGTTTTCCCACTGACAAATATACTGCAATATCGTTATCTTAAGAAACATTCCCCTCAGTCAAACAGGCTGTTTCTCCATTCTCCTTTACAGAAACATTCTTTGAAAGCAGTGTCTCTGATGGTTTGCTCAATTCCTTCCCTCCCATTCTCTCCAGAACCTAATCCAATCAGAATTTCACTCTTCTACTGCTAACAAAACTGCATACAAAGGTCTCAGCCAACCTTGGCCGCACAAAATTGAATGGTCAGGTCTAGTCTTCATCTAACTTGATTTGCCTGCAGCATCTAATGCAGATGATCATTGCCTTCCTTTCTGACACATTTTCTTCACTTGCCTTCTACAGACCACACTCTCCTTGTTTTCCTTCTATCAATACTTCACTAGTCATTCCTTCCCAGTCTCCTATCTTTCACTTCTCTAAGGCTTAGAATGAAAAAATGCCTCAAGGCTGAATTCCAACTGAGTTTCCCAGCATTCTCTATTCTCTTCACCTGCTGCATTTTTCTCCTCAGCACTTAACGTTATTGAAAGTGAAAGTCGCTCAGTTGAGTCTGACTCTTTGCAACCCCATGGACTATACAGTCCATGGAAATCTCCAGGCCACAATACTGGAGTGGGTAGCCTTTCCCGTCTCCAAGGGATCTTCCCAACCCAGCGACTGAACCCAGGTCTACGGCATTGCAGGCATAGATTCTTTACCAGCTGAGCCACAAGGGAAGCCAAATTTAACACTACAGAACATGCCATATACTTCATCTACTGTTTTATTTACAAAAGTTCTTACCCTAGTGAAATAATTTAATGGGCAAAAACAGAAAATAAAACAATAGGTGTTCATGTATTATTTTCTGTTTCTACCCTTTAGATTATTTCATAAGGGTAAGAATTTTTGTCTGGTTTATTTTCAGTGTTCTACCCCCAGTGCACAGAGCTCTATAACAGCTTATTGGAGTAGCTCAAAAAGTTTTGTTGTTGTTGAATAAATGAATTAATAAAAATAAAAGTGCTAACACCATCAGACAACATGTACTAGTAAAACTTATCAGCCAGATAGCAAGGCAAATTACTACATTTCATTTAATCTTCACACAACCCTATGAGATCTCTGAAGCATTCTGGGGTGGAGTGAGGTGTTAACATGCTCCAAACAAAAACTACTAAGCGGCAGTGCCACAATTCAAACCAATATTTGTCCTCTTTAAAGTTAATGCTCTTAATCACTCCTTTTTTTTTTTTTTTTTTACTGGAGTACTATTTTACTGGTTTTAGAATAACTCCAACCCTGCTATTTGAAGTCAGCAATCGAAAGTTTCCTGTAGATGTAAAGTAATTTCCATTTTGCCTGTGAAGACAAACATTTGTTTAGTATCATCAACTTAAGAGATTTTAATGGAGATTCTTATTTAAAAGTAAAACATTTCACATTGCCATTTTCAGTGAAAACAGTAAGAAGACATACCACTCTCCTCCATGTAATTGATGACAGAACTCAAAACCTCCTCTCTCCCATTTCTATTAAAAATCTCAAGCTAATTGTTTCCTAACCTGGCTGAGGAGTCACCTAGGAGCTTTCTAGCTTTTTGAAAACGATTCCCAGGCCCAACTCCAGAGCAAACCAAAACAGAATCTCTAGGAAACAGGGCTCAAGAACCTAGTATCTCTTAAAGCTCTGCAGGAAGCCTTGTTAGTTAGCCAAGTGTGGAAAACACTGGTTGGTTAAATGAACCAAAATTGGCAAGAACTAATACCTCTATCTGAGCATCTGGCTCACTTTAACAAGGTCCAGGTCTCACTGGTACTGACCTTCTTGGAAAGAGGCACAATGCTGCTGGGTCGAACAAGCCTCCGTTTCTTACAGCTGAGCACAGGACGGGTTCGGGCTGCCACACAGGTGCCATCAGTTGATGAAGAAACTAGATTCAGTCGTTGCTTTTTATGCAACTGTTCCTCAGCATCAGAGCTGTCACCTGGAATGTGGTCTGCCAAGACAGGCTGAAGACTACACAAGAGGAAGGAAGAATATTTACTTCACAGAAGTTGGAAAGAAACAAAGCCTCTAATATTGGTTCAACCACCCCTACTTGCAAATGTTTACAGACAGAAACACGTGTTCGAGAGCACAAAGAGGTCACCTCTTGATGCTGATGTCTGCTAATCTAAATGGGGATGCAGTGTCTGTGCTTATTTGTAAGGCTCTTGGTGGATGTTACTCTATCGTGTCTGAAAAATGCAAAGGTCAGTAAGTGAACTCAGGAGGTTCTAAGTGATTTCAGCTTTCTTCAACAACAAAAACATAAATTTTTAAAAGTCTAGAAAATTACAACTGGTAAGAAAATGGTGAACTTTTGAAATGTTAATAAGTTGCCTGAGAACCAGTTCTACTGGTGAATCTTGCCTAGGGATGTGTACTCGCTGTTCACTTGTAGAAGGATTCCTTATCTTTCAAAAATACAGATTTACAGCCTTTAGGAATCTAATCTGTTCTAGAGTAGAGGATTTTACTTCTGGTGAATTCTACAAAGACACAGCTAATCACAACAATTCATAATAACTTTCAGTTCAGTTCAGTTCAGTTCAGTCGCTCAGTCGTGTCCGACTCTCCGCGACCCCATGAATCACAGCACGCCAGGCCTCCCTGTCCATCACCAACTCCCGGAGTTCACTCAAACTCATGTCCACAGAGTCGGTGATGCCATCCAGCCATCTCATTCTCCGTCGTCCCCTTCTCCTCCCGCCCCCAACCTTTCCCAGCATCAGAGTCTTTTCCAGTGAGTCAACTCGTCGCATGAGGTGGCCAAAGTATTGCAGTTTCAGCTTTAGCATCAGTCCCTCCAATGAACATCCAGGATTGATCTCCTCTAGAATGGACTGGTTGGATCTCCTTGCAGTATAAGGGACTCTCAAGAGTCTTCTCCAACACCACAGTTCAAAAGCATCGATTCTTCGGCGATCAGCCTTCTTCACAGTCCAACTCTCACATCCATACATGACCACGGGAAAAACCATTGCCTTGACTAGACGGACCTTGGTTGGCAAAGTAATGTCTCTGCTTTTTAATATACTATCAAGGTTGGTCATAACTTTCCTTCCAAGGAGCAAGCGTCTTTTAATTTCATGGCTGCAATCAGCATCTGCAGTGATTTTGGAGCCCAAAAATACAAAGTCTGACACTGTTTCCACTGTTTTTCCATCTATTTCCCATGAAGTGATGGGACCAGATGCCATGATCTTTGTTTTCTGAATGTTGAGCTTCAAACCAACCTTTTCACTCTCCTCTTTCACTTTCATCAAGAGGCTTTTGAGTTCCTCTTCACTTTCTGCCATAAGGGTAGTGTCATCTGCATATCTGAGGTTATTGATATTTTTCCCAGCAATCTTGATTCCAGCTTGTGCTTCTTCCAGCCCAGCGTTCCTCATGATGTACTCTGCATATAAGTTAAATAAGCAAGGTGACAATATACAACCTTGACGTACACCTTTTCCTATTTGGAACCAGTCTGTTGTTCCATGTCCAGTTCTAACTGTTGCTTCCTGACCTGCATACAGGTTTCTCAAGAGGCAGGTCAGGTGGTCTGGGATTCCCATCTCTTTCAGAATGTTCCACAGTTTATTGTGATCCACACAGTCAAAGGCTTTGGCATAGTCAATGAAGCAGAAATAGATGTTTTTCTGAAACTCTCTTGCTTTCTCCATGATCCAGCGGATGTTGGCAATTTGATCTCTGGTGCCTCTGCCTTTTCTAAAACCTGCTTGAACATCTGGGAGTTCACGGTTTACATATTGTTGAAGCCTGGCTTGGAGAATTTTGAGCATGACTTTGCTAGCGTGTGAGGTGAGGGCAATTGTCCGGTAGTTTGAGCATTCTTTGGCATTGCCTTATAATAACTTTAGGACTTTCAATTTTTCTCCATGCTGGGACAATTTTAGGCCACAGTAAGTAACAGGAAAATACATTAGCATGCTACTTAAAATACACTTGCTACAGTAGGAAGCATGCACAATATTATGAAGTGATGAGGTTTCTGCTTCTTTAAAGTAGAGTTAGTCCTAGCTAGGGATAACTAAGCCTCAAACTCATCTTGTAAAGCCTGATGAGCATATGGAAGTATGCAGAAGAGATAAACTTACGTGTTAATAACTCCATTGACAGGTCTCAACGCTCCACACGATTTAGCAGACAGTGACTCTGAAGGATGACCAGAGGCACCGTGGTTTTCCAGTGGCTGAGAAACAGATTCGATCTTAATAGAAGAAAAACAAAAATAAATCATCAACATATAACCAAAAGCATTAGCCTGAAAAGCAGCACCATTTCATTTAAATGAAACACCTAAAATTTCTCACAAGCAGCTTGAGAAACAACTCATTTGTGGAACACAATTTCAGTATTTCTTGGATTTGTGACTCCTGGGCTGAAGTCTTAACAAATTCCAAATAAACACGTTTCCTGGCCTTAAAAAAAAAAAAATCCTCGTATGACTGAGGAAAAAAAAAAATTAAGAGAAATCAGCTTTTGCTTTGGAGAGGAGAGGTGAGGAATTAAAATATTTAACAGACTAAAAGCTGTAAAGTGCCCACTGAGAGGGAAATGGCCCAATGATTCCATGGAATGGAAGCACAGCAAAACAATCACATAGTAACAAAAGTCTTCAAATTTTCAACCTAAAAGTCAAGAAGGGTATATAAGTTCAGTAGCAAGACAATTAAGAGTATATTTAAAAGCAGTTAATACCTGCTTAACTTCACAGAGTATGTTGGAAGCTTGTTTCTGGAAAACTATACTAAATATATATATATAAAAGAAATAATTAATAAAATGTCAATGAGTAACTAATAACTATCTAATGCTACCAGGTAGGAACTACTGTCTGGATTATACAAATCAAATGCAGTTGACTTTCAAACAATTTTTGAATCTGAACTGCATGGGTCCACTTACATGTGGCTATTTTTAAATAGTAAATATTACATTACTACACAGTACACATTCTGTAGCTGGTTGAATTTGGTGATGTGAAGGAACCATGGATACAGTGGGCCGACTATACACTACACGTGGATTAAATCCAGTGTTGTTCAAGAGTCAACTGTATACGCTTAGAATTTTAAATATAAAATGCAAAAAGGGAGGTAGGGGAAAAAATCTGGAAAATTTTGAATTTCGCTATTTCAAAACAAATGATACTTACTAGGCTAAAAGGGGACTACCCAAGTAGCACAAGTGGTAAAGAATCTGGCTATCAACGCAGAAGACCCAGGGTTCTATCCCCAGGTCAGGAAGATCCCCCGGAGTAGGAAACAACAACCTGCTCCAGTATTCTTGCCTAGAAAATTCCATGGACAGAGGAGCCTGTCGGGCTAGAGTCCATGGAGTCACAAAGACTTGGACACAACTGAGCGACTGAACACACACCATAGGTTAAAAGGCGTAGGGGCAGCCATGCGATGTCAATCACATGAAGCATCTGAGGTATTGGCAGTAAAACTACAGTTCAGTTATCCGAGGGATAACAGAGAATGGCTGTGGTCTCTGTCTCCTCCTTACATTCAAACTGACTTTGGGGTGTTTTTAATGTTCCCTTTCCGGTAACTGCTATCAGGATGTAGCAAAGCCAATATTCTGATGCCGAAATTCTATTTATCAGTATTGTTGAACTTCTTTTTTGATCTTTATACCCGCCAGGAGAAACCAAAGGATCTGAAGACCTGAGAGCAATCTCAAGAAAGAACAAGAGATTGGGAAGATAATTTTAAAAATTTAATACAAATTATCCAAAAATCTAGATCAAGGACTACAGACAAGACACATGAGTAAATCACAACGAGTAAACACTGGGAAAGTGTTCTGTTTTCCTGGTTGACTCCCTATACATTTACTGTTGTACCTTGAACAATTAATTGTATTAGTCAACGACACCAAAATCATGGTACATTTGGCTCACGTACTTCATTGCCTTAAAAGTCACACTGATTTCCTCTTGGAAAGTATGTGTAAGAGTTGTACTTTGGCCACGTGATGTGAAGAGCTGATTCACTGGAAAAGATCCAGATGTTGGGAAAGATGGGAGAGCAGGAAGAAAGGGAAGCGACAGAGGATAAGATGGTTGAATGGCATCACCAACTCAATGGACATGAGTCTGAGCAAACTCTGGGAGATAGTGAAGGACAGGGAGACCTGGCCTGCTGCAGTCCACGAGGTCGCAAAAAGTCAGACATGACTTAGCGACTGAACAACAATGAGTTGCTAAGATGTTTTTATCCTCTGACAGAGTATTTTACTCTCTCTTAAAGTCTATCTTAAATAACAAAGTGAAAGTCACACAGTCGTGTCCGACTCTTTGTGACCCCATGGACTGTCCATGGAATTCTCTAGGCCAGAATACTGGAGTGGATGGCCTTTCCCTTCTCCAGGGGATTTTTCCAACCCAGGGATCGAACCCGGGTCTCCTGCATTGCAGGAAGATTCTTTACCAGCTGAGCCACAAGGGAAGCCAACAAAATGTCACCCAAAATCTTATACATAAAGGCAGTCACTGCAATGATATGGATCAATAACCTAAATACTCAACACCTGAGGCATAGTTATAAAATGTGGTATACAAAATAAGAATATTGAAAATAATAAGAGTTAAATCCAAAATATTTTTAATACAATTGTGGTGACTAAAAATGTACACACACAGAAAATGACAAGGTAAAAATAATGTTACAGAGGCAGAATAAAACAAATACTGAAGTTTTCTTTATATTTAGATAATATTTTTACAAAAAAAAAAAAAAAGAGAGAGAGAGATAAACCCAGATATCCTCCTGAATGCTAGTGAGGATTTACTATTCAGGGAACACCTCTAAAGACCCAAACAAATATTAACATTGAGTGAATGAAGTTGCTCAGTCGTGTCCAGCTCTTTGCGATCCCATGGACTGTAGCCTACCAGGCTCCTCCACCCATGAAATTTTCCAGGCAAGAGTATTGGAGTGGGTTGCCATTTCCTTCTCCAGGGGATCTTCCTGATCCAGGGATCAAACCTAGGTCTCCCGCACTGCAGGCAAAGCTTTACTGTCTGAGCCACCAGGGAAGCCCAATAACATTATGGTACGACAAAGAACAAATTATTTAAAAACTCAGGCTGGTGTTAACAAGCAGATGTGTTAACTCCAGCCATGTTACAGCTTTCCTAGTTTTCAAAAGTTCTGCTTTAGATGAAAAAAGTTGCCTGCCAACGTGAAAATGCTATGACTATGAACTTTCTGGTACTGATCTGAAGAATTTGTCAACCTTATATTCACTTAAAATAATAGCTTTTAGCATTAAATTACAACAGAGATCTGGTTTGTATATCTATATGTTTTCACAAGGTCCCACGTTTAAGTAATAGGTTGACTCTCCATTTGATTAAGATTTACTTTCTAGGGATTATGGAGAACAAACCACCAACCAAGACACCTGTCAAGATAAAATGTTGCCATTCTTTAGCAAAATATCATTTCAAAACAAGTTTACCTTTCTTAGTACCTATTGTTTTTCATGACTACAGATGTATAGTAAACTTAAAGGCCATTAATCTTCAATGTGCATTTTATTGTTTTTCTTAGAGAAACCTGACCTTTCCTGGGGATAATTCAGTCCCCAAATTAAAACAGAAGTCAACAGGCAAAACATTATTTAGCACAGAAATGTTAGTCAATGATACAGAAGCACACAGCAATTAAGAGCAAGAAAGTCAGAGAAGAAATATGCCTGGATTTCAGTTTCAACCATGTAAGTAAGCACTGAATATTTAGAAGGGATCTGCTTAGAAACCCCGGGATATTCTACGTGTAATCACCCTCAAGTCCAAAAGCAGGGCACTGGGGCAACTAGGTTCATCATCCATTTTCAAATTCAAAGAGCTTAAAATATTAACCCCAATCCTCTAATAGTGTTTCACCTAGAAAAATACAACTCACAGTCACATGTATTTTACTTAGCGCTTCTTAAATGCATTCACATTGCCTTAGGAAACAGTGAACACCACTTATCTTGCAGTCCAACAGGCTTCAAAGACAAGTAGAGAAATATTAACAAACACGTCACAAATATTAAATCCACACACTAACATAAGCTTGATTGCTAGTTACTACTGCAGTGGTTTACGTCATTAGTATTTTCAGGACACTAAAGCATGAATCAGACACTTGTCATCCAATGGGAAAGTGTAAATAGGAGTTGTTACAGAGCTTCTTTCAAGCTTTATGTGATGTTCAGATACACTCTGAGGGTACATGCATCTAATAGCAGGGAGAGTTGAAAACCTGAAGTGGTATACAGAGTACTTCCATAAACCCTCTTTTTTCTAAAGTAGAGCCCCAGGAGATTACCTTGTGGGGCCATCTTAGAGTTAAAGGTAGCAAGGAGGGTTACTGAAGTAATTTTTTCCTCTGATTGAAAGGGTCAGATGTACGGCACGAAATGATTAACACAGCAGTGAGATTCCATTTTGTTATTCCTATAAAAACAGGCATCTGTTTGATTCATTGCTCTATCCTCTTGGCCAGAATAATTAAGTGTGACAAAGGGCCCTTAAAGAAAAACTAGATTAAATTAAGGTTTATTGGGGGTAGGTTTTTTTGGGGTCTAAGAACTCATGTCCACTAAATTTTTTTTACTAAAAAGTAGAGAAAGTAAAAGGGTAAAAAATCAAAAGGCACACCACTTAAAAACACACAATAAATCTCTAGATGTGTAATGCAAGACATATGTGTAAGTATCTTTACTTTAGTCATTTAAGTAATGCCATACCATCATTTGCTTGAAATACCATTTTTCTCTGTCTAGAAAAATTAACAGTTCTGTTCTGGTTCGTTATTGCCTTTTGACAAACTTATCAAAATGGAAAGAAAAGGCTACCTGGATATAGAGAATTCAACTTTCATTCCTGGGTTAAAATGTTCTCCAACTCAATGGTACCCAGCATAGCTTTGCTTAAAATAAACAAAATATTGTTGGTCCACAAAGAGTATACCAGTCATTTTCACGAACTAGCACCATAGTCAAAAAATTGTGCTAAAGTGAAAATGGAACTTTCCACCAAGCTACTTACTGAGGCTTCAATTTCTGTATATGTAAAACGTGACTACTCACTTTGCTGTCTCTATATTGAGGTTAAAATATAAACTATATTAAAACAACCTTGAACTATTCATTTCTAAAAATTAAACCAGCATAATACAAGTCCAAAGACTACTAAATCTAATATCTGTATTTACCAACACTGTTGAAAATCTTTCCACTAAACAGAATTTATAAGACTGTTTTTGCAATTACTTATTTATCCACAGCCCAATATGCACTAGTGGTAAAGAATCCACCTGCCAATGAAGGAAACAAGAGATACAAGCTTTGATCTGGGTCAGCAGACCTTCAGTCTGGAAGGGCATTGCAACCCACTCCAGTATTCTTGCCTGGAGAACCCCATGAACCAGGGCTGGAACAAGAAGAGCCTGGTGAGCAACAGTCCAGGGAGTCACAAAGAGTCAGACACAACTGAAGCAACTTACCATGCACGCAACTTATTTTATTCCCCACCCAGGATCTATCCAGAGAGAGAGAGTGTGTACACATTCACTCAGTCACGTCCGACTCTTTGCGACTCCATGGTCTGGAGCCCACCAGGCTTCTCTGTCCATGGATTTTTTCAGGCAGGAATTACTGGAGTGAGTTGCCATTTCCTCATCCAGGGGATCTTCCCAACCCAGGGACCAAGCCTGCGTCTTTTGCACTGGCAGGCAGATTCTCTACCACTGAGCCACCTGGGAAACCCCATGCCTCTAGTCTTTATCTCAAAACCCTCACAGGGCCAACGCACCCTTCATTGTCCCTGGTTGACTACAAAACTTCAAGGAAAAGAACCTTGTTCCTGTGTTACCAATGGTAGGAAGATTACACCTTACATGTTTAAAAAGAAAAAGTAACAGTTTATATTTTTGCATGCTTTACTTCTGGGAAAGGTTCACTTGTTAAAACCCCATCGATTCTACAATGTAAGGAAAGGATAAAAGAATGAGACTTATTTTGCAAATAGAAGCAAACAAACAATGACTGCATTGTCAAAAGCCATAGAAGCAATCCTTTTGGTAAAACGTAAAAAACTCAAACCTAGTCTTTTAAAAAATATTTACCCAGTAACTGGAATTCCTGTAAGAAAGGAGAAATAAGGAAATACCCATGTATCTGCTCATCTGTGCAGCAGAAATATAGGAAGGAAGGACAGTGCAAAAACTAATGAAACTGGAAGGAGGCTGGAACACAATGGAAAGAAGGCGGAAACAGGAACAGGGCTACAGTCTTTTGTATAGCTTTAACTCTTAGCACCTTAGTATGTTTCACATACTCAAAAACTAATATCAACTACTGTGTGGGGGGCAACAAGAAGTGAAATACTATAGTAACAAAAGAACCTAACTAATACAAAATAATTGCATACTCATACTGAAACGTGTGAAGAAGAAAAGAACTAACCTGAGTATAACTTCTGGAAACAGTTATTTTGACTGTATATCACTGAGCTAATGTACTGTATACAATATTGTACTCTAGTTAGTAAAGATATTTCTCACGGGAGTATAAAACGGCAATTCTGAAACTACTTTATATGGTACTAGGACAGAACACATAAGCATCAGTAAGGAAGGAGAAAGAGGCTGGGGTTAGATTGGTATGGTAAGAAAGGAGGAAGGGACTGGTGTTAGATTGGTATTAGCATAAACTCATGGTTTTGAGTGCATATACAGATGGGCAGATAACAAAATATATGTGTGTTTAATGTATTTCCTAGCTGTGTTGAGGCGTCTCAGATAGAAGCAATGACACCAAGTAGCAGTGAGCATAACAAGTATCCAGACTGTAGTCTCAAACATCTGGTCTCCAATAAAAAAGAACCAGGGCTGGAAAAAGCACAATACAAGATGAGTCCGGGATATTTTTGGGTGGAGAAAGTGAATACTTAAAATCCAAGGGGGACACACTGAAAGGACACAGGCACCAATCTGAAGAGAGGTCTCAATGCCAAAAGTTGAGACACTTGGAAGTGAATAATGAAAAACGGCAGTAGTTAATAATCCATAAAATAAAATAAATTAACAACCATAAAAACATTTCTGAAATAAACTGACTAACCAACTAAATAAACAGATGAGGGAGAAAAGACAGCTCTTCCTAGCAGAATTCCAATGAAAAAATGTGGAAAACAAAATCACCATTTAGTCAACACCACAGTAATGACCACTGTAGTAATTTTGTAGGAAAATCTACCAGTGAATGATAAAACTGTGGATTAAAATATAACAAGCAACAGAAAAATGCACAGTGTCTCTCCATGACATAGTTGTTAATTATAAAGGAAAAAAAATTAATTTTACTGGCATGTTATCGCCTTAACCAAGTAAAAAGCTATCACCACCATCATGTACCCCTAATATGGTATACTGAGAAGGGGACAGTATCACTTCTATATTACTGCAAAAAAAAAAAAAAAAAAAGGCATAACCTTTAATGGGAAAACATCTGGTGACTCCAATCTAAGCAATATTACACAAAATAACTTAACAACACTGTTGTGTCAAGGTCATGAAAGACAAAAACTGAGGTGTTCTCACACACTGGATGAGATATAACAACTATATAAAGTATGGGATTTTGGACCAATGGTGTGTGTGGGGGTGGCGCACACATGCACGCGTAAGTGAGAAAATGAGTGAAAGGGGAATAAAATCTACAGTCTGTATGAATGGTAATTCCTGGTTTTGACACTGAACAATGGCTATGCAAGATGTTAACACTAGGGGAAGCTGGGCAAAGAAAGAGTATGCAGGCACCCTGTACTGTTTCTGCTACTTTTCTGTTAAGTCTAAACTTAATTTCATTCATATACATACCTATTTGTTTTCCTTAGATTAAATAAAAAACAAGACATAGGGAAAATTTTAAAAATGAAAGAAATAAAAAGTGGTCTTGGAATTCAGAAGGAAAACTTAATTTTGGTGTTGGGAAAAATAGAAAAAGGGAAGGAATCATTAAGATGGAGGTCTGACCTAAGCTCTACAGATACAAAAGATTATGAACAATGAAACAATGGCTTCATCTTCACTACAGTATTAAAGGGGCAATTCAGACAGCATTTTCAACATCTTTGTAAGTTAAATTTCCAGTTACCTTAGTTGTCAAAGGCATCAGAGCCACACGGTCTCCTAATTTCCAGTAATGTTCCATAATGTTGTACCTGCTCTGGCTGCGCTGTCTTGAGAGTTAGAAGCTGCTTTTAAAATTTTAAAGTCGGCTATACAACTGCATGAGGGACCCTGTGCTGCCCTTTCAGGAATTCAGAGTTTAAATTGTAAAAGGCGATACAGTCACCCTCCTTCAGCCACTGTAAAGATCCTTATTACAAATAAACTGTGCTGAGGCGATACCCCAAATTCTCACTCATTTCCCCCTTTCTGTCTTTTATACTTACCAATTTATCATTCCCATGATCTGTCTTCACCTCAGAACTAAGTGGAAGAAGTAAGTCTGTTGTGTGCTCTGGGGGAGGCGCCTCTCCAAGAACTATCAATCCCTGCAGGACAGAGAGAAAAACAGCTTAAGTGGTGTAAATTACAAATTTAATTGGAGTTAATATCAAGAGTTAGGGGCAGGGGATTGATTTATCAGAGGCCCTTTCTTTATCCTATGGTTCTGAAACAAAATAGACTACCAGCACAGCTTTGCTCTCCCAAGAGTGACTTCAACAAAAGCCTAGCAGTAGCCATGGGTAGGAGAAGGCAATGGCAAGCCACTCCAGTACTCTTGCCTAGAAAATCCCATGGATGGAGGAGCCTGGCAGGCTGCAGTCCATGGGGTCGCTGGGGGTCGGACACGACTGAGCGACTTCACTTTTCACCTTCACACATTGGAGAAGCAAATGGCAACTCACTCCAGTGTTCTTGCCTGGAGAATCCCAGGGATGGGGGAGCCTGGTGGGCTTCCGAATATGGGGTCACACAGAGTCGGACACGACTGAAGTGACTTAGCAGCAGCAGCAAGCATGGATAAGGCCTAAGACTCAAACCCAAGCTTCCCCTTTCTTCCAAATGAATGTTCAAACTGACATCACTTGTAGCATCTTTTCAGATCTGGAGTCTTTTTGAGACTATGATATCTTATCCTATATCACCAATCAGACTATACCATATTAACAGCAGCAATGCAGTTTTTCTAGTTAACTCGATCACAAATGTGGCTAAAGGATGACAGAACTAGAAGTATTACAATGAAGAGCTAAACCAACTATATTTGAGCAACCACACCCACTGGGTGAAACAAAGGTGTAACAGTCTCTACAATAAGTATATTAGAAACCAAAAACTTACAAAGTTGTTCCAAACACACATTTCTCACAAGCATAAATATCACTCTAGATTAGGTTCTTGCTCCAAAATTTCAAGTTCAGATTTTACATTCATCCCAGATAATAAAAAAAATAAAAAGAAATTTTAAATGACTCCATAAATCCTCTCCATAGCCATCATGGGCCCAGCTTGGTTTTAAAGGCAGAAGTTATTTGGTTGGTGCAAAAGTAATTGCTGTTTTGCATTGTTGAACTCTGCCATTTGATACTGGAAAACATACTTAAAATACATGTGGTTACATTATACATCATTTTAATGTGCATTTCTTGCTTTATGTTTTCTTGCTAATGACTTATCACTTACTATTTATATTTATTTTAGGCTATAGAAATGATTTTAGGTAAAAAGCAACTTCAAGCGATGTTCTTATTCGAGTTCAAAATGGGTTGTAAGGCAGCAAAGACAACTTGCAACATCAACAATGCATTCGGCCCAGGAACTACTAATGAAACTACTAGTGCAGTGATGGTTCAAGAAGTTTTGCAAAGGAAAGCTTTGAAGATGAGGAGCATAGTGGTCGGTCATCGGAAGGTGAGAGTGACCAACTGAGAGGATCATCAAACCTGATCCTCTTAGGACTATACAAGAAGTTGCCAAAGAACTCAACATCGACCATTCTACAGTTGTTCAGCATTTGAAGGAAATTGGAAAGGTGAAATGTCTCATAAGTGGGTGCCTCACGAGCTAACTGAAAATCAAAAATATCATCGTTTTTGAAATGTCACCTTCTCTTATTCTAGGCAACAACA
This sequence comes from Moschus berezovskii, assembly GCF_049115385.1. NCBI lineage: Eukaryota > Metazoa > Chordata > Mammalia > Artiodactyla > Moschidae > Moschus > Moschus berezovskii. Next base: position 58,089,825 of record NC_142479.1, read on the forward strand.
AAACATTTCTTGACTGGATTGTGATGGGCGATGAAAAGTGGGTTTTATATGACAACCAGTGATGACCAATTCAGTGGCTGGACCAAGAAGCAGCTCCAAAGCACTTCCCAAAGCCAAACTTGCACCAAAAAAAGGTGGTGGTCTGTTTGGTGGTCTGCTGCCCATCTGATCCACTATGCTTTCTGAATTCCGGTGAAACCATTACATCTGAAAAGTATGCTCAGCAAATCAAAGAGATGCAATGAAAACTCCAATGCCTGAAGTTCTGTCACTGGTCAACAGAATGGGCCCAACTGCACATAGCACAACCAACACTTCAGAAGTTGAACGAAACAGGCTACAAAGTTTTGTTTGCCTCATCTCCCATATTCACCACATGACCTTTTGCCAACCAAGTACCACTTCTTCAAGCATCTCAACAACTTTTTGCAGGGAAAATGCTTCTACAACCAGCAGGAGGCAGAAAATGCTTTCCAAGAGTTCACTGAATCCCAAAACACGGATTTTTACGTTACAGGAATAAACTTATTTCTTGTTGGCAAAAATGTGTTGATTGTAATGGTTCCTATTTTGAGTAATAAAGATGTGTTTGAGCATAGTTATAATGATTTAAAATTCATGGTTTGAAACCACAATTACTTTTGTACCAACCAAACAGCTTACTCTGAAAAACAAACAACACAACACAAACCAATCTTCCATGAATGCACGCAGAGGCAGGCAAAATCAGGTTATGACACTGTATAACAAAAAGACTGGATTGCAAGAGACCAGGCTTTGTGTTTTTGGTTCTCTAGTTGAGAAAATAAGATCTGACTGATTTAAGAGGCTCTAAGTGGAAAGTTTGCATTAGAATCACTTGGAGGAAATCTTATAAACTATAGCTGCCCAGATCCAACATCAAATCAACAAAGAGTCTCTGGGGTAAGGAACTGGGTATTGTGTTTTTAAAAAGCTTCCCTGTAAGTCCTAGTGCAAGCTCTGAACTGAAAAATACTAGACTCAATCATTTGACTCAACATCAGAATCTCCTAGAGAACATCCTAAAATATAGATTTTAGGGCCTAAAGATTTTGACTGTATCAAGTGGAGCTCCTCAGGTCATTATGACACAGGCTCTTATGAGCCAATGAACCAGATGATCCTGTTCCTGGGGTTCTTCCTAATGCAAAAGTCTCTATGAAACAGATATAAAGACAATGGCAAGAGGTGGAGGGATGGGGTGTTGGTTAACCTATAAAGAACAATGGAATTTTACCTCAGCTTGAAAGGAAAGGAAAACAGAACCCCCAGCCCCCATCTCCAGTAAGAGAAACAACAGTTCCCTATTCTGGAATAAGACTATACCTAGCCTATATAGAATATGGGGTACAGACTCCTCAGAAAGAGGGAGAGGTTTTACTAATAAAGCAAGAAATATTGGCCCTAGCCTTCAGAATGGGGTTTCTCTAGTTAAAAACTTCTCCTGCAAAATATTTCCTTGTTTTAATCACAAGCATAAAATAGACTTCACAAACTTTACCATTTCAAAGTAAAAACTGTTTGTAAAAAAAAAAAAAAACAGCTATTTATATTTTGCACAACATTCCCTTCTCAAAATACAGCATCGTTGCTGCTTAAAAACCCAAACCACCTCCCTATTTCCTATATAAAGCTAGCCCAAACTCATCTCGGTATTTAAAGTCCTCCATAATCTGTCCCTACCTTATTGAGCTATCTCCAACTACTTTCACAGATGGACACTAATCACATTATCTCCTAGAAAATGTCTGAATATATACAAAGTTGTTGGTGTTGAGAGGTGGGGGTTATTACAAAGTAGTAGGTAAATAAACCCAACTCACTACCTGTTCTTATGTCTTTGTTCATGCTAATTTCTGCCTTTTTCTTATATTTATCTATCCAAAATGTCATGCATCCTTTCAAAGAGCCTGTCAAAGCCAAGTCTCACCTCCTTCCAAGAAAATGTCCCTGGTTAACCAAACCCCTAATTTTCTTTATCCACACTGCCAGACTTAATCATGAAGCTTTAAGCTTCATGATTTTATCTTTACATCCTATATATTTATATCTCATTTCCGGAGCAGAACCTTAGGCCAAATTATTTATTTCATTTATTGTTGCCTCAATTTGCTGTTTAAATGTTAACTGGTAAAATCCTTGACTTAGATAAAAATATTTTCATATCTCCCATATTCCCTAGCAGAGTTATACACCAAGAAAGGAAATGCACAATAATCTTTGAGTTTTAAGTTAAAAACTCTCCATTTAGTGAGAAAACATTAAATTATTAATTAAAGCTAGGAGCCTAAATGAATCTATTAGATATAAAGTTACACCATAAATTTTTCTTAGGTGAGAAGGTAGGTAAGTCAAGATAAAACAGACAGACAATATTTTTCAAATTTTTTTCCCTTAAACTACCAAATCATTTCCAAAAAGCATCTGAGAGACTACAAAGACATCCTCCTGTGAAAGCTTTAAAAATCCTAGAAGGGACCATTTATTCTCCATCATTTTAGAGACCCAGGGAGGATACAGGTTGAAGGTCATGTCAATAGGCCAAGGCAAGGCAGAACTAGGGATACAAGCTCGGTTAGTTAGATCCAGCAGAGACATTACTTTGTCTGTCTAGTCAAAGTTATGGTTTTTTCAGTAGTCATGTATGGATGTGAAAACTGGATCATAAAGAAGGCTGAGTGCCAAAGAATCGATGCTTTTGATCTATGGTGTTGGAGAGTCCTTGGACTGTGAGGAGATCAAACCAGCCAATCCTAAAGGAAAATCAGTCCTGAATCTTCATTGGAAGGACTGATAATGAAGTTTCAATACTTTGGCCACCTGATCCGAAGAGTCAACTCATTAGAAACGACCCTGATGTTGGGAAAGATTAAAGACAGGAAGAGAAGGGGATGACACGAGAATAAGATGGTTGGATGGCATCACTGACTCAATGGACGTGAGTTTGAACAAGCTCTGAGAGATGATGAAGGACAGGGAAGCCTGGCATGCTGCAGTCCATGAGGTCCCAAAGAGTCAGACAAGGCTGAGTGGCTGAACAACAAAGTTAGAACCAGTTATTCCTTGTTCTTGCTTTCATTCATTCAAATCAAGCCATCATTTCTCCTTTCATCAACAGTTTTTAGGTGCTGGGGGTACAGGAAGAAAGACATATCCTTCTCCCCATGCCCACCCCTGCCCAAACTCATCTCTCAAAGTGTCCCAGAATACTGGGACAAAGACAATCAACAATATATGAGTAAGTAAAACTGACATAGCCTACTGGTGGTGTTTAGTCACTAAGTCCTGACTCTTGTGACCCCAGGGACTGTATGTAGCCTGCCCACAGGATTTCTCAGACAAGAATACTGGAGCAGGTTGCCATTTCTTTCTCCAGGCATTCTTCCCGATCTAGGGATCAAACATGCATCTCCTGCCTTTGCAGGGAGATTCTTTACCAATGAGCCACCAGGGAAGCTGATTCACATAGCCTATTAGAGTTAAAATGCTAAAAAACTAAAGAATAGTGAGAGAATTAAAAAGTGGCAAGAGGCACTCTTTCATAATTAGGCAGTCTGGGTAAAATGCCCTGAAAAAGTGATTATTTGAAAGAGAAGGAACAAATGCTGGGAATATCTGGAGGAAGAGCAAATGCAACTCCAGTTTCAAGGCTGGAGTCAGCTTGGTAAGTTTAAGGACTGTAAGGAATTTTGTATGGATGAAGTAAAATGAAAGAGTGGAGTTTACGAGTTTAGCTTAAGTTAGAAGAGTAAGTGGGGGTGGGGTGTTGCAGGGCCTTCAAAATATTTCAGCTATTACATTCTGATGGTAAATCACTGCAGTTTCAAGCACAAGTGGGAAATGATCTAACTTACAGTTTAAAAGGATCAATTTGCTACTGTATTGACACAAAGATGAGTAGATAGCAAACAGAGAAGCAGAAAGAACAACTGCTTGGACCAAAGTGATCAGATTCTGGATATATATATATTTGAAGACAGAATCAATCAGTTATGCAAATATGATTCCTAGGATGGGATGGAAGGGAGTCGGAGACTCATTCAAGGTTTCCGGCCTCTGCCACAACAACTGAGCTCCTACCTGTTAGAGAAGTCTTTTCAATGCACATTAGTTTTAATCAAATCTATTTCTGTAGATATACACTCAAGTGCTATGCTGATGCAGATACCATTCATATATGCATTCTTTGTCCGACCACCAAATCTATGTATGTTCATTATAGCATACAAAACCAACCATTAAATCTATGTATGTTCATTATAGCATACAAAACCAACCATTAAATCTTTACACTGTACCTCAAACCAAAAAGGGTAAAAGCAACTAAAAGGAAGATGTAAATAAAAAGTATACAAATGGCTAAAATCTTTTCACTCAGGGAAATAAATGAAATAAATATTGAAATAAATTTCATTCAGACATTTATTGAATGTCTACAATGTGTTGGGTGGTGTGAAACCCTAAGAATAAGAAAATAAATAAAATACATTCCACTCATAAGGAGTTTACCTTCATCTACCTCAGACAGACAGGTAGGCAAAGTATTACAATGACGGTGCTCTAACAGAATTTTATAGACAGTGATGTGAGAGTTGAAAAGTGGAAGAGTCTAAGAGAGACTGACTGAAACAAGGTCTACGTGATTAAGTTTTCCTAAAACAGACTTAATACAGTTAATAGTCATGAAATGAAAGGTCACTGTGAGTGAAGAAAAATCCATAAAGTTCCACTCCACACCTCTCATGGCAACCTGAAGCTGGGATTCCCTAGCATTCAGGGTTTATACTGGGTAAACATTACATGGTTGTGGCATCAGCCTTGAGTGGCAATAACCTCAAGACTACTGCACTCTAAGGCCAAGGTAAAAAGGCCAGGAGAGTCTCCCCACCCTTTACTACCACTCCCTAAGTCAGAATCAGGACCATGCCTGGATCATCCAGATCTACAGAACTCCTACACAGGACAAAAGAAATTGGGAAGGCTCATGGTGGTATGCAGTCCTAACAGATCCTTGAAAATTATTCCTCTGTGGAAATAAAAGTCTATCCTACATTTAAAAATGGGGGTGGGGGGGGGTAAAATTGAAAAAGAAAGAAATGGTAGCAGAAACTGTGCTAAGCCTGATTACAAAACAGGGCAAAAGTAAGCAAGGAAAAAGGAAAGAAAAGAAAAAACTAATTTGTATACCAAAAAAAACCAAACAAAAAAACCCCACAAAACCAAAACACCTCTTCATCTGTAAAACAAAATTAAGATGCAATTTCAATACTTACTTTCCTGCCCATCTTAGATAGATCAGTGGGCACACTGTAGACCAGCTCCACAAGATTGTCTTGGTCTATGTAAAGATCATCCTGGGCTATGTAGGCAAGACACAGCTAACAACAGGCCTTAGAACTCCATTAAGATGGAACTGCAACTGTTTTACATCAATTCTGAAGACAAGTATTCCAGGTTATTCCCATTCAGCAGTTTGTTCCCATATCATAAGTTTCATAGTTCTTCCACCTCTCATTCCCAATTAACACTTTCATCCTGAGCAAGGCTGTGGAATCTGACAGATCAGTCAAAAGAAGGGTTTAAAAAAGATAATATTTTGTACTAGATGTGAATGTTGAAGATTGTGTGTTAAGAGAAAGAAGTCTCCCTTACCAACAGAATCCTCTTGGTCCCTTGTGCGTTCACCTTCTTCAATAAATATGCTTAAGAGACATGATGAAAAGGATACAACAGCAGAATGCATTAGACAGGAAATGCTTTGGGGTCAGATAAATTTAGAGCCCTGAGTTCAAATTTAGCTCTACTTCTTACAAGCCTGTAAGCTGTTGCTTTCTGCATTAAGTAACACACATGAATGTACGTACATAGTATGCATTCATGGTACAGACGCTATTTTCCTTTCTCATTCAGATACATGGGAGTATCTTTTTTAAAAAATAAAAAAGCTGACTGAATGTGAAAGTTAAGACATAATAGTATGGAGAAGAGTACAGAAGAGCTTCTAGTAACTGTACCCACTCTCCAAAGAGCAGAAGGAATCACTATTCTCAAAGAGACTAATAATTAACAGCTTGGAAGGCAATACCTAACTTTTGATGGAAGAGAAAATTGATACTCATCCAGCAGTTCTCAAATACTTTCTTTTCTGGAATAGGTCACTTTAAGGAAATTAACATGATAAAGAGTAAATCCAAAAAAGAAAATCTTACCCTCCAATTCCCCATCCAAAGACAAACGATAACTGTACAGCTGACCACCAACCCTAGATTTCGTGAAAATGCCTGCACAATGGGAAAGGAGAACACCAATCTCTTTACTAGAACACAGGAGTTAAAAAAATCTCCCATTCCCATAACTCATAAAATAGTCAAGCATTTAAGGCAAGTGCTAATTTGAACGACAGAGTCAGAATCTCACATCTCAGCTCTGTACTCACTTAGTTGTATGACCATGAACAAACCACTTGATCTCTTTGACCCTTTATCTTTAAATTTGTGAATAACAGTAAAATGTTTAGTACAGTGTTCAGCACATAGTAAATGTTCAAAGACTTCTGTCACTATAGTGATACATGAAGATCAGACACAAGTTAATTATCTTTGGGGAAAATTCTACTGCTTGCCCTCCAAAAATCTGTCACCTAGGACCTATGAACGTGATCTGATTTGGAAACAAGGTCTTTGCAAATATCAAGCTAAAATGAAGATAAAAAAAGGAGCAAAGAACCGTTTAGTATGGGACCTAAATCGCAACATGATTGGTTTCCTTGTAAGAGGGAAATTTGGAGACATAGACACACTAAGAGAGAAGACAGAGGAAGAAATTGGAGTGATGCAGCTATAAACAAGAGGAACACCACAAAAAGGCCAGCAACCACCAGAAGCATATGAAAAGGAAAGGAAATTTTTTCTCTCAGATCTTCAAAAGGAGCAGAGTCCTGCCTACATCTTGATTTAATTCTAGCCTCCAGAACTCTGAGAAAATAAATGTCTGTTGTTTTAAGTTTACCATCCAATTTGTGCAACCTTGTATGGCAGCCCCAGGAAACGAATACATTTGTTTCCAAAAGACATCATAAATATTTAATAAAGCTGTAAATTTTCCTGATATATTATTTCGATTATTGTTCTACTTTTATTCTTCCTGTCAGAAATTTTAAGACTTGTATTCATACTGTAGACCAAAAAAAATGTACTATAATCTAGAATGTCTTTTCATAAACCATGAAACTAAGGCTAGTATGTGTTTAGTGACTTTTCGTCCCAAGGTTAGGACAGCTAAGTCAGAACTAGAATCAAAAATGGTATACCAAGTCCAGGTCTGGTGTAATAACATTATGCCCTGAATGATAAAAAACCCATGGATAATCAATATATACACAAAACTTCAATCACTTTCCAGATATTCAGAGATAGCTAAGACTTTTGATATAGTTTGAGGGCAAAAGGAGAAGGGGGCAACAGATGATGAGATGGTTGGATAGCATCACTGACTCAACGGACACAAATTTGAGCTCTGGGGGCCAGGGAAGCCAAGCATGCTACAGTTCACGGGAATGCAGTCGCAACCAAACAACAACAAGAAGATTTTTTATAATTTCACAAAATTGCTGTCATTACTACTGAGTTATGAGCTAAAGAATAAAGCAGGAACCAAAAGTGAGAATCTTCCCACACAGGTAGTGAGACTGTAAACTGAGGCACACTGCCAAAGGACTTCTCCGAAGTATGCATCAAAAACAGAAGTACCCGTGCTATGACTCTGGTAAAGGCAGTAGTCATGTATGGGTGTGAGAGTTGGACTATAAAGAAAGCTGAGCACCAAAGAATTGATGCTTTTGAACTGTGGTGTTGGAGAAGACTCTTGAGAGTTCCTTGGACTGCAAGGAGATCCAACCAGTCCATCCTAAAGGGAATCAGTCCTGAATATTCATTGGAAGGACTGATGCTGAAGCTGAAACATCAATACTTTGGCCACCTGACGCGAAGAACTGACTCATGTGAAAAGACCCTGATGCTGGGAAAGACTGAGGGCAGGAGAAGGGGACGACAGAGGACGAGATGGTTGGATGGCATCACCGACCCAATGGACATGAGTTTGAGTAGGTGCCAGGAGTTGGTGATGGAGCCTTCCCTACCCTGATGGACAGGGAAGGCTGGTGTACTGCAGTTCACGGGATCGCAAAGAGTTGCACATGACTGAGCAACTGAACTATAACTGTAACATAATGGTGCCACTTACAGTCAATAGCATCTTTGAGCTTACTAGATATAGTAGTTTTATAATGAGGACCGTATATGAACACACAATACATATAGTTGTATACAATTAACAATAGATACAGCAACAAACATGACTGACTACTATTCTAATAATCTGAGTTATTACTAAGAGACTCCAGTTCTCAAATATGAAAATTCTCACTTAATACTGGCTATGAAAGTCTTGACACAGATACTGACGAGGTGTCCCTAACTGAGTAAGAATGTTTTTCTCTTCAGGATAGGCATATTCAGCCATCTCCTAGATATTTTTTTTTAATCACCATTCCAGTTGATATTCTGCAAATCTCACTTAATTTTCTTTGTGAGAAAGAGCTAAGGAAAGCATAACATTTACCATCCTCCGTAAATATTTTTAGGTTTAATTCCTCATTTGCTCTAATTTTTTAAAGTTAGTCAGGATTTAATATGTTCCCTATCCTAGGGGAACCCATTATTATTATTATTATTTTAAAAGGTTAAATCCTCTGGACTTTGCCCTCAATTATATTATGTTCCAATGAACTTTTGGAGAATTACATGTAACTCTATCTAGGGAAGAAGTTCAAAGAACACTCCAGTATAATGTCTGGAATAAAAGCTTAAATAATATATTAGGGAGGCTGCAGAACTTTTACTTCAAACCCTCACTCTTTTGTTCATCTTGGCACTTAGTCACCCTTTAACTTTTGGCCTACTAATTAATTTAATGCATGCAGTTCACAATTGCAGTATATAGCAATTTTCTTAAGGTTTTGACCAGCACTAAGGCGGGACAAAAAAGTGTCATGACACTTATTTTTAGGAGCAGAAGATGCTTCATCTAGACCCACATGTTCAGTCAGGGAGTTCACTGCATCAAGCTGATACCAAAAGTACCTTGCAGGAAACTCAGCACCACGAAAGGAGGATTTTCACTTGTCCCTGTGTTGCCACTAAGGAGCACAGTGCTGACACACAGGAGGCACTCAACTATTTGCTGAATGCATTTCTTTTCCATGTACATCGATCCCCCAGTCAACCCCAAATAAGCAGAGGACATTTTTTTCCCCCTTTTTGCAGCCGGAAGCAGTTGTAAAATAACTTAATGTAGCTTTTTACAACTGTGTATTCTATAGTATTTTTTCATTTGGTGAAATTTTAACTGTTAATGTTTTTGGCATTGTGCTTTGTACCAAAGGACATTTTTATAACTTGATTTTTCAGGAGAAAAACTATACAAACATTACTGTTAAAGACAAAAGTGGTATGATAAGAGTCAATTCACCACAAGCAGGACAAGGGAAAAATGAAATCAGAGTCTCATCTTGCCTGAATTATTTTTCAGAAAAAAAAAAAACAACCATTTTTCCTCAAGAAAGCAATGGAAGCTAAGCAGCAAAACAGAAACACATTTAAGTTAAAATAAAAAAAAAAAGATGAAAACCCTCAGTCATCACCACTTTTTCATATATATAACAATTATGCAGGTGTGGTCAATGGCTTACCTTAAATCGTGCCCCACCCTCCTTTTAGTTGTTCCCTGTTAGTCCAGATATACAAACTGTTTTGTTCTAAACCCATATTCTAATCTAACATTATATTCTAACAGTGTTGTCTGCATTATGCTAAGTAACACCAGGCTCTTAAACAAATTAAACTGGTATATCAGATCATATTAAATCATTCTCTTTGACACAGTTAAGAGTTATTGAGGGATGGGGAAAAGGGGATAATGATAGTTTTTAGCTGCGCTGAAAAAGACCAGACACTTATCCCTTACCTTATTAGCACGTATCTGTTTGTAAATATCTGTTTGCTGCCGAATTCGATATTCCAAGTCAGAAACATGAGCCTGAAGCCAGTTCCAGCGGCTGACAATAGCTGCTCGGTCTGCAGCCCATCTCCATTCTGACCTGCGCCTCCTAAAAGGAAATAAACTGAGTGAAATCCAGGAGTAGCAGTAACATTTGGGCTAAATGGGAGTGGGAAGGTTTTAACGTCTAAATGCCCTTATACAAACCAACTTGAGTGTCAAGAAAATCTAAAGACTATGTGTATATATATCACAGGCCACGTGGATAATAAAATTCTTCGCATATAGATACATCCCAAGTTAACTAGCTGAAACTGCCTTCCAAGTATCCTGATCTGGCGGCAAACAATTTTTCTGAATTTTTAAAATTTCTCAGGAGACAGAAATATTTTCTACTTCGAGACATATAAAAAATAAAGATTACAGATTTACACAGAAAATCCAAGACACCACCAATTATAAAACTAACCAAGGCTTCAGCAAAGTTGCGGAGTAAAGATCAACATACCCAAATTATCAGTGTTTCTGAAAGACAAGTAGAAAATAACTCACTTTTTAAAAAAGCACTATTTACAACACTAACAATTGCTACCTTTATATACCAAATATCTTTGCATAGAATGTAATAAAACCAAGAGACCTACTTAAATGGTGAGACAGATTTTTTAAGATAACAATTTTCATATCTATTTAGAGTCAAATAACCTTCAATCAAATTCCCCATAGGGCTTTTTGTTTTTTCGTTTCTTTTTTTGACTGGCCACATGGCTTGTGGGATTTTAGTTCTGCAACCAGGGGTTGAATTTGGGCCCTTGGCAAGGAGAGGGCAAAATCCTAACCACTGGATTCAGTTCAGTTCAGTTCAGTCGCTCAGTCGTGTCCGACTCTCCGCAACCCCATGAATCACAGCACGTCAGGCCTCCCTGTCCATCACCAACTCCCGGAGTTCACTCAAACTCATGTCCACAGAGTCGGTGATGCCATCCAGCCATCTCACTCTAGGTCGTCCCCTTCTCCTCCCTCCCCCAACCTTTCCCAGCATCAGAGTCTTTTCCAGTGAGTCAACTTGTCGCATGAGGTGGCCAAAGTATTGCAGCTTCACCACTGGATTACCAAGGAATTACTCCTCTCCCGGGGTTTTTAATGGAAGCTTACAAACATTCATTCAAAAATTTACACTAAAAATAATAAAAAAGACCAGCACTAGAGAAATTCTAAAAGAAAGTATGATGAACACTCACACTGCAGATGTAAGATAAAGCTATGATGATCAAGGCAATCTAGAAGTGGGACAGAATACAGAACTCCTAAACTTAGAACTGGATACATGTAAGAGATGGGCAGTCAGAGCAGTGAGGAAAAACTGAATTATTCAATAAATGGCATTGAGATGTCAGTTCTTTACATGAAAAAAGTAAAAATTACTTCCCCTTTCTTTATGATATAATTCCCTACTTTTGGAATTCCTAAATCCAAAAAGCTAAACTTAACAAGATTATCTTTGGAACTTCAGGGCAGGGAAGAATTTCTTAAATCTTTTTAAAAAATTGAGCTAACTTTCAACAAACTGCAAAAGATTTAATAAAATAAGGCAAGCAACTGGTTGGCAGAAGATATCTGCAACACATAAAACTAAAAATAAAATGACAGACTATATAACAGAACTCCAACAAAGAGGTTTAAGAAGACAATCTAACAAAAGATGAATACATTAAAAACCCACATAAGATGGCCAATAAATACATAAAAATATGCCATGGCTTAATAGATTTTGGTTAAAATATTAGAAATATTAAGATGTCATTTCAAACCCAGACTGGAAAAACCAAGTGTTGGTAGATGTGGAAAACAGTAATTCATATACTGCCAACAACAATAAAAACTTAGTACCACCATTTTTTTTTTAATTTTTTTTATTAACATTTTTATTAAAAAAGCACAGATGCAAAGAAATGAACAGAGGAAAATTTATGCGTCGAACCTGGACTGGTCACTTATGATAATATACATGCTACAATTCCATTCTCCCCAATCATTCCACCTTTACCCTCTCCCACAGAGTCCCAAAGACTGTTCTAAATGCCTATGTCTCTTTTGCAGTCTCTTATACAGGGTTCAGGTTACCAATTTTCTAAATTCCATATATATGCGTTAATATACAGTATTGATGTTCTTCTTTCTGGCTTACTTCACTCTGTATAATTGGCTCCAATTTCATCCACCTCATTAAAACTGATTCAAATGCATTCTTTTTGATGGCTGAGAAATACTCCATTGTGTATATGTACCAAAGCTTTCTTATCCATTCATCTGCAGATGGACATCTAGGTTGCTTCCATGTCCTGGCTATGATAAACAGTGCTGCAATGAACATTGGAGTACATGTGTCTCTTTCAATTCTGGTTTCCTCGGTGTGTATGCCCAGGAGTGCGATCGCTGGATCATATGGCAGTTCTATTTCCAGTTTTCTGAGGAATCTCCACACTGTTCTCCATAGTGGCTGTACTAGTTTGCATTCCCACCAACAGTGTAAGAGGGTTCCCTTCTCTCCACACCCTCTCCAGCATTTATTGCATGTAGACTTTTGGATAGCAGCCATTCTGACTGGTGTGAAATGGTATCTCATTGTGGTTTTGATTTGCATTTCTCTGATAATGAGGGATGTTGAGCATTTTTTCATGTGTTTGTTAGCCATCTTTATGTCTTCTTTGGAGAAATGTCTGTTTAGTTCTTTGGCCCATTTTTTGATTGGGTCACTTAGTTTTCTGGAATTAAGCTGCAGGAGCTGCTTGTATAATTTGGAGATTAATCCTTTATCAGTTGCTTCATTTACTATTATTTTCTCCCATTCTGAAGGCTGTCTTTTCACCTTGCTTAGAGTTTCCTTTGCTGTGCAGAAGCTTTTGATTTTAATTAGGTCCCATTTGTTTATTTTTGCTTTTATTTCCAATATTCTGGGAGGTGGGTCTTGGAGGATCCTGCTGTGATTTATGTCGGAGAGTGTTTTGCCTACGTTCTCCTCTAGGAGTTTTATCGTTTCTGGTCTTACATTTAGATCTTTAATCCATTTTGAGTTTATTTTGGTGTATGGTGTTAGGAAGTGTTCTAGTTTCATTCTTTTACAAGTGGCTGACCAGTTTTCCCAGCACCACTTGTTAAAGAGACTGTCTTTTCTCCATTTTATATTCTTGCCTCCTTTGTCGAAGATAAGGTGTCCATAGGAGCGTGGGTTTATCTCTGGGCTTTCTATTTTGTTCCATTGATCTATATTTCTGTCTTTATGCCAGTACCATACTGTCTTGATGACTGTGGCTTTGTAATAGAGCCTGAAGTCCGGCAGGTTAATTCCCCCAGTTCCATTCTTCTTCCTCAAAATTGCTTTGGCTATTCGAGGTTTTTTGTATTTCCATACAAATTGTGAGATTATTTGTTCTAGTTCTGTGAAAAATATTGTTGGTAGCTTGATAGGGATTGCATTGAATGTATAAATTACTTTGGGTAGTATACTCATTTAGTACCACCATTTTTAAAGAGTAATCGGGAAATATTTGGCTAGGTGGAAAATGTGTATACTCAGCCATCATGAAATTCTATTTCTGACAATATAACCTGCACACCTGCATAAAGAAACAGGTTCACTGCAATAGTTTGTAAGAACTAAAAATTAGTTACAATTTAATTTGCTAAAATAGGGAAACAGATAAACTAATTTACTCCTTTAAGGGATTTTTCTATAGTAACAGAAACTAATTAACTAGAAATATCTGTATCAACCTGACTGTCTCAGAAGACAATGCTGAATGGAAAAATATAAAAACTAATAATAAAATGAGTACTTTTATAGATACAAGTAATTAAGGAGCTTAATGGAATATTGTTTATCGATTATATCTATATGTATCAACACGACTAAATCTCAACAACGTGGAATGGAAAAACTATATAAAAACAAAACAAACAAAAACCAAGCAAACAAAAAGCAACTAAAAGATCCCACATACTGCAAGGATGATAGAAGATCCTGAGTGCCCCAACTAAGACCCAGCACAGCCCAACCTCCACCCCCCACCAAGAAAAAAGATGAAGAATAAGACACAATTATAAGACTTGTTACCAATACATAAATAGTAAATGCATAAAAATATGTACAGTGTTGATAAACAGCAAATTCAGGATCAAGGTCCTCCTTAGCTCTGGGAAGGGGAAAAGATAAGTTAGATTTTAGCTTTATCTGTTACATAACGTTCAACTTCTCTTTAAAAACTAAAAGTCTGATAGAAAACAGCAACTTTAATATGAGAGGAAGTACCTGGCATCTGGTATAGTCTGTAGCCAAAATATTTTATAATCTCCCACAAAATTCTATTTCAAGAAAGTAGTAGTCATGCTGCCCTTAGCCCCATCTCCAATCAGGTTATACACACTCATTCAGCTCAGTTCAGTTCAGTCGCTCAGTGGCATCCAACTCTTTGCGACCCCGTGAATCACAGCATGCCAGGCCTCCCTGTCCATCACCAACTCCCGGGGTTCTCATTACCAAAACATTTTAAGTGACTGTAAGTGAACTTTAATACAGTCCATTGGAAGAGTGAAATAGGCATTTTATAGCTCCCTAATCTTGATGGAATAAGCACAAGATACAGACAGACTTTCTTCTTTAGTACAATTATCTGGTTCAATGTTGGCTGCAGGTCTAGTTCTAGCTCAAATTCAGAAAAAGAACCTCAAGACATCAAGTGCAACCTCTGGATCATTCTTGCACTATAAAAATGTTCACCCTTCACTAAAAGAAGTAAAACTAGTCAACCCTCATGTCCTATTTCCAGCTTTCACTACCCTTCAAGGTTCATAACCTTCCTACCTTGTAAAATCTCTTGGTTTCACAGGTTCATTCCTGAAGCTGCCACAGTACCAATCCCCACCATCCACCACCTCTGGAATACTCCAGTAACCTCCTCAGCTACCACTCCTAACATGAACCACATAATACTATTCTTAAATAAAACCTCCTCAAATCTTATTTCTTCCTGTCACTCTTATATGTAAGAAACCACAGTTTTTATCTGCTTCTTTACAAATCCTAAGTCTTCAAGAAAACAAATGAGAAGGGGAGTCAAATACCATAAAAGGCAGCACTTTGAAGCCAAAAAGTGATTAGTAAAATTAACAAAACATCCACTTAATGACAGGTTTATTCTCAGACAAATGTGTTTTAACAACTGACAGTGGTTAGCCCAAATAATACTCTAACATTGAAAACCAAAGAGGGGAAAGATGATTTCTTGGCTAATTTACAGCACTTCTTCCTTAGTCACCCTTGGTGGACAAATAATCCTGACAGTCTCTCCCAATGATCCCGAACTCAGCTCAGAAGCCTTCTCACCAAAGTGTTCCAACAGCAAGCACTCTGAATTGGCAGGAAAGAGGAAATTTATTATTTCTGAATTTTGAGACATCTTAAACAAAAGAATTTTTCTTTTCTTTCTTGTTTGAGGTCAAGGAAAAAGTAAGAAGGAAATGAAAACACTTTAACTATGTGAAAACTTAAAAATACAAAAGGAAAAGAAAATTCCTTAAAACATTTCAGTTCCCAAGAACTCTGGTGGATAAACACTTTTTTCCCCCAAATATTAAGGAACAGCCCCTTTCAATTTTCTTATTGTCAAAATGAACAGCCTGATAAATATTATTCTAAATACTAGTGCAAAACCTAATTCCCGGTAATTTTTCTTTTTTGGAAGCCTGACTAATAAGCTAATTAAAGACAGGCAGTGTTAAGGGAGGACCACAACCCCCAATTATGAACATGTTTCAATTCTACAAGTACATTTGTCATACGACAGTTTCTAACCAGATAAAATTTTCAGTAGGAAGTTGTCATGCTGTAATTAATGAACAATGGAAAACCCCACCTTAAGTGTCCAAAAAGTATCTTGTGTTCAAAATACCAGCAACATGGCCAGAAATCTGAATTGTTACCAAAGGTAGGAGGTGTACAGTTACAAGTCTGAGGTGAGCTGTGACGATGTTACGACACTCCAATGGCAAATTAGAACACAAAACATAGTGTAAGAATAACAGCTTCAAGCACAGAATTTGTTTTTCTTTTCTTAACAAAAACAACATGCTACAGAAATTCAGTTTATCAGAGGCAGAGGTAGATTTCGTCCCTAATATTCAAAATGTAAATTATTACTCTTAATAATTTACAGCTCAAAATGAGAGACAGTGATTCAAAAGCAGGGTCATGCTTTAAAAATAACATGTCACTAAGGCTGCAGAGTGATACTTATGTAAATATAATGATGAACTTGTTTCTACTGTTGTCATTATCAATAATGAAGGGAAAAAATGTGGATTCCAACACTGAGAAGTGTTTTAACTCTTTCCTTTTGCTTACTCTGTGCTAACAATTAGTAAAATAATTGCCCTGTTTTTGTGCAGGACTTGAGGATGCCTTCTAAGGTGGTGTTTTCTGTGAACTTTTATCTCACTTTGTACCAAAATACTTTGTCTACATGTACTGGACTACCACCTGAGTGGGAAGTCATTTTAACTAATGTTTTTTTCCTTGTTTTTATTAAACATTTTACTGGTAAATTTCCTTTGCCTACATATGTGGGATAAAGATCCATTAAACTTTTACACAATGAATTGCTTTTTGGGGTCCCTAAACATGGAAAGATACAATACCAAGAATTGCTTCTGTAGTATCACATGACTAGTAAACTGTAACTTTGCCAGCTATGTTACCAGTATTTATATGTATAATAGTGTATGTTCTATAAATAGATTTTTTAGCTATGTGAACCTATATGGCTTTAATAGTTTATTTTTTAAGCAGGGTTAAGAGTATTACCACATATTGAGAACTTAAGATGCTCTATGGGATTTAAGAATAATTATTTACTTGAACAAAAAAATCATTTCCTCTAAGAAAGCTCTGGTATTTATAAACACTTGAAAGCTAAATAGTGGAAAGTACTAGAAAATTTAGAGTTCAAGTTACATGTTGGTCAACAGAGAAAACAAGAAAGGGATTAATTTTTGTTTTTAATTCTCTAAAATCCTCTTGAATGATAATGTTAATGGTAATATTTTATTAATAGAGGACAAAACAGATCAATATGGGGACTCTGATGTAAGGAGATTAAACTTTTCTTAGGCGATGACAGAGGACAAGATGGTTGGATGGCATCACTGACTCAATGGACATGAGTTTGAGCAAACTCTGGGAGATGGTGATAGACAGAGAGGCCTGGTGTGCTGTAGTTCATAGGATTACAAACAGTCGGACATGACTGAGCAACTAGACAAGAAATATAAGAACTAAGTTTATCCACTGAATCTTCAAAGGTGCCAGTGATAAAACCTTTTTTTCACTATACCTTAAGAATAACTTAACTTAGAAGTGGTTACCATAACTTAACTACCACTAAGAAAAGCAACATGGAAAGCAATTTCTACTCACACAGAGAAAAGACTGCCAACTGACTGTAAAAGAGATTACTAATACAACTCTTTGTAACTGATAAACCCTATCTTCACTGCCTACAGTGCTGCCACAGACAGCAGTGGCATATACTGCACTTCCTTTTTTCTCAAAGATAAACTGCAGTAAAAGCTGATTTATCTAAAAGTAATACCAAAGTTAGGCACTGAACCATGTCAAACACCTGACCTAGGGCTGCCTTTGACTAAGTCACCTAGTTCTAGTCCAGGATGGGAAATCTTTAAGTCCAGTAGAACAGTGCTGGCGGATTATACTTTTCCCTGACCTGGAAATGTAACAAAAGTAAAATGATTATCCACAGCAAGTTACACAGTACTATGTTCTACCAAAAACTATTCAACAGTTATGTGCTACTTCCAGAAGTGCAAAATCTCTTAAACACCAACATTCTGAAGTCTCTAGGTTCTTTAGATGACTTATAAAACAGACTACGTGAAATTGAGATCATCATCGAATGTCAGAGCACACAGCTGCTAGATTCAAAGTATCCAGGGTAAGGCTTAGGGTCAATACAGGAAAGAACAGAAAATCTTAACATTACTAAGAGTAACACTAAAAAATGTGTATACAAGTATTAACTACCAAGCTCAAGAGCAATGTGAAAAGAACAGAAGGAAGAGCAGCAAGATAGGTTTAAGCCAAGTTCTCACTTTTATTTACTTTGTATGATCCTAGACATGTGTAAATTGACCTCTAGAAATAATAGCAACGTCAGCCTCACAGGATGTGGTATTCACAAATTGATATAATCTTAACTGTAAAGTACAATATGTATATCAGAAAAGAACAATTATTAAATAAATATAAACTTTGCATTTTAATTCCGTATCATAAAAAGTACAAAAGAGGACAAGAGATAAAATCTCTAAGAGGCATACATAATCAGGAAATAGGTGTTTTCAATTAGCAACAGAATTCTCAGAGAGTCCTGAGTGTTGGGCTTCAAAGACACCTAAAGCAGTTCTACTCTAACTATAAAATCCAGAGTAGTTCATTAAAACAGATGCTGCATTCAGTCAGAACTTCAATGACATTATCCCTGTGGCCCCAAATTTACAGAGATGAGGGAAATAAAGTGTGTGCGGGGGGGGAGCAGGGAAGGAGAACCAAACTGTCTAGTGTCAAATACCCCACATTTTAGCTATAAAACTCATAGATGAAATGGGTTAAGACACTGTGGCTGTCACTCTAGGTTATATCAGCTTTCTAGAGCTGTTTTGTAACAATAGGAAGTAAATGTTCCAGAGCCAACTCATCCTGCTAAGATTCGGGGTTGAACACTTGACCCTTCTGTCTCACTGCTTAAGTCAGATTACCTCTGAAATCAAAATAAGATTTGTGTATTTTGGCGTATTATTTTGGACAAGCTTTCAATCCATCAGGAACTCTTCCTCCCTTCTCCCATTCATTTAACAAATTCTTAAGACCTATTATTTTATTTACCAGGGATTATACTAGATGCTGAGGACACAATAATAACAAACAAAAATGCTGACTCAAAGAGTGTAAAGGGGAAGACAAATGTTAATACTTAATCATGTAAAACGTGAGATAAGAGATAATAACTATGACATCAGATTTAAACTGAGAGATCTGGAAAATTCCTCTGTGGTATGAACAACCTGAGCGCCAAAGAGTAAGTCAGGACTTGAACAAGAACCTTGGTGGGTAAGGGGTAGAGGTTATGGAGAGATAAAGAAGATCGTGAATGAGGGTTGTTGTATGTCTTAGGAAGAAGAAACAACTTGTATACAGGTAATGGAGCTGGAGCTCTGACAGTGAAGGAGAAAAATGCACTGGACTTGACACTAGATATAGGTAGGCAGGGTCAAATCCCACAGGACTCTAATCCATGTTAATATTATGAAAGAGTATAAGCAATCCTGACCTTGGTCCATGTTCTTTGATTTATCTTGGAACTCTTATTTTAAATGAAAAACATTTTACTACTAGCTAAGTTGGACTGTGAAGAAAGCTGATCGCCAAAGAATTGATGCTTTTGAACTGTGGTGCTGGAGAAGACTCTTGAGAGTCCCTTGATCTGCAAGGAGATCCAACCAGTCCATTCTAAAGGAGATCAATCCTGGGTGTTCATTGGAAGGACTGATGCTAAAGCTGAAACTCCAATACTTTGGCCACCTCATGTGACGAGTTGACTCACTGGAAAAGACTCTGATGCTGGGAAAGGTTGGGGGCGGGAGGAGAAGGGGACGACCGAGAATGAGATGGCTGGATGGCATCACCGACTCTGTGGACATGAGTTTGAGGGAACTCCGGGAGTTGGTGATGGACAGGGAGGCCTGGCGTGCTGTGATTCATGGGGTCGCGGAGAATTGGACACGACTGAGCGACTGAACTGAACTGAAGGGATAATGAACTCCCATATAACCATCAACTAGCTTAAACTATCAACTCTTGGCCAATCTTACCACATCCAAAACATCTATCCCTCTTCCTTACAGATTGATTTTGAAGCCAATTCTCATGATCAGATCATTACATCTGGCATATATTTTTATATGTGTCTCCAAAAGGTAAATTCACTTTACATATATACTTTTATGTTAAAAAACAAAAACAAAAATTCCTTAATGTCAAATATCTAGTAGTTGTTCAAATTTCCTGGATCATCTCAGCTGGTCAGCCCAACTCAAAGTCAAGTAAGATCCACACACTGTGTTTGGTTAAAACACCTCAAATTTTAAGTTTTCCTCTCCCCCTCCTCCCACAATTTATTTGTGGAAGAAACAGAGCTATGTCCTTTAGAACCTCCCATGTTTGTGAATTCTGCTGATTGTACTCTTGTCACAAAGCCCATACCTTTAAACTTTGTAAACTGACACCTCTAAACAACCTTTTGTTATTTATTATTCTGTAGATCAGCAGATAAATTATTTGTACATTCAGTTTTTTCATGTTTAAGACTGAGATATATGCTTAAAAGAAAAAAAAACCACACCTAACCTTTAAAGAATTATATAAGGTACTTCAAACTGCTCTCAATGCCCATCTGTCAGACTCTTTATTAAACACGGTAATATATACATAATATATAACCTGCCAGGCACAATAAAAGAAAGAAACATAATAATTCTCCAACAGACTCTCAGCAGTCCTCAGGGCACTGTGTTTGTTCTATGCAAGTCTACAACCAAGAAATATCTATTAACATCTTTTATTCCTAAAAACCACCTCCCTCTTGGAGTCTTTCCCGCTGATCTGTATCTCACAGTTTATTACTTTGTATTCTTCAAGCTTAGTGTGGTCCCCTTATTTTGTTACTTATGTATTCTATATTTCCAAGTCAGGCCTTATATATGATTGGTCTTCAACTAGATTATCCATCCCTTCTTATGTAGTGTAGTGAAAGTCCCTCAGTCGTGTCCGACTCTTGCGACCCCATGGACTGTAGCCCACAAGGTTCCTCTGTCCATGGGATTCTCCAGGCAAGAATACTGGAGTGGGTTGCCAGTTCCTTCTCCAATCCCTTCTTATCCGTTCCGTTCCGTTCCGTCGCTCAGTCGTGTCCGACTCTTTGCGACCCCGTGGACTGTAGCCTACCAGGCTTCTCCGTCCATGGGATTCTCCAGGCAAGAATACTGGAGTGGGTTACCGTTTCCTTCTCCAGGGGATCTTCCCGACCCAGGGATCGAACCCGGGTCTCCCGCATTGGAGGCAGACGCTTTAACCTCTGAGCCACTACTTATTGTGTGCTTTAGCTGCTAATCAATCTTCAGTGTTATCTGCTCTATGTATTATAACTTATGAATAAGGAATTCTCAGGAATATAAAAAAATGAGACTTATTTTGGCTCTGCTTAATTTTTAAACTCAAAAACACCTAAATTAAGTCTGAAAGACCTGAATGCCTCAGACACATTTAAGTGTTCTAATGGAGAAAAATAAAGCTTTACAAAGGATGGAAATGGTTTACAGTTCTTTGTGGCTGGTCGAGAACTGGACATTGAACTGGAAGATGAAGACTCAGAACAGAACACTGGCTTAGTTACTATGCCTTTTTTAGAGTGTAGGAATTTGCTGTTTCTAGAAGAAAGGAAAATGACAAAGTTAGTACTGAAAAGATCTCAGCTATTAAAATAACTGCTAATCCAGAATGGCTCCTCCAGAGTGAACCAATCAAGTTTCTGTCTACTGTTCTGCCTCGAAAATCCATCGCTTTATAAAAGTGATTTCCATTTAGAATCTTTCAATAATCAAACTAAGGCTGCTGCTGCTAAGTCGCTTCAGTTGTGTCTGACTCTGTGCGACCGCATAGACGGCAGCCCGCCAGGCTCCCCTGTCCCTGGGATTCTCCAGGCAAGAACTCTGGAGTGGGTTGCCATTTCCTTCTCCCAAACTAGACTATTCAAATTCTGTATGTAATACTAATTTCTCCTATGAAAATTTAAATAATCTCACTCAAAAGCCATAAATTAAAATGTAAGAGTATTAACATTAAATTGCTATTATTTGATCTAGCTCACTCACCAAAGCAAGAGACTGACTAGGATCACACCTTACAACTTAAAAGTACCTATTACAAGCAGCATGAGACTTAGAAGCTTCTCATAAACATCTCACTACTCCCCAGCTTGGGTTCCTTGAAGGAGAGTCAACAGTACGGCGTTTGGGACAAGGAAGAAGCAGGGGAGGGAGGGCATCAGCATTTGTTATTCCATGGGGAGAACTTGTTTCTGGCCATCTCCAGAATGATCAAAAACTCTTACAGAGAAACGTTTTCTCACTTTAAAAATAAAATACAGTTTATTGGGAATAGCACAGTGTTGAGAATCAGCTGACCACTAAATTCCAAATCCTAGGCCTGCCACTAACACTGAGCCAGCTGTTGAAAAGATGAAAAGAACAAAAGCTCTTATCAGTGTTCAAGCTGTAGGAATGCTGTTCCATCATATGCATGAAGTGTGTAAGAACATACTTTCGAAAATATTACTCAGATCTGCTGAGGTTTAGGAATAAATGATACATCTTCAAGAAAATGAATCAAAAATCAATTTGTCAGTTAGCTTTCCAGTTTTTAAAAATAAGTATTAATAGAAGAACTTCTGGTCCAGGCAATATGCTTTAGACTCTTCTTCCAGCTCATCCCTGCTAAACACAACTATAAACCCTGGAAATAATGCAAAACGCAACCTTAGAAAAACTCTGAAAAGACTGAAAAGAGGAAGGTGGATTAGTGACTTCAGGACTAGAATAATAATATAGTGACAGGGCATGTAAAAAATTACATTCAACAAAAAGGGGCCCAGAGAGGTTCACTCCTCTGGCGGGTGGAAGGGGAGTACCGCTCAAGATGGCAGGCCAGCCCTGCAGCAAGCTCACAGTAAGGGGCCAGGGGATGATTACTATCCTATTTCTCTCTTACCTTTTTGCAACAAATATTCAGTGTCTAATCTCTCCCTCTCCCCATTACCATTCTCTCTTAAATCCAAGCTCTCACCCCAGCTACTGCACTGACATAGCTAGTAAAGGTCACCAACATCTCCACTGTGCTAAACCCAACTTCCAATTCTCAGTCTTTATCATCATTACCCTATCAGCAGTCTAATACAGGTGGATCACTTGCTCCTCCTCAAATTCCTTTCTTCACTTGTCTTTCAAAACAAGGATTACCCTGATTTTTCTCTTGCCTTTTTAAAAAATTCCTTCTAAGACTCCAACTGCCCACACCTATAAATCTTGTTTTCTACACTCACTTCCTAGGTGATCTTAGCCAGTCTCATAGCTTTAAGTAGTATCACCTGTGTTTCTGATCCTCAAGTTTTTATCTCTAGCTGAGACTGCCCCTCCCTCCAGATTCCAGATTCTGACACCCACCTGTTTTCACCACCTCCCTCTGAATCTATAAGAAACATCTCAAACTTAACTGTATTCAAAACCCATCCCAACCCCTACCACTTCCCCATCCCTTACACCACTCCAAACCCCCTCGACCTGGATGGATCTGTTCATGTCAAAAATCCGTGTCATTCTTAACTTCAAATCCCTCGCCCCTCTTTTATTCTCTCACACAACCCACAAACACACTCCATATTCAGTCCATCAGCAAATATACTGGCACTATCTTCAAAATACACCTAGCATTCAACCACTTCTTGCCACCTCACCAACACTACTCTGGTTAAAATTGCCCATATTATTACAAGAGCCTTCTAAATGGTCTGGCTCTCATCCCTGACTGCATTCCCACTATTTAGCATGAACCTCGCAGCCAGTGATGCTCTACAAAAGGACAACTCAGAATGTGTTACTCCTCTCCCCATAATCTACTCAAGCTGCTCCTCATCTCTGAGAAAAAGCCCCGAAGTCCGTACAGTTGCTCCTAACGGTCGTGTGGCACTGCCCCTGCGCCCACGCCATCCCTGCTACTTCTCTGGTCTTGTTTCCTGTTCTCCTCCTGGCTCATGGCACTCTGTCACTGCTGTTCACTGCACATGCCAGGCAAGCCAGCAACCAGAGGGCCCTTTCATTGCTATTCCCAAGGCAGACTTCTTCACTTTCTCCAGGTCTCCAGGTGTTTTCCTCAAAAGTCATTTCACTGAAGCCTTCATCTTAAAATGACAAGCCTTCACCCTCACATGCAGCCTTCTCTGTTCTATTCATCCTCCTGGTTTTATAATTTGAGCTTACATGTAAAATATTTTAATCATACTATCTATCTTATTGTCTTTTTCTCCCTTTAGAACCCTCTCCAGAAGAGCAGGGATTTTTGTCTTGTTCACCCTCACATCACCCTGGTATCTTGAACAATGCCTCGCACATGAATAGTAGTCAAAATTTGTTTAAAGGGAGGGAGGAAAACAGGAAGGGAGAGAGGGGAAAGGATAGAGGTTAGAACTATGATCCTTGTCCTTCCAACAGATAAAAACCAATGTAACCTTAGAGTGAAGCTAACCCCTTTCTCCTTTGGTGCCAGATCTCAGAAACCACTCTGGCTAGTCTCTGTTTTACTAGAGGGAGACATGAAATTACAGTCCACACTCTTTCTCTAAACGTACACAGACCAGGAAAAATAAAGCTATATTACAAAGCTATATTCTTAATAACAATTATACACAACCTGAATGGATGCTTACAGAGGGTCCTGTGAATGGTCTGGATGCTTTTACATACAGTAAAACAGAATTCGCACATCATCTCCACATTACCATGCTCTTTCATACTATTTACTAATAGTTAGAATCTTGAATTATATGATACAAGATATTGTATCTCAAAGTTCTCTTGGCATCTTTTGAACATTTTTCCCCTATGAATCTGAAAATTATTCTGTCAAAGTTCTTGTTTACTACATAGTATATAAATGCAGTCTCCACCCCACCTCCCACAAAACCTTTAAGGAAGCATTTTAATGACGTAGTGAGCCCTCAGAGATCAAACTAGCTTGCAGTGCAGAATGACTGAAAGCACAGAGACATGTCCCTGTTGGAACAATTGGGCGACAAAAGCAAGTGGTGATCTGCATCACAGTGCCAACGAATGCCTAGCATTGTGGCAAGTGTTCAGCAAGTGGCAGCTGCTGCTCTTCTCACTTACTACCATACCCAGCTGAACTAACTCAGCTACTGTTAAGGCCCTTCCATCCAATGACAAATATTTGTTTTGGTAAATGTGTATTCCTTAAACACACCTGAGAAATAGGAACCTGAGACCAAATGTCTTTTGTTTTAATCGAGTTCCAACATGATTGGCACGGTATGTAATGAGAGCTGGAGGGTGATGAGGGAGAAGGCTTCACAGGCCAACTATTCTGTAGTGGTCCCTTTCACTAAAAATAAATAAAAGTGATGAAGATAAACTTATCCACATATTCAAGATCACTGAGAAGTAACCACAGTAATTATTCCCAACTCATTAAGAACCAGTCCCTGGGACTTCACGGGTGGTCCAGTAGCTAAGACTCCATGCTCCCAATGCAGCGGGCCTGGGTTTGATCCCTGGTCAGGGAACTAAACCCCACATGCCACAACTAAGAGTTTGCACACTGCAATAAACGTTGACGATCCCACGTGCCACAAACTAAGACCTAGCATAGCCAAATATAAACAAAATAAATAAATTTTAAAATGTCAATTTGAGTTGAGTTTGGGAAACCCTGCTCTATATGGCAGACCGTAAAACCACTACTCAGTTCCCTTAGCTATAAAACTTGTGAGCTGGACTAAAAAAAAAACAACTTACAAGGTGCTTTCTTTATAAGATGTGATGAACCTATGACCATTGGTGTAAGTACACATCCTGTATGTACAGCTATAATTTATACTAGGGGGAAGAGGATATTATTTATAACTAGATAGGTATCTGCAAGGCTCAATTCACTCCAGATGCTGCAACAAAATTCTTTCCCTTAGTTACAAGACTCATATAGACTTTGTAAGTCCTGGGATGTTGACCAAACAATGATGCCAAGTTTAAATCTAAATCATCCTCTCAAAACATGCCCCAAACATTAAAACTGAAAGAAACCATAGTACCTCTAAACATCTCAATTTTTAAATGGTCAAAATGAGACCCAAAAGAGTAAATTACTTTCCCAGTCAAACGTCAATTTAGTCATTCAAGCTCTTAAAGCAAACGTCAGGAAAAGATGCTTATGTGAGTACGGTACACCAACATGGGCTAAGAGTTAACTTTCTGATTTTAAAAATTACTTTGGCTTGTGTAACTGGGTACAGATTAAGAGTGATGCAAATGCTGTCTTTTAAAAATTTAACACCTATTTTATGGATTCAGAAATAAGACTACCTGATCAGTGCTACCGTATTTGACATTTTACATAAAATTAAGCCTGATGATCTATTCTTAGAAATAAGCAAGATCATATAAATAATAGGAAAACATACACCAATTATCTAAATGGCAACATGTTTTTAAAAAAAGGGAAAAAAGGAAAGAATTTCACTATTAAAAGAAATAAAGTCCCCAATCTATTCTATAAAAATGGCCTTCAAGTCTCCTCACTTGATTGATCACTAAGGTCCTTATAGCTCCAAAATTCTACCCTGTTTGCTCCTAAGTGACACACTATAAACAGGAGACTCAACATCTTGCTCAGTTTTTAGGTATGTTCCTACAAACAAGGTGCCAACTAGTTACTAATGCACTAAAACTGACAGACAACGGAGTGATTTAAGTAACTAAATTATCCAAACTAGGCTTAATCCCAGTAAAGTTAATCAAACAATTGCTTCAGCATTTTAACAAAAATGTCAATTTCTTTCCAGAAGATCACACATCACACAGGAAGATTCCGTCCAGATAAGGTTTGGAACAAGTTTCTTTCCAGTCTATCCTGATTTAGGCACCCTCTAAAGATCTGAGTAGGTAAAGGTTCATCTCTCTGAAATTGCTCCAGTTTTTCTTTTAAAACACTCAGTTTTTAATACATAAGCATAATTATTTTGAAGAACAAAAGGAGGTTAAAAACTGTTTTTCTTTCTCTGCTGCATTAAAGCAAACAGTATAAAGCTACACAGTTCAAAAGCACTACCCCTCTACCAACAATCATACAGCTCCTAAAAGGTAAACAGAAATCCTAGAAAAAATACACACCCTTGAGATGAAAATAATGCTCCAGGTGTATCACATGGCAGCACTCATGTACAGCTTTTCAGAACTACATGTAAATTCAAACTAAAGACAAAAACTTCACTATGACATGATAAAAGAGAAAGTTCATTTGTACAACAATCTCACTCCCATCAAAAAGTGTGTTTGAACAATCCAAGCAGCTCTAGTAAAGTCAATAAATATCATCTTTGTGAAGGGCAGAAGTGCTAAGGCAACTACAAAATAAGCACATGCAACTTTTAATGTTTCCCCAGAGATAGCTAGGGTCATCATAGAGGGCGACTGTAAAATGCTTAAGCTGCTCATAGACACCTGTTGAATGCCACCTGACTGCTGCAGAGTGAGTTACCCTACTCCCCGGGGGTAGTTTTCAACAAGATGAATTGAGAGGGAGCCTGCAGGGTTGAAAAATATAAACAGTTTGATGCAGTTCACATTTTGTGATTAGTTTAAAACGCACATCACTAATCACAGAAGAAAAGAAAGATTCCAGGAACTAAGTCTCTTAATGAAAATGATTGACTGATCTGCTAAGACTTATGAGCGACAACTTCCAACTACATACACGAGACTCCCAACGACACACACAACTTTCTACCACACAAAATTAAAACATTCAGTAATTTAGATTTTGCTAGAAATAGCCAGTTACATATATTCCTCAAAGGATAAACACTGATAAAATAAAAATAATCCATTAAAACTATTAGATTCTTTCCTACAAAAGCACAAAACATTTAAAGCAGATCAAGAAGAATAGTAACCCAATTCCATTTCATCCTGCGACTTCTCTGTTCAGCCTCCATCAGTGGCTCCCTTCACTCCTAAGTACAATGCAATCAACTCAACCACTAAAAGGCCTTCATTAGTAGTCCTCCAACAACTTTGGTTCAACTCTCCAAAAGAATTCAAAAATTTTTCTAACAGCAAGTAAAAGTTCCATCATTTTTCCTCTTTCATAGCTTGGTACTGGGGAACTGCTTTATACACAGAACAAAACTCCACAGGTCTACAGCTACTAGGAGCTTTCTAGGTGGCTCAGGGGTAAAGAATCCACCTGCCAATGTAGGAGATGTTGGAGACTCATGTTCGACTCCTGGGTTAGAAAGATTCCCACTCCAGTATTCTTGCCTGGAAAATCCCATGGACAGAGGAGCCCAGCAGGCTGCATTTCATGGGATCGCAAAGAGTTGGATGTGACTGAGCACACAGGCAGGCACATAGCTTCTAGACGAGTGCTTGAAATGTTTTTTAAGCAGCAAAACAATCAACAGTAATCTGTAATAAAACTATAAACTGGTACATCTAGCTCTGGAAGAAACTTTTATTATTATGGTGGTTTCAAAATACAGTTGCAAATTCTTCAACACTCCTCCCATTAAAAGATGGGGTTCTGTCTCTTCCCTCTGTACCTGAGAGGGTTTGTGACCACTTCAGGCAATGTTTGCTAAACAAAGATACACCATGTAAGAGGTCTGACCACCCTGAGGCTGTGACACTAAAGAGGCCAGTGTCCCTTAGCAAAGCCATCCAGGCATCCCTAACAGGGTGCCACACATGTGAGTGAAGGAACCATCTTGGAAATGATTCTCTAGTCCCAGGTATTTTGGCCCCCAGCCTTTGTGTCTTGTCAGGCTGAAGCCCCACACATCATGTATCAGAAACAGGCCATTCCAACTGTATTCTGAATTCTGATCCAGAGAATCTACAAGAATAAGATAAACACTGTTTCATGCCATTCAGTCTGAGGTGGCTTGTTAGGAAGCAATAACAGAAACAGTCATTATCGAATAAATCTGCATACTTTACCACCTAGCAATTCTAATTCATGGGTACACACTGCCCCCTCACCCAACCCTTAGCACACATATAGCAGGAGGCATGTTCAAGAATGTTCAGAGTAATAGCATTGGACATATTTATAAAATAAGATAACCCAAGGGAAAACCAAATGCACACCAAGACAAGAATGGATAAATTACAGTATTATTTACTCAGTGGAGCAGTGAAAATGAATGAACTATAGCTATATGGAAAAAATCACAGATTTTTAAATGTTAGTAACATAATGTTGAAAACCCAAGTCCCAATAAGACAACTTACACTCTTTTGTAAAGTTTAAAGACAAGTAGAAGCAGCACGGGGACCCCTGGGGAAGCCTTAAAGGCCGCATGCCCTGTTTCACAACTATCTTAGCATCTCTGCCCTCCAACACAGGTTCTAGTCAGTGTTAGTCAGTCACTCAGTCGTGTCTAACTCTTCGCAACTCTATGGACTGTAATCCACCAGGCTCTCTGTCCACGGAATTCTCCAGGCAAGAAATCTGGAGTAGGTTGCCATTTCCTCTTCCAGAGGATCTTCCCAACCCAGGGATCGAACCCAGGTCTTGTGGACTGGCAGCAGGAGGATTCTTTAGCATCTGAGCCACCAGGGAAGCCCTACTGTAACTGTCTATTGTCCTCTCTACAATATTTTAGGCAAACAGGAATGACCTGGGCAGTAGTGTCACAGGTGTATATTATTTTTAAACTAAAGTCATACAGTAACAACAGTGTCCTGAGTTCAGAAATCCAATTAAAAAGAAACACACACACACAGATGCACACATATATGGGAGTGCATACATATATGGGAGTACATAAAATGGAAGGATGTGTTGTAGAGTATCCACATTACCACAGCATTAAGAAAAATTCTTTTTCCAGTTTTAGATACTAAATGCTTACTGAAATCCAACCTGCACTCCAACAACTTCCTCTTAAAAACTCATGAAAATTAGACTTTTAAAGTTTCACAGAGCTAGAAACTTAAGAATACTAGCTAATCTCTGGAAAGATATTTCTAAAAACCAAAGCTTAGAAGGATTGATTAAAAAAAAGTAGGAACATATGAGGAAAGATAAATTTCTATTTCCAATCACTATATCACACACAGAATTTCTAATAATCAAAGAGAGTGAATTTATTGCCAATCCCTTCCAAACTTAAAAATTAAAAAGTTCATTTCTTTACCGTTACAAATTTCAAATAATGAAATGAAAAGCTAGATGAAAGTGGATATAAAATTGTATTTGATATCAAAGGACAGTTGGCAATGAGAAGAAGTTAAAGCTGCTAAAATAATGGAAAATGGTATTCACTGTCTGTCTTGCAAGGAAAAGAATAAGTATTACATCAGGTTAATCAAGAAGCAACATTACTCAAAAAGGTAGTGTGACATAACCATACAGAACACCCCTCCTCAGCCCACATATCTGAATACTATTAGGAAGTCAGCTGGAGGCGGCACCCAGTAACTCTTATAAAGCTGAAAGTAGGAATTCAAAGGCAACAAGGTGGACATGGCGAGAAATCATTCCTCAAGCTGTTTACCTGCAAACACCAAGACCTTTTCTCCCAGACAATATTGTCTATCTTAAAGTCCCTTAGAGAGTCAATACTCTGTAGTGACCTATATGGGGACAGAATCTAAAAGGGGTGGATATATGTATATGTTTAACTGATTCGCTTTGCTGTACAGCACAAACACATTATAAATCAACTACTCCAATATAAGTTAATTTTAAAAAATCCCTCAGAGAAAAAAACAGGGAAACAGTTGGAAGTAGAGTTTGCTATAAAATAAAGGCTACAAAATTGGCCAGATACAAAATAAGTGTTCCCAAACTAAAATTCTCACATCCTTCCAAAAATCTGTTTTTGATAGTCCCCTCCTCTCCTGTTAAAAAAAAAAAAAAAAGAAAGAAAAAAGTTTCTTCCAGCATCTCAAGCTGAAAAACTTGTTATCCTCAATTCCTCTCTTTCTCTCACAACCGTATCTAATCCATGAGAAATTTTTTTGGCTCAACCTTCAAAATACACCTAATCTCAGACCACTTCAACCATGCAACCATCGTCTCTCACCTGGAAATGGCATGAGTCTCCTGAGTGGTTCTCATGCCTTGAACCTACTTGCTACTTTAACCTGGGGTAAAAGCCAAAGTTCCTAAAAGGCTTACTAATTCTCATTCTCTATTCTCTGACTTATATGCATGTTGTCTTGGAACACCACCTTCTCCCAGTTATCCTTGGGCAATGCTTCTATATTTTCGTGGGGTCACCTTATCAAAGAAGCCTACTCTGACCAATACAAAATAGTAAAGCTGCTGCTGCTACCCTCCCCGTGACCTTGCTTTCTTTCCACAGCACTTAGCACTTGATATATGTTTATTCATTTACTGATTGCCTCAGTTCTTCAGGCAATGTCGCTTCCCTGTTTTATTTACTCATGTATCACAAGGAATTTTTGTTTTATTCACTAATGTAGTCCTACAAACTAAATACAGTAAGCCCCCTACACACAAACCTTCAAGTTGCAAACTTTGAAAGATGCAGAAATGTGTTTGTGTGTCCCATCACATAAGTTAGTTCATGTGTCTAGCATATGTTGTCCCATGTCATCTAACAAGAATAAAAGCTACTACCTATACATCACTGGATCATTTTTTCAAGAGAGTAGATAGAACTGAATCCAGCAAGGAACCACCAGAACCTGTGCCATCATCATCAGGCATGCGTGACACTGCTGCTTGCCCTCTGTCTCCTATCGCCAATGACCCTTCAGCTGTACCATCTCCCCCTCCTCTTTCCTCCAGTCAGTAACTCTTCCTGCCTGTTCACTCGATGCCAGTGCCCAGTTGTTGTGTTGTACTCCTGTACTTTTTAAGGTACTGTAAGATTAAAGAATGCTTTATTTCATTGCTTTTTATGTATTATTTGACAAGTATTATAAACCTATTAGAATACAGATCTATACAGTCAGTTGTGTTAATTGGGTACCTAAGCCAGCTTTGTTGGACTTCTTAATGAACTGGACTATGAACATGCTCTTGGAATGGAATGCCTTTGTATGCAGGGGTCTTACTGCAGTCTCCTCACAGGCAGTTAGCCTTCAATAAATGTATGCTAAATGAATGAACACTGGTGATGGTGGAGGTGAGGAAGGGAGTCTTATCCATAGTGGTTCACAGTAGCCTGTGAACAACTGGGAAGGCAGCCACAAATTTTTAATGAAGGTTATCAGTTTATAAATTTGATCTAATTCCAATGAAAATCCCAATGAGATTTTTTGAGAGAATTTGACAAGACTGATGGATTTGACTACAACAAATTCAAAACTTTAATAATTCAAGAAACATACAAATTAAAAGGCAAACAGAAAGTTAGGGAAACCAATTTGCACTTACGAATCAATTCAAAAGGACACATAAGCAAATGATCATGGAACATTTATTTATATAAAATACAAATGGGAGCAAAATGTATTTATATAAAAATACAAATGGTCAATAAATACAAAGCAAGGGTTAAACTACATTAGTAAATAAAAGCAAAATTTGGAGGATGCCCCTTGTTGACTGGTCAAATTTTAAAAGTCATGAGGAAAAAAAAGTAAAGTCTGCTAGGTTTCATGAAAACACTGCTGATGAAATAGCAGTTTCATTCTAGAGAACAATATAACCTTTATCAAAAATCTTAAAACTGTCCTTATCCCATGACCAAAAAAATTTCCACATCAGAAATTTACTCTAAAATAATGACCTGTGAAATGAAGCAAGTTTTACACACAACAAAACTCCCACATAAGAGATCACAAACTAAGGTCACATTCCTGAAGTTGGTTTTATTTGCTTATAGTTGAATTTTCTTTGACCTTCATAAGGGTATCAAAATTTTTTCAACTCGTTGCCAGCACTTCAAAATCTATTAAATACAAAGAAGAGATCCACCAGTGGTCTCTTAATGACTATTAGCTAAACAGCAGCTGATCCCTTTAGCTGTGGCACATGACTCCCAGTTCAAAATTTTCCCCATCCAGAAGGTGTTGTTCGTTTATATTATATGCTCAACTCTTCTTATGCTACCTGAGTTGGAAACTACACTAGAAATCAAATGTTAAGCATGCAGGCTATCTGAACTATAGGGTCCTGCCCCCAGAGTTTCTGATTCAGTAGGTCTGAGGTGGGGGGGGGTTCCAGAATTTACATTTCTAACAAGTTCCAATGTGATGCTAATACTACTGGTCCAAGGACGACACTCTGAGACACTTAAGACTGATGAAGCTTCCTCAGTGAGGCCGAGAGGGGTCCCATGAATTACACAATTGCAGGATACCTGAAAAATATTGAGGATTCCATTAAAGGGATTGGGTGAGGGTGCTAAGAAAAGCTGATGGATCAAAAGCCAACAGTCACTGCAGATATATCATAGCATTGACTTCCCCTAATTATCAGAAATAGAAAATCATTGCCCTACAATAAATTTAGGAGTAATCCTAGATTAAATTCTCAGTCCTATTCTTTTAAATTCTGCATTTTTCCTCGTGAGTTTTATCTATTCTCAAAGTTTTAAGGACCTCTTCTACACCTTACGTATGAGTTGCAAATAAAAACTGTTGTAAAAGATATTTTAGCACGCCAATATTTCATGACCAACAAACGTGTTTTTACCAGCTCTAGTATTTTCTCCTGAAATTGCTTTCTTCAGCTGGAAACTATATATAATAGCTAACATTTGTGGAATGT
Organism: Moschus berezovskii; assembly: GCF_049115385.1. Lineage (NCBI taxonomy): Eukaryota > Metazoa > Chordata > Mammalia > Artiodactyla > Moschidae > Moschus > Moschus berezovskii. Next base: position 58,123,564 of record NC_142479.1, read on the forward strand.
TTCCTTTGTTCTGGGCATTGCTACACACTTTACATGTATTCACCATTTAATCACTATAACAACCCTCAGAGACGGCACCCACTCTCCCCATACTGCAGATGGAGAATCTGAGGCACCGAGGGATTAGGTCATTTGCCCAGAGAAGAAAAAGCAAGATGTACATCTGACTCCACAGCCATTACTTTTAATCACTTCACTACAGTGCCTCTATCCTCACTGCCTGTGTCAAAGACAAGCTTAGTAAACGGAATTCAATTCAAGGTGTTCACCTCCCTATCTCTTCGACCCATTTTCCTCCTGTTTCCACATACAGATAAGAACTTTATTTAAAACTGTCCAACACATATGAAGAACTTTCCTTATTTATGAGGGACAAGGAGGAGGGATGAAAGCGGAAAACTTCAAGGAGAAATTATGTTCACCCTTTAAAAAAGTATTTCTCCCATTCTGGAAAAAAGTATAAGGCCACAAGCTTTGACACCAGAGCATTCAAACGCCTCATCCATGAAGCATTTAAAAATTTTTAGAAGAATCTTTTTAAACTTACATAATGTTTCATGTCAGTTATAGTTCAATAAAGCTGGGGAGAAAAAAAAAAAGAATACTTCAACTGTGAAAGTAAAAGTTGCTCAGTTGTGTCCGACGCTTTGCAACCCCATGGATTATACAGTCCATGGAATTCTCCAGGCCAGAATACTGGAGTGGGTAGGTAGCCTTTCCCTTCTCCAGGCGATCTTCCCAACCCAGGAATCGAACCCAGGTCTCCCGCATTGCAGGCAGATTCTTTACCAGCTGAGCCACCAGGGAAGTGCCACTTCAACTGTGGAGGCATATATAACGAAATTTGAATAACCAAGCAGGTTTCCCACTAAGGTCAGGGGAAGGCTTAAGCTCTTGAAACAAAGTTTTAGAGACCCTGTACAAACCTCTCATTTGAAAAGAAAGAATTGCAAGCTGTTTGTTAACAGAGAAATTATGTCTTTTAGCCTGAATGAAAGCAGCACAAGTTTCTGAAGTATATTTACATAAGCCATACAGTTCCACATAATAGTCTACCATCATGATTCTGAACAGTCACATCTAGTCAGATGCCATCAGCTATTCTTAAAGGTAATCTAACAGATATGTATTTAAATAGACAAAATGTGAGAGAGACAACACTTTAGAAGAGCAAAGGTGAAACTAGACTACTAGATTCTAATCTTTGCTCCAATAGTTACATGTGACCCTGGGCAAGTCCACTGTCGACCCCAACCCCCCATACTGAGCCCCAGTTTCTGTAAGAAACTACCTATCAAGTAACTGATAAAGTAACAAGACTGTATGTTTATAAGGCACAACATGTACAACAGCATTATACTTATTCTATCTTTATAATATTTATTTTTATCATAATTATTTATAATTATCTTTATCATTATTCCTTATTTCTATTCCTTATCCTATCATCTAATGTGTTAGTGTTAAATAAGCAGATTATCAATAATTTACTATTTTTATATTTTTTAATGCTTTAATAAAAATTTTGTAATATTTTATAAATAGAAAATTTTAAACAATTTTATTAGAAAAAATAAAATCTCAAATGATATAGTGTTTTTCTTTCTTAACATTTTTCCTGTCACCACAACATATGCTTTCACAATAAATTCTCACTTTAGGTCTCTCATCACAAAAATCAACTTTCCACTAGAAATAAGTTAATATTCGCAATACTGCCATCGTTTCTATCCCCCACACACTGTGATTACTCAAAAGCTGAAGATCACTTACTGAAAAGTAACATATTTTATATTTTAAAAACCTTTGACATTTTTGTAGTGCTACTTCTCAATTATAAAAGGAAGCACAGACACTCCACTTTAACAATATTAATAAAATTGTGTGATTTTGTTATACACAAAATTTAAACATATTAGTGCCTGCCCTTAAGATACAGCATGTGAAACAAAATGATATCCAGTTCACTCTAAACTCAGTCTCCACAAAGAAAGGCATAAAGATATAAAGGCAAGCTCCAATACTGTGGCCACCTGATGCAAAGAGCCAACTCATTAGAAAAGACCCTAGTGCTGGGAAAGATTGAAGGCAGGAGGAGAAGGGGATCACAGAGGATGAGATGGTTGGATGGCATCACAGTCTTAATGGATGTGAGTTTGAGCAAGCTCCGGGAGATGGTGAAGGACAGGGAAGCCTGGCGTGCTACAGGCCATGGTGTCACAGAGTTGGACACAACTGAGCAACTGAACAACAACAATGGCCACATATGGTTCTGCTTCTCTTGTGTTCATCACTTACTATTAAAAACCACCGCAATATATTGGTGATGTCTAAGACAAATATTATGGCAATAATATTTACTCAGGTTAAGGAAAGAATTCAGAAGTAAACGAGTAACTAAATAAAATGGAATAGAGGTCTACTCTGGGCATCTAATTGGTATGAAATTATGTTAGAAACAGATCTGAATTAGAAGGGAAAGGCGATTTGACATGCTATCACAAATGAATGAAGAAAACTGGCCTCAGCAATGAACCAAAGACGTAGATCAGAGAAAACATGATTGCTTTTTAAAAACTAGTAAGACATTATTTCTTAGAATAGTTTTAGGTTTACAAGAAAACTGACTGAAAAATACAGATTTCCCATGTTATTCTCCCTCCCCAATAGTTACCTCTCTGATCAACATACTTCATTAGTGGTAGGGCATTTGTTACAGTTGATGAACCAACTGATTGATAGACTGTTGGTTAGTTACTAAGTCAGTCTGCCTCTATGCAACCCCATGGACTCTATACAACCCTATAAAATGTAGGCTCCTCTGTTCATGAGATTTCCGAGGCAAGAATACTGCGATTGATTGCCATTTCCTTCTCCAGGGGATCTTTCCAACCCAGGGATCGAACCGCCATCTCAGGCACTGACAGGCAGATTCTTTACCACTGAGCCATGGTGAAGCCCCAAAATGATTAAAGTCCATTGCTTATACAATAGGGTTTACTCTAGTCTGGGGTTTTGACAAATGTATAATGACAGACATCCAATTTTTAATACGTAATGCCAAATTCAAAGAGATGTGTCCTAGCTCTCATTGTCTTTATCATAGTAACATAACCTGAACTCCTGATCTTTCCCTCTTCACCTACTTTTCCCACTCTTTCCCATCTCAGTAAATAGCAACACCTTCCTTCTACTGGCTGAGACCGAAAATCTCTTTCTCAACCCACATAGCCAACCCATCAGCAAATCCTACCTGCTCTACTTTCAAAATATATCCAGAATAAAGCATTACTTCTCACAAATTTTACCACCACCACCCTGATCCACCATCCTCTGGCACTAGGATATTACCATAGCCCCCAGTACAGAAGCCCCTGCTTCTATCCACAGCAGTCCGCTTTTCTTTCAAGTTAGGTCACATCACGTCATCCCTCTACTCAAAGGTGATACTGGCTTTTCAAATCAAGAGTAAAAGCTAAAATAATAATCCTTATAATAAACAACCAGCTTCCAAACACCCTACCTCCACCTACTCCATTTCCCTTTACCCCCTACTAGTTCCCTCTCACATATAAAGCTACACTGCTATCACAAAGATGCATTTAGCCATTAGTGCTTAAAGGTAAACAAGTATTCACACTGTGAAACAGAACATTTCCTATCATATTCATAACAAAAGTGCTGTATTATTAAGTGGTTGCAAAATGGGAGAGGGAGGATCTCCTATCAAATACAAGGATGCTTAGCAACAGTGACTTAATCCATCCTGATAAGCAACTTTATTAAGTATCAAGCTTCAATGTGAAGTACTTCTCCTAAATCTAGAAATCTAGATCCCAAATACATCTGCCTATACAGGTACCACCCAAGGACCTGGAGAGTGGGAGTGAGAGTGGGGAGGGCAGAATCATACAGCATCATACATATAATAGTAACACATCTGGTTACTCTCTATTCTCTACAAGAGAGCTACATTCAAAGGAAACCTCTTATAAAAATGGACATAAGGTAATCCTCCTGCTGATTAACACAAGTTAAAGAACATAATTGATTTGCAATAACTTAAATGGGAAAAGAATTTGAAAAATGGATACATGTACATATGCGTAACGGAATCATTTTGTTGTATACCTGAAACTAACACAACACTATCAATCAACTCCAATATGAAACAAAAATTAAACATTAAAAATTACTTGAACTAATAATTTCAGTTTTGCAGATCAATTTGTGTGGCTGTGTTCAGGAGCATCAGATTTTATTATCATTATTGTTCATGGCAACCCACTCCAGTATCTTGCCTAGAGAATCCTGTGAACAGAGGAGCCTGGTGGGCTGCTGTCCATAGGGTCGCACTGAGTCGGACACAACTTAAGCAACTTAGACGCAGTAGCAGCAGCATTGTCCATTTCAGTTCAGTTCCTAGGCTTTAAAATCCCAAAGAACAGAAAGAGATGCATATACTACATGATAGTATTAGTAATATTAAAAAGTGTTGCACTTACTGAAAACTAAAGGGCCAGGTACTTGACATACACCACTTTCTAATCTTGATTACAACTTGTATTCCAAGGCTAATAGAGACTGAGCAATTTTGACAAAATCATACAACTAATCAGTGTCTACAGAAATTCAAACTCATGTTGAATGGAGAAGTCTGTGTTCTAAAATATACCTCAATAAAGCTGTTTTCAAAAAATGTTTTTTTCCCAGTAGACCACAGGCTTTCCTTAGTCAAAACTGAAATCCTTAACAACATATAAAGTACATTGGGTTCTGAACAATAAGCAAGGAGTCTTATCAGAATATTTTAGCAAAATAAAGGTAAAGGGGCTTAAAATCTGAAAATATTTACCCAATAAGAATTATAAGTTTTTTGCCCAACTTCAAATTAAATGAGTTTTAGGACTCAGGTTTCCACAGTCCTTTTCTCCAAGACATCTGAACACCCTAAAAATGCATACATAAATAGCCTGGGTATTTATTTCCTTTGACAAATGGGAAAAAGTAATATGAAAATGCTTCTGGCTATACTATTCAACAAAAAAACTGCCCACCAATATGGACTCTCTTTCAAAAACTGGTCATGGTCATTAACCAATCTCTAAGCAACAACACATTCAACTGGATTATCAAGCTAATAAGAGAAGAGAGAGAGAAGCCACAGGAAATTTAAGAGGTAATTTAAAATTGGCTCTCATCAGACTCACAGACGGGGTCTAATCAGAGACCAGGTGATACAGTGGAATTATGGTAGCCAGAAACAACCATACTTAATGAAATGTCTTTTATAGAACACCACCACTTTCCCCATCAGAGAGTTCAAAAGGTTATTTTCACTCCTCACAGTTATATTAAGGATAAGAAGGCCAGTCACAGCTCAGAGTAGACACATTTTCTAAATAGGAATTCAGTTGTGTAATCTCTTCAGTATCTTTCTTTCCCAATGATGAGAACATGAAATTGGGAACATAAATCAAATTGAAAGAAAATAGAAAATTAAAATGAACTGTAAAATCTATGCTCATCATCTGCAAAACAATTATAAATAATAAATAGGAAGAAAAATGAAAATGTTAATGACCAAACACAGCACCCCTCTGTAAATTATCCACTACAAGGCATTTCCCAATTCAGTTACCAGTTCAAATACATGATAAAAGAACTGAAAGCTGGCTTCACATTTCATCCTCAACTAACCATGAGTTTAAAACACCACCACAACGCCTGCATCAAAGATGGGGGGAAGGAAGAGAAGCCCTTCCCTAATTCTTAACAAGGACCAAAAAGGTCCTGCTTGATCTGGCTCGGCCCGCAGCATCATCTCAAAGAAATCCCTCTCCAAACCTCTCCTGGCTCTTTTATGATCTGGCCACACCGGCAGAGACTAAAGGAGCATTCCCTGGCAGTCCTTCTCACAGATCTATTTGTCTTCTGCTATACTCATAATTAAAAAATACTCAGTTGATTCAAGGAATTTTTTTTGAATGTTTATTATATTTCAAGATACTTGTGTTATAGTGGTGAATCCCTAACAGGAGGTAATTTACATTTCAGAGGAAGAGAAAGACAATAAGCTAGTAAGCAAAGGGTGTGGGTGTGTGTGTGTGTGTATTAAAATGTCATTTGTGATGTTAAGTTGCCCTTTTACAGCTGGTGGTCAACAATATTTCTTATAAAAAAGGCAGAGACCTCAAAAGGATGAAGAACCAAACTCAGCTGACAGGAAATCTGCAGAAAAGCTTTCAGGAAGAGGGAGCAGTAAAACATACAGGCAAGAACGCACTTAGCATTAAGAGTAAGAAGACCAGTGTGGCTGGAGCACAGTAAACCACGGGAAACATGATACCAAGGTGGTATACAGAAGCACACCCCAGATCCAGTAGGGCCTTGGAGTCCACAATAAGGAGTCTGACTTTAAGTCTGTCATGAAGCCTTTCAACAAATTTGAGCAGGGGCACAAGGTATTATAATCTACATTTTTAAGCTCACTCTTGCTGTTGTGTGAACATACTATAGGAGATCAGTAACGGGAGGCAAATTAGGAGGCTTCTAAGGATGTCCAGTCAAAAGCTAATAAGCTGGTGATAGCATTTGAAATGGAGAGCAGGTATTCAGACTCAGAATGTAATCTGAAAGTGGAGCCAGCAAGATTTGCCAATGTAATAGAATATGGATATAAAAAGAGAAAAATTTGACACCTGTGTCTCCCTCCTGAGACTACATGACTGCAGTGAAAATAGGGGTCACACACAACTCATTCAGGTCCTCAAGACACAGGGGCAGTTAAGTGTGTTCTAGTTGAATAAATTAATAAACAGCCTACTACATTTCTCAAAAGAATAAAAATACAGGCATTTACTTTGGCTGTCAAATACTGGTAGGGTGTCAGGCACAGAAATTTAATACCTTAGGGAAAGAAAGGTGAGTTAAAAGATAAGAAACCAGAGACCCATATTTCAATGAACTTGCAAACTCACCTCAAAGTACCACCTGTCTGAAAATGGACATACACACATATGGCTCATTTAGGAAAATAAATTACAATATCGGAGAAGTACTTTTTTTGTGTGAACTGCAAGACTGGCTGTATACTGTATGACAAGATAATTTAAATTGACAGACTTGCTTCTCCAAGTAGAACCAGATGGCCCTGGAGTCCTGCGATATCAGGAATCTGGTAAAGCAGTCATAAATCAGTGCTGATTTAAAAAAAAAAAAAGACAAAACAAGTTGAGCAAGCAAAGTCTCTTAAAGAGAAGACTGGAAATTCTTTTGACAACAACTCAAAACTTACTCCATATATTTGCAAAATTAAAGGATTAAATTTCTATGCTTTTATATAAGATTCAGATTTGATATTTTTAATTTTCCTCTGTAGAAACTACATGGGATTGGGATGGGAATGGTCAGGAGGTGGGGATACACATGATGACTCTATGTTTCCTCCAAGAAAGATACTTGAATCTGTAAAAACAGAACTGAGAGCAGTATTTCTTAATGCTGGTCATGTATTAGAATTGTCTGGGGAGGCTTGAAAAACATGAATGCTGAAGATGCAGTCCAGATCAATTAAATCAAAATTTAACTGGGGAGAGGGCCTGGAACTTTTCCTTAAATGTTTCCCAGGTGATTCCATTCAACCGCCAAAGTTCCCAAACCACCAACCCACAGCAATAAAGATTAAAGTACAGGGGTTTAAACAAAAACTCTTAAAGAAACTAAACATTTTCTGAGTCAACAAAGTTGAGCCCTCATATTAAGTGATGGCTCATAGTGAGCATTTTTGGAGGACAGATAAAAGGACTTGTCTTGGAATAAAAGATTCATTAATATAAAGTGATAATAAAGACAGGTGAGTTAAAGATATAAAGACAGAACAGAAACACAAACCCTGGTTAACTCCAATCACATTCTTTCCCAAGGCTTGCATTTTTAAATTATAACATTATCACTGCAGCAAAACTAGAGTCAATTCAAGATGTCTTCTTCCTGTAACGCTGCTTTAAATCTCTACAGAACAGCAGTTACTGCTGCATAGCTAAATGTGTTTCAGCTGAAGAAACTACCTAGAAAAAAGAAAGTAACAGCCCAGCTTGTCCCTCCCATATCCCCTCATCAACTAACTCTGAGCAGAGTCTGTCGATAGACTGTACTATTATAAGAAGACAGCACAGTGAAATTTCTGGTCCTCAACTGCAAAATACATACATTTAAGAAATTCTATAGAGCACAAGAGTAAAATAAAATTTTAGTACACATATTCATCTCACACGCTAGTAAAGTCATGCTCAAAATTCTCCAAGCCAGGCTTCAGCAATATGTGAACTGTGAACTCCCAGAAGTTCAAGCAGGTTTTAGAAAAGGCAGAGGCACCAGAGATCAAATTGCCAACATCCGCTGGATCATGGAAAAAGCAAGAGAGTTCCAGAAAAACATCTATTTCTGCTTCATTGACTATTCCAAAGCCTTTGACTGTGTGGATCACAATAAACTGTGGAAAATTCTGAAAGAGATGGGAATACCAGACCACCTGACCTGCCTCTTGAGAAACCTGTATGCAGGTCAGGAAGCAACAGTCAGAACTGTACATGGAACAATAGACTGGTTCCAAATAGGAAAAGGAGTACGTCAAGGTTGTATACTGTCACCCTGCTTATTTAACTTATATGCAGAGTACATCATGAGGAACGCTGGGCTGGAAGAAGCACAAGCTGGAATCAAGATTGCCGGGAGAAATATCAATAACCTCAGATATGCAGATGATACCACCCTTATGGCAGAAGTGAAGAGGAACTAAGAAGCCTCTTGATGAAAGTGAAAGAGGAGAGTGAAAAGGTTGGCTTGAAGCTCAACATTCAGAAAACTAAGATCATGGCATCTGGTCCCATCACGTCATGGGAAATAGATGGAGAAACAGTGGAAATGGTGTCAGACTTTATTTTTTTGGGCTCCAAAATCACTGCAGATGCTGATTGCAGCCAGGAAATTAAAAGACGCTTACTTCTTGGAAGGAAAGTTATGACCAACCTAGATAGTAGATTAAAAAGCAGAGACATTACTTTGCCAGCAAAGGTCCGTCTAGTCAAGGCTATGGTTTTTCCAGTGGTCATGTATGGATGTGAGAGTTGGACTGTGAAGAAAGCTGATCGCCAAAGAATTGATGCTTTTGAACTGTGGTGCTGGAGAAGACTCTTGAGAGTCCCTTGGACTGCAAGGAGATCCAACCAGTCCATTCTAAAGGAGATCAATCCTGGGTGTTCATTGGAAGGACTGATGCTAAAGCTGAAACTCCAATACTCTGGCCACTTCATGCGACGGGTTGACACACTGGAAAAGACTCTGATGCTGGGAAGGATTGGGGGCTGGAGAAGAAGGGGATGACAGAGAATGAGATGGCTGGATGGCATCACCGACTCTGTGGACGTGAGTTTGAGTGAACTCCAGGAGTTGGTGATGGACAGGGAGGCCTGGCGTGCTGTGATTCATGGGGTTGCAAAGAGTCGGACACGACTGAGTGACTGAACTGAACATATACTCTGACCCCCCTGAATGCATGAAGGCTGCCGTAATTTCCCAGTTGTACACTCCAACTCTGTCCTAGCTTTAAAGCACAAGAAGATCTTATTATTATAGGTGTTCAAATATCAGAGAAATGCTAAATCCCTATCTACGATCAATGATAAAAGATACAGGGATAACAGAGAAGGGAAATTTAGTCTGGCTTTTACACGTGATTTAGACCCTTCTAGAATTAATTCATAGTTCATACTGACAGGTGGACAGGACTACAAATAAAATATGGAAAGCAATTTAAGGCGTAGTTTTCAGCTGAAAGGATCTAAACAGCTTTTTTTAAACATTCAGTTCTTGGAAATCTGAAATCAGAACACAGGGCTTTTCATTTCAGATTTCTATTTCATGTTCAGCTAACTGATTTAAGTATTTTTCTCAATAAAATTAATTAACGTAGTCTATTTTAATCATGTAAATGCAGCAAAGTAGTAAGGAATCTGAATGCCACAATGTGAATACTCAAAATCAACTGGTACATCCCATACATTAAACCTGAATGCCTAATAAATACCTTTCAAAATGATTACAATGACAACCCTCCATTATCATTTGAACCATTACAATGTGAAATGCATTCTGCTGGGCACTATACAATGATCAAAAGACATGGTCCACAGCCTCAAGAAAGTCTGTAAATTTGAGGAGATAAGGTTGATGAGCAATATATCAATAAACAGATAATAAGAGCTTAAAATCAGGCAGTAAAAACTAAGTACGAACAGCAGTTCCCAGACTGGAGTCTCAGACATAGCAACCAAAAAACATGTTGGTAAGCCAAACAAAGAAACAGAAATAGGTAAAGAAAAGAAATAGAGAAAGCAAGGGAATTTCAGAAAATCATCTACCTCCGTTTCATTGTCTAAAGTCTTCGACTATGTGGACCATTAAGAAACTGTAGAAAACTCTTATTAAAGAGATGGGAATACTAGACCATCTTACCTGTCTCCTGAGAGTCAAGTAACAACAGTTGTTAGAACACTGTATGGAACAACTGACTGGTTCAGGACTGAGAAAGGAATATGACAAGGCTGTTTATTGTCACCTTGTTTATTTAATTTATATGCAGGGCACATCATGCAAAATGTCACATCATCCATTCTGCAGGCTGGATGAGTTACAAGCTGGAATCAAGACTGCCAGGAGAAACAACAACCTCAGATACGTGGACAATACCACTCTAAAGGCAGAAAGTGAAGAGCCTCTTTGTGAGGGTGAAGAAGGAGAGTGAAAAAGCCAGCTTAAAACTCAATATTAACAGAAAGGGGAAAAGTGGAAGCAGTGATAGAGTTCCTCTTCTTTGGTTCTAAAATCACTGTGGATGGTGACAGCAGCCATGAAATTAGAAGACAATTGCTACTTGGCAGAAAAGCTATGACAAACCTAGACAGTGTGTTCAAAAGCAAAGATATCACTTTGCCAACAGAGGTCCATACAATCAAGGCTATGGTCTTCCCAGTAGTCATGTACGGATGTGAGAGCTAGACAATAAAGAAGGCAAAGCGCCGATTAATTGATGTTTTTGAACTGTGGTGTTGGAGAAGACTCTTGAGAGTCCCTTGGACTGCAAGGAGATTCAACCAGTCAATCAATCTTAAAGGAAATCAACCCTGAATACTCTTTGGAAGGATTGATGCTCCAATATTTTGGCCACCTGATGCAAACAGTTGCTTCATTAGAAAAGACCCTGATGCTGGGAAAGACTGAAGGCATAAGAAGAGGGCAACAGAGGATGAGATGGCTGAATGGCATCACCAATTCAATGGACAAGAACTTGGACAAACTCCAGGAGATGGTGAGGGACAGGGAAGTCTAGCATGCTGCAGTCCATGGGGTCGCAGAGTCAAGACACGACTTGGGAGACAGAACAACAAGCAAAAAAAGCCAAATAAGAAGTGAAACTCTATGTGGGACTCCTAAATATGTAAGAAGCCAAGGTTGGAAGTCACTCAAGAGAAATAGCATCTGTGTCTTTGAGAACAGATCAGAGTAGTCTTAATTTTGCTATTTACTATGTGAATGGCATTTCATTATAGTGGTCTGATCTAAGGCAAAAGTGGACTCCTAGAGTTTATAACACACTGTGTATGGTAGAGGGCAGAGTGGGAACGTTAAGTGGGAGTGTGACTGAGAGGATGTTGATCACAGAGGCAAGAGAAATCAAGAACTGCATTTTAAGCACATCAAATTTGAAGTACTTACAAGACAGACAATTGCATATGAACCTCAACTTCAGAAAAGAGCCGGGCTGAAGATATAATTTGGAATTGTTGGAATATGGATGATACTTAAAGGACAGGACTAAAGATCACTAATGAAGAATATAGATGGTGTGGTGGGGTGCTGAAAACTAAACCAACATGAACTTGTAACATTCAAAGGGCAGGGAGAGAAGCCATAAATCTGCATGGCAGCATGTGAGGGCGGGGGTGGGGTGGGTGGAGGGACAGATGTTTAAAGTGCTATCTTCTGATATTTAAATAAATTCGAGCTGATACCCCTTTATGGTCTGGGTCTACCCAATCTTCTTTCCTGAAAATCAAGTATCAGTTGGACCTAATTTCTACTCCGTCCCACATATGCAGTCTTTATCTCATTCTTTCACACCTCTTTCAACAAGAATACATTTTTAAAAGGAAAGGGATGGGCGGAGGGGTGGCTAGCAAAAGCACTTTTATCTTTCAGAGAAAAATTCTGAAATATTTACAGATAAAATAATGTGCTGTATAGAACTGATTTTGGAATAACTGAAGGATATTGTGTGTGTGCGCTGTTAATGGGGTTGTGGGGGCGGGGTCTAGACAAAAACCAGAAGAGCTGTGAGTTGATGTACTGTTATCTCCACTTATATGTAAGCTTGCATTTTCTACAATAAAACATAAGAAGGAGAGAGAAGGGGGGCTGGCAAACACCAGACCAAGAGAAACCTCTCGATTTTATCCAGAGTAATGACAGCTACAACCAAAATCCACAAGGTTGACCCAGAAGATTAAAGGCACACTTTTAGACTTTAAAAGTAAAAGATTTTTTCCCTAACTATATATTTTTATTCAAAAAGTCTCAAAGACACTTGCTTAAGTCAGGCACAAATTTATCAAAGCAGTGACTCAACAATTTTCCAAAGAGCTTAGGCAACCTAGTCTTCACTGAACACTTTCATTTCTTAAGACATCTAATTTAATTCAAGTGAACTACTTGAGTGAACTTGGTGAACTTACTTGAGTTCACCATTGAGAATCTCCTACATCAGCTTGGGACTACAGAAACATCCACACTTAACTGAGTAGGGATCAAGTGATCTTACACTAGTTCATTTTTTTTAATCACTTGTCACACTCATCATACATACATTCCATGAGATGCACTAGGTTCAACAGTTGTTAACCAGTGAGAAGCTGGGCACTGCCTGCTCTCTCCTGGTCATAATCCTATTCTGTCAGGATACTGTATTTGAGAAAATAATAATCCACAGAAATCTTCACATTCTTTATAAAGCATTACTTTCTTCTAAACACAGTATAGGCTGGTGTACCTTTTCTTGCAAGCTTTCTTTTCCAGAATATGAGCTATTTTTAACTGATCATCAAGTTTAGGTTAATTTTATTTTACATACACATACATGTTCATATCCCCATGATTATCCTTCTTAGTAATAGAGATAAATCAAGTCTCTACCTTCTTCTGCTAAACTGAAAATTTTCCACAGAAATGCTAAGGACTGAAACGACCCATGTAAATAAAGCAGAAATTTGGCAATATCAGCACTTATATTTAAACCGAAATCCTCAATGATAAAGCACATAACCATAAATGCACTAAATAAGACTGGATGCCCAGGGGACAATCGTCATTTCTTAACCAAATTCACAGAACTTTCTCATTGCCCACCCATTCAAGGTCTCTGATTTGGGAAGAACCAAAAAGGGAAAGGGAATCTTTTATTAAATTCACATGGTATCTTTTCTCCAAGAATTTGAAATTAAAGAAAACCAGAAGGTCAAAGCATTAATGATCTAGAAAACAACACACAAGTGCAATTTAACTGCTATTATGGAGCAAATTACAAAAGAGTACAGTAGTCCCAAAATGAGTATAAATTTAAAAACAAATCAAAATGTTTAAGGTCAAGTTTGTTGTGATTACTTTTATTCTCCAGACTGTTGGTAGTTGACTCCCATAAAGAGTATGAAGCTTAAATATTAACTATAATATCACAATTCTTCAATTATTTCCACATTAAAATATTCCTAAACACTTGCTATTTGCGTATTAAGTCACTTCAGTTGTGTCCAACTCTTTGGGACCCTATGGACTGCAGCCCACCAGGCTCCTGTGTACATGGGGATTCTCCAAGCAAGAATACTGGAGTGGGTTGCCATGCCCTCCTCCAGATCATCTTCTGGACCCAGGGATCAAAGCCGCATCTCTTCCATCTCCTGCATTGGCAAGTGAGTTCTTGAACACTAGCGCCACCTGGGAAGCCCCCTTACACTGAATAGAAAGTAGATGTTACACAGTCAAGTGTCAACCCCTTCTCCTAAAATACTGTACTTAGGGACTGATGGATACACACTATTGATACTATGTACAAAATAAATAACTAATGAGAACCTACTGTATAGCACAGGGAACTCTATTCAATGTTCTGTAGTGTCCTATATATGAAGAAAATCCATAAAAGAGGGGATATATATATGCATATAGCGTATAGCTGATACATTTTGCTGTACAGCAGAAACTAACACAACGTTGTAAAGCGACTATCAGTTCAGTTCAGTTGCGTCCGACTCTTTGTGACCCCATGAATCACAGCACACCAGGCCTCCATGTCCATCACCAACTCCCGGAGTTCACTCAAACTCACGTCCGTCGAGTCGGTGATGCCATCCAGCCATCTCATTCTCTGCCGTCCCCTTCTCCTCCGGCCCCCAATCCCTCCCAGCATCAGAGTCTTTACCAGTGAGTCAACTCTTTGCACGAGGTGGCCAATGTATTGGAGTTTCAGCTTTAGCATCAGTCCTTCCAATGAACACCCAGGACTGATCTCCTTTAGAATGGACTGGTTGGATCTCCTTGCAGTCCAAGGGACTCTCAAGAGTCTTCTCCAACACCATAGTTCAAAAGCATCAATTCTTCAGCGTCAGCTTTCTTCACAGTCCAACTCTCACACCCATACATGACCACTGGAAAAACCAAAGCGACCATACTCCAATAAATTTTGTTTCTAATTTTTAATAAAATAAATACAACACTGCTTACCTCTGGGCTTATGTTCATACTTACTCCCTTGGCCTACTTCTGTCCCCTGCACCTGCTTCTTCCCCTTTTTACTCTACTTACTTATTCTCTACCAACCCCTCCTCTCTAATATCTGACGGTCAAAATAATATTTCATGCGAAAGCATTCTCTGAAATATTTCCAGATATTCCAAATATCCTCTCCTCCATTCTTTAAACTTTGAAGTTTACTACATTTTTTAGAGTGTATGCTTATTTCTGCCCTCTATTTATCAGAAAGAACTTACGTATCTGATTTCACATTCTTGGTCTAACATGTTATCTTCAGAACCCAGCAAAAATCCTTGTAAAAAGAAAGCACTCAATATTTATAGAGGGGTGTGTGGGAATTCACCTCCCTAGATACAAACAACTGTCAGAAAAGTTTTCAGTGTGCACTTAAAACAATTTGATAATGTGGCTTCCATCTTACTGTTTTGAAAACTGTTTCACAAGAATGATTCATCCTTCAGCGGGAAAAAAAAATCCCAACGTAAAGGTAGCTGAAGTGTGTTATAATACCTCCCTAGCCTCTAGCCCGGAGAAGGCAATGGCAAGCCACTCCAGTACTCTTGCCTAGAAAATCCCATGGACGGAGGAGTCTGATAGGCTGCAGTCCATGGGGTCGCTATGAGTCGGACACGATTGGGTGACTTCACTTTCACTTTTCACTTTCACGCATTGGAGAAGGAAATGGCAACCCACTCCAGTGTTCTTGCCTGGAGAATCCCAGGGACGGGAGAGCCTGGTGGGCTGCCATCTATGGGGTCGCACAGAGTCGGATATGACTGAAGCGACTCAGCAGCAGCAGCAGCCTCTAGTTCCCCTCAGAAGTGAATAGTGGCTAGCTAACTGCAGCTGAGGTGAAACGATCTGCCTTAGGTACAGCAAGCCATCCAGGAATAGAACTCACATTTCCTGACTTCTGACTTGACTTCAGAACACTGCTCCTACACATGCAAAGTAAATACTAGTCTTCAGTTCCCTAAACCAAGAGCAAGCCAGGTTGTTTGGACATATTATTTTTCAAAAGATTCAAAGATCTTTAAAAATATGAAATTCCATACAAAGATGAGGCAGTATTTTTCACTTGCTGCAAAAGCTTCACCTGACAGCAAGAACTGGAGATCAAGGACCATGACAGTAACCTACCAACATATTCACAAAGTTAGAACTCACAAGAACAGAAATACACACCTCCCACAAATTTAACCTCTAAACAGGAATCCTGGATAGAATTCACTGAACTTATTCACATCCAACTGCCTGGAGTGGCTCAAGAATCAATTCTAAAGACTCCAGAAATAAAATATTACCATTACAAGTTTCTAATGTGCTATGGAGTCTTAAGTTTTCAGTAGAAACTGTCATTTCAGCAAAAGAGAAAGCTAAAAAAAAAAAGGAAAAGAAAATTAGATGTCTTTCTTAACTGCTCTGTTCCCAAACACAGAGCAATGCTTGTAACATCAAAGGAGTGTAATGTTTATTCACTAAATAAATGAAAGAAAAACCCCTCTTGATCTTTATTAAACTCACATTATTCCCATTATTTTTCTGTCCTCCTACAGCATTTGACCAAATTTTCTGAATCGAGTTTAAAATGTTTCATTGGCAGAGAAATGTATAATGCCTAACATGCTTTGGGTACAGCGACAAATACAACACTTGTTCTCATCAAAAGTCCTAGTTCCCTCAAGTCACTTTACAATTTCCATTATTAATCTTCTTTTCACTTTAATATCTATTTCTCCATCAGAAGTCCTCCCACCATTCTATCACTCATCTACCTATAAGCACAGGGTTATCCAAACATTCAATGAATTGCTTACTCATGTCCTAGTCAACAAAGAAAAACACAGAGAAACCCTAAGCTTTGGAGTGACACAACCCTGATGCTAGTTCATGCTCTTAACCAATTACTAAGCCGTGTGACAGCATAAGTCACTTGTTACGTCTAGCACTCATTTTTCTATCTGGGGAAATGTGAAGAATTAATACATATACAAAACCATAGTGTCAATGATAGGCACTAAGTGAATGTTAGTTTCCTTCCCTCTTCTGTAATAGCACCCTCTGACTTTGGAAACTATCATTCCAGGAAAAGAAAGCATTCTTTGAAACCACTGTCCTAAAAACACCCAAAATACTAAAATTAAACAAAGCATCTTTGTCCCTAGTCTAAAAGCTGCCATATCAATTTAAGTAAATCAGCATAATGAAGAGAGATGAGAATTATCCAATACTTTTGTAATTTAAAAAGTCATACTACATTTTAAAATTATTAAAATAATAAATTAAACCCATAATTTATGCTTCCTCCATTCCCATCCCATCTTTCAGAAATAGTCACTGTAATATTCTGGTGTGTGCATATGTAATAGTTTGTTTGCTTTCAAAGTTCTGTTACAGGTACTTGAGAAATAAATAATAACAAAGGAGAAAGTGCCACCTTTACAGCCGTCAAAATTTTAAACAAGTACGTTTCCATCTTAAAATTATATTCATTTCTATTTTTAAAACACATGATGGGGAAAGAATAGCCCTTTTAATTAATAATGCCATGACAATATGCAGAAGAATGAATGTGGACCACTATCTCACTCCACATACAAAATTAACTCAAAGTGGGTCATAAGCTGAAATATAAGAGTTTAAACTATAAAACTCCTAGAACAAAATATAGGAATAAATTCTTTGTGACCCTGGGTTAATTTAAGCAAGTGTCATACGCTGTGACACAAAAGGCAAAAGGAGCAACAACAACAAAAAAAAGATTAAATGGACTAAAAATTTAAAACTTTTGTGCACTGGACATATCAAGGAAGTGCAAACAATCCATGGACAGGAAGAAAATACTGACAAGTCATATATCTGACAAGAGATTTGTATCCAGAATATATAAAACACTTACAATTCAACAGTTAAAACAACAAATAACCTACTCCAAAATGGGCAAAGGATCTGAATAAACATTTTTCCAAAGAAGATATATAAGTGATAAGCACCTGTGATACACAAGTCAATCAACATCATTAGTCACCAGGGAAATTTAAATCAAACCAGTGATACCACTACACAGCCATTAACATGGCTATAATTAAAAAGGCAATAAAAAAAGTGTTGACAAAGATGAGGAGCAACTGGAGCCCTCAACCACTGCTGATGAGAATGTAAAATGGTACAGTATCTTTGAAACACAATTTGTTGGTTCCTCAAAAAATTAAACATAGAGCTACCAAACGACCCAGTAAGCCCACTCCTAAGGTACACACCTGAGAACTAAAAATGTATCTACACAAAAACTTGTACATGAATGGTCACAGAATTATTCATAATAACCAAAAGGGTGGAAATGACCCAAAGTTCATCAATAGATGAATGAATAAACAAAATGTGGTACAGCCATACAATGGAATTCGTCCATAAAAAAGAACAAAGTATTGATAGATGTTATATCATGTATAAACCTTGAAAATATTGCAATAAATGAAAAAAGTTGGATGCGGATGATTACAAAATTGTATGATTCCATTTATATGAAATGTCTAGCACAGGGAAATCCATAGAAAGATTAGTGGCTACAAGGGGCTGGTGAATAAGAGCGAGAGGAGAAGCAAGGGACTCTATCGATGGTAACGGGGTTTCTTTGGGGGATGATGAAAATGTTCTAAAATTAGACAGTGAAGGTAGCTGCACAATTTTGCAAATACATTAACAATCACTGAATTGTATACATTTCAAACATAAATTTTATGGTATATTAATTATATCTCAATTAAAAAAAATAATTAAAAATCTTTACTAGAATCTTTCCGTTTATAAAAAGGATTCTACAAAGATATTTAAAATAATTGCAAATGACAGTATATTAACGCATATATATGGAATTTAGAAAGATGGTAACGATGACCCTATATGCGAGACAGCAAGAGACATAGATGTAAAGAACAGCCTTTTGGACTCTGTGGGAGAAGGCAAGGGTGGGATGATTTGAAAGAATAGCATTGAAACATGTATATTATCATGTGTGAAATAGATTGCCAGTCCAGGTTCGATGCATGAGACAGGGTGCTCAGGGCCAGAGCACTGGGATGACCCTGAGGGATGGGATGAGGAGGGATGTGGGAGGGGAGTTCAGAATGGGGAACACATGTACACCCATGGCTAATTCATGTCAATGTATGGCAAAAACCACTACAATATTGTAAAGTATGTAGCCTCAAATTAAAATAAATAAACTAATTTAAAAAATAAAATAATTGCAAGTGAAGCATATTTTAACTTGTTTCTTTTTATAATTTAACTGTGGTAAAACAACATAAAATTTACCATCTAAACGATTTAAATGTACAGTTCAATGGTGTTAAGCATATTTGTGCCACCATTGCCACTACTCTTTTCATCTTGCAACTGAAACCACTGTATTACTGATTTCCTCCTTTCCTCCACATCCTGGCAAACATCATTCCATTTTTTATTATCTATGAATTTGACTACTCTAGATTCTCGTATAAGTGGAATCATACAGTATACTTTTTGTGCATTTTATATTTCATTCAGCATAATGTTCTCAAGATCCATTCATGTTGTAACACATGTCAGAATTACCTTCCTTATAATAAACAACAAGGACCTACTGTACAGCAAAGGGAAACACACTCAATGTTCTGTAATAATGTAAATGGGAAAGGGATTTGAAAAAGAATACATGTAATTGAATCATTTTGCTGTACACCTGAAACTAACACAACACTGTTAATCAACTACACTCTGACAGAATAGAATAACCTTCCTTTATGTCCATGCCTTGTTTTGTTTATCCATCTGTTGGAGGACATCTGAGTTGCTTTCACTGACTTTGAAATTCTTATGTGATCAATATCTGGAGTAAATCAACTTGTTAAGGAAAATTATCAATAATTAAGTTAATATTTGCAACTCTGTTAATATACTAAAAGTCAGTTGGACTGTGAAGAAAGCTGATTGCTGAAGAATTGATGCTTTTGAACTGTGGTGCTGGAAAAGACTCTTTAGAGTCCCTTGGACTGCAAGGAGATCCAACCAGTCCATTCTAAAGGAGATCAATCCTGGGTGTTCATTGGAAGGACTGATGCTGAAGCTGAAACTCCAATACTTTGGCCACCTCATGCGAAGAGTTGACTCACTGGAAAAGACTCTGATGCTGGGAGGGATTGGGGGCGGGAGGAGAAGGGGACGATAGAGAATGAGATGGCTGGATGGCATCACCAACCCGATGGACATGAGTTTGAGTGAACTCCGGGAGTTGGTGATGGACAGGGAGGCCTGGCGTGCTGTGATTCATGCGGTCGCAAAAAGTCGGACACGACTGAGCGACTGAACTGAACTGAATGAACTACATACTTTAAATGAATGAATTAGATAATATATGGATTATAATTCAATAAAGCGGTTAAAACCGTGAAAGCTCTTTCTCATAAACATATAAAAATAGTAAGTGTTAGCTGCCCACGCACATAATCAGTGTGAAGTATTTCCATTGCCAAAACACTGGAAACATCCGCTACCATTTTATATTTCCTCTAGTCAATATTCTGAACTGGATTAGGAATGAAAATATTTAACAAGTGATTTTGCCAGAGATTCCATCAAGTAAGGTCCATTCAGGTGACAAAAATCATCTCAAACTTAATCTTCCTTCATTAACTGTAACAGTAAATTGTTCTGACAGTCTAAAATTATTTTTGTAGTTTAAGAGAAATAAAGAACAATAATAGTCTTCACACTAACAATGAAAGTAACCTACAAAGTCATAATCATCCATTAACTATAAACCCTATCCCACTCCTTTCCTTCTGAATTTCATATTCCTAAAAAATTTAGAGGAAAGAAATGACATTCTTTCTTTCCTTTGAATCAATAGTTCTCAAACCTTGGTTTCGGTATCAGAATTACCTGGAGGGCTTACTTGTGGAAGTACAGACTGTTAGGCCTCAACCCCATAGTTCTAATTAAGGAGGCCTGGGGTATGGTCTGAGAACTTGCATTTCTAAATTAAATGAAGGATTTTCAACCAGGAACTTAAATTCCTCAGTCTTGCTCATTCTGTTCATCTGTGGATCACATTTTAAGAGCCACTGTTCAAAGTTAAAAGGCAAATTTAAAGGTCTGGATTAAATTGAAAATATCTGTATTGAATTATGGCACTTTAATGAAAATTTGGGGTGGAGAATAAAAGGATGAAATTAAAAGATTTTGCCTGTTTTGTTATTAAAATTTTTTTGTTTAGAATTAAATCACGCAGCTCAGTACGTGGTTGAAAAGAAACTTTGAGAATTTCTAACTTTGATTATAACTCTGAAAGAAACAGTTCTCATTGGTTCAGGTCAGTTCAGTTCAGTCGCTCAGTCGTGTCCGACTCTCCGCGACCCCATGAATCACAGCACGCCAGGCCTCCCTGTCCATCACCAACTCCCGGAGTTCACTCAAGCTCATGTCCACAGAGTCGGTGATGCCATCCAGCCATCTCATTCTCCGTCGTCCCCTTCTCCTCCCGCCCCCAACCTTTCCCAGCATCACAGTCTTTTCCAGCAAGTCAATTCTTCGCATGAGGTGGCCAAAGTAGCTTCAGCATCAGTCCTTCCAATGAACACCCAGGATTGATCTCCTTTAGAATGGACTGGTTGGATCTCCTTGCAGTATAAGGGACTCTCAAGAGTCTTCTCCAACACCACAGTTCAAAAGCATCGATTCTTCGGCGATCAGCTTTCTTTACAGTCCAACTCTCACATCCATACATGACCACAGGAAAAACCATAGCCTTGACTAGACGGACCTTGGTTGGCAAAGTAATGTCTCTGCTTTTTAATATACTATCAAGGTTGGTCATAACTTTCCTTCCAAGGAGCAAGCGTCTTTTAATTTCATCCTTAAAAAAGGTTTTATACATAGTAACAATTGATACAAACAGTTCTCACTAGCAAAGTATTTCAAAGAAAATCAAAGAGGAATGCAGAGGGGCCTAACATCAAGGGACATTGGCAATTTTAGTTTGGGATAAAGTAGATGATTATTTTGAATGTTACCACAATGAACTGAATACTGTCAGCCCTTCGTATTCCGGTGTTCTACATCCTGGGAATCAACCAATTTGGAATACAAAAGGCTGACTGTACTACCCCATTTAACGGCCTTGAGTATCCATGAATCTTGCTATCTGCAGGGTGAGGAGACTCATGCTCCTGGAACCATCCCCACCCCCACGGCCATACTGAAAGAAAGCTGTATTCGCCAAACGGTTTTTTAACTGTCTTCAGCCTCTCTCTTCTTTACTAAGTGCATATACATCATTTAAGTCATCTTAAAACATCAATTCCATTATGTCAGAACCCTGAGTGCAACGTCTCTATTGCTTAAATGAAAGCACCTTAAGCTCTTTTTCCCACACTTTTACAACCCTTCATATTTGCTATAATCCAGGTGTTTCAAGTAAGCTCTGTGCTGCTGCTGCTAAGTCACTTCAGTCGTGTCCGACTCTGTGCGACCCCATAGACGGAAGCCCACTAGGCTCCCCCATCCCTGGGATTCTCCAGGCAAGAACACTAGAGTGGGTTGCCATTTCCTTCTCCAATGTGTGAAAGTGAAAAGTGAAGTCGCTCAGTCGTGTCCGACTCTTAGCGACCCCACGGACTGCAGCCTACCAGACTCCTCCGTCCATGGGATTTTCCAGGCAAGAGTACTGGAGTGGGGTGAAGCTCTGTGATGCCCTCCCTCAATTCAGTGATTGCCAGTTCTGCAAGCCAGCAATTAACATTACCATGCCATGCCAGGGACCAATGCCACAGATCCCTAACAACACATATTTGGACTAGGAAAAAGAAAATATAGTTACACACCATAAGAATATTTTCATTTACTGATTAAACTAAGTTAAATCAAGTAGGTGGGTTATTAGGCATGAAGTATGAAAGAGACATCGTGCAGTTTCTGGTCACATTCCATTTCCTGGTAGATGGTTAAGCATGCCCTTGTTGATTAAAACTTAACACTGGGAATATAAGCCAGTTCAACTTTCAAATTACAAATCTACCTCTCAAGACCAATAGGTCTTAAAGTAGGAGAGAGCCACACTTGAATTCAGACATTATCCTGTGGAACAGGGTCCAAACTGAAGTTTTGCCACTATTGGACTCACTTCACAGAAGCCTAGATTTAGAGACAAGAAAGCAGCTAAAGTGCCCTTCTCTTACCTCACTCAGAGCTGTCTTCACAGTGAAACTGAGTTCACTGGAGGAAGGAAGGAGGTGGTATTTAAGGGTCTCAGGTAAATACTACTTCCATGCAGTATCCAGAGTTCATAAAAGGTCTTTGTTGCACTAAGTTCAAAACATTCCACTGAGCTAATGTGGAAATACTGGGTGCAAAATGAGAAAGAATCAGTTTAAGAGTCTCAAATAATGGAATACAACCACAACCATGGCTCTTTACTATTAGGGCTTTTGCTGTTGTTTTTTTTTTCTGGCTGTGCTGCAAGATATGCCAGTTCTTAGTTCCCTGACCAGGGATTGAACCCACACCTCCTGCAATGAAAAGCATGGAGTCTTAACCACTGAACTACCAGGGAACCCCCTGTTGTTTTCTCAACTACAATGGGAATTCCCTGGTGGTCCAGTGGTTAGGACTCCCTGCGCTCACCCAGAAACTAGGTGGCCAAAAAATTTAAGTCTGTAAAAAAAAAAAAACCTACATGAAGTATCAAAAAAAGTAAGCTCTAACAGTCAAACGTCACCTTCCAACCTTCCCAGACCCCTTTACGGACTATGACCTCCCAACTAAATTAAAATTTGAAGAGAATGTAAACTCTTCAGACCACCAAGCAGGTCATCACAACTTCACTCTCTCCTAGAAAGACGAAGATAATAACCAGTTAAAGAAAAAATAAACTAAACAATTACAAACACATCATACTAAAGCAGAGTCCCCATTTTAGAGTTTATAGATAATCTATATTTCTTCAGTTGGGATCAAAAAGCCATCTGTATAAAGACAAAATGGGGAAGACCACGTGTGAGAAAAACAAATGCTTAAAGTTGATAGCAGGCTAAATTGAGACTGTTGAAGTAGCTGAATCTGTTAATAAAAGTATTGTTATTAGAACAGGGTTTAGTGATAGGACTACCAGACAGTGTAATACTAATCAATCCACAAAAAAGTTGTCTCGCAAAGAGATCCAAAAAGAAAGACACAGAGAAGCAACAAGGATAGTCCATTTGATTAAAAAAAAAAAAAACGGTTAAAAGAAAGGTATATTTAGACAGAAAAGCACATGACATTCATTAAATGAAATTACTCAGGTTAAAAAGTATTTTTTTAAAAAAATATCATAAGTTGATCCGTTCATAGGTAAACAGTGGCTTTCAAATGCTCCAGGAGCTATCATTATATGAAGGAAGGAGAAGGAACAAAATTAACATCAATGTAGATGATGCAGGAAGAAATTTTTTCTTCAAATGATGTGTAAAAGCGTTCCCTGTTGTCCAAGAAAGTGATGATGTCTTCATTCAAACCAAGTATAGATATCCTTTTTCAGAGACTTACTATAAAGGGACATATGAGTAAGATTCCTAGGCTGTCACAAACAAGCCGCGAGACCACAGTAAATTTGTCTAGTGAACTCAGTTTCTCTATTTATGAAATTAAGAAGGCAGCTCAAGAACCATCTAAAGGCTTAAAACTCACAGCAAAATTCCATGACTCTAAGATCATTACTTCTGTAAAGAAGAAAAACAAAACAATTTGCATTACAGCACATGGATTGGTTAGATTTCATTTTCATGCCATAGAACTATCACCCCAAGAAAAGAGTGGCAGTATCTTAATATGTATGCATAAATTTACCAAAAGGAATCATTCATAAAAGTCTTATTCTAAGAGAAATGTAACATTAGTGCTTACTAGATGGTTCAGTTCAGTTCAGTCGCTCAGTCATGTCCCACTCTTTGGGACCCCATGAATCACAGCACACCAGGCCTCCCTGTCCATCACCAACTCCCGGAGTTCGCTCAAACTCATGTCCATCGAGTCGGTGATGCCATCCAGCCATCTCATTCTCTGTCGTCCCCTTCTCTTCCTGACCCCAATCCCTCCCAGCATCAGAGTCTTTTCCAGCAAGTCAATTATTCGCATGAGGTGGCCAAAGCAGCTTTAGCATCAGTCCTTCCAATGAACACCCAGGATCGATCTCCCTTAGAATGGACTGGTTGGATCTCCTTGCAGTACAAGAGACTCTCAAGAGTCTTCTCCAACACCACAGTTCAAAAGCATCAATTCTTCGGTGATCAGCTTTCTTCAGAGTCCAACTCTCACATCCATACATGACCACGGGAAAGACCATAGCCTTGACTAGACGGACCTTTGTTGGCAAAGTAATGTCTCTGTTTTTTAATATACTATCAAGGCTGGTCATAACTTTCCTTCCAAGGAGTAAGTGTCTTTTAATTTCATGGCTGCAATCAGCATCTGCAGTGATTTTGGAGCCCAAAAAAATAAAGTCTGACACTGTTTCCACTGTTTTTCCATCTATTTCCCACGAAGTGATGGGACGAGATGCCATGATCTTTGTTTTCTGAATGCTGAGCTTCAAGCCAACCTTTTCACTCTCCTCTTTCACTTTCATCAAGAGGCTTTTGAGTTCCTCTTCACTTTCTGCCATAAGGGTAGTGTCATCTGCATATCTGAGATTATTGATATTTCTCCCAGCAATCTTGATTCCAGTCAATAAAGCAGAAATAGATGTTTTTCTGGAACTCTCTTGCTTTTTCCATGATCCAGCGGATGTTGGCAATTTGATCTCTGGTGCCTTTTCTAAAACCTGCTTGAACATCTGAAGTTCACAGTTCACATATTCCTAAAGCCTGGCTTGGAGAATTTTGAGCATTACTTTACTAGCGTGTGAGATGAGTGCAATTGTCTGGTAGTTTGAGCATTCTTTGGCATTGCCTTTCTTTGGGATTGGAATGAAAACTGACCTTTTCCAGTCCTGTGGCCACTGCTGAGTTTTCCAAATTTGCTGGCATAGTGAGTGCAGCACTTTCACAGCACCATCTTTCAGGATTTGAAATAGCTCAACTGGAATTCCATCCCTTCCACTAGCTTTGTTCGTAGTGATGCTTCCTAAGGCCCACTTGACTTCACATTCCAAGATGTCTGGCTCTAAGTGAGTGATCACATCATCGTGATTATTTTGGTTGTGAAGATCTCTTTTGTACAGTTCTTCTGTGTATTCTTGCCACCTCTTCTTAATATCTTCTGCTTCTGTTAAGTCCATACTACTAGATGGTAGGCAGTGATTTTTACTTCTATTATCTTATTCAACATTTAAAGATGTGCCAAGTCACTATCATCTCTTTTGCAGCATTCAGAAGAATTTACACCACCACGATTCAGTTCAGTTCAGTCACTCAGTCATGTCCGACTCTCCGCGACACCATCAATCACAGCACACCAGGCCTCCCTGTCCATCACCAACTCCCGGAGTTCACTCAAACTCATATCCACAGAGTTGGTGATGCCATCCAGCCATCTCATTCTCTGTCGTCCCCTTCTCCTCCGGCCCCCAACCTTTCCCAGCATCAGAGTCTTTTCCAGTGAGTCAACTCGTCGCATGAGGTGGCCAAAGTATTGGAGTTTCAGCTTTAGCATCAGTCCTTCCAATGAACACCCAGGATCGATCTCCCTTAGAATGGACTGGTTGGATCTCCTTGCAGTCCAAGGGACTCTCAAGAGTCTTCTCCAACACCACAGTTCAAAAGCATCAATTCTTCGGCGATCAGCTTTCTTCACAGTCCAACTCTCACATCCACACATGACCACGGGAAAAACCACAGCCGAGTTTTACTTTAAAATATCATTTATCCTGCCATTATTCTTTCAACCTACTGGAGGAAGAGACAGGAGGCAGGCACGTATATAAAGTGTTTATCAAAAATGAATTATTTCCTAATATTACTTGCATTTATTTCTAGACTTTTAAAGCAGATAAGAAACCAGATAAAAAGATGGAAATTTTTTTTTCATGTTTAGCGTTTTCTATTTACCAGCAATAAAAATAATGAGATCCTACTGAGAAAAGCATTTTTAAAAATACAAAGTGCTCAAAAATTCTCTTATAAGGTTAAATGAATATAAAGAAACTTAACCCATATTTTGGATGGAAAGATGTTTTTTTCAAATTAACATGTGCATTTAATGCAACTTCAACAGTTCCAAAGAAAAGTAATATAAGAATAAGCAGTTTTGAGTCATTAGTTATCTCTTTGGGAAATGTAGCAGGGAGGACTTACGTAGATCCTCATAGCATGGAACAAAAAATGTTTTGATGGATTAAACGACTAGTTTCTAAAAAATAAAACCACTATAAATATCTAGAAGAAAACAGTAAAAAAAAAATTCTATTAATATTGGAGGGATAAAGGATATCTATTACCTTGAGGAAGAAAGCTCAAAAGATCAATAGACAAAAAATTTAACTATATATAAGTTACAGCTTATCCAGGTTTGACTTTCAGTATTATCAACAAAGGATTAATAGCTCTGCAACAAAGAATCACAAAAATGGATACGACTTTTTGCAAAGATTAAGTAAAACATGAGAATGTCCAACCTCACTAAAAACTTTTAAATGCAAATTTAAGTGAAGATGCTATTTTTCACTCATAAGTTTCAGTTCAGTTCAGTCGCTCAGTCGTGTCCGACTCTCCGCGACCCCATGAATCACAGCACGCCAGGCCTCCCTGTCCATCACCAACTCCCTGAGTTCACTCAAACTCATGTCCACAGAGTCGGTGATACCATCCAGCCATTTCATTCTCGGTCGTCCCCTTCTCCTCCCGCCCCCAACCTTTCCCAGCATCAGAGTCTTTTCCAGTGAGTCAACTCTTCGCATGAGGTGGCCAAAGTATTGCAGTTTCAGCCTCAGCATCAGCCCTTCCAATGAACACCCAGGATCGATCTCCCTTAGAATGGACTGGTTGGATCTCCTTGCGGTACAAGGGACTCTCAAGAGTCTTCTCCAACACCACAGTTCAAAAGCATCAATTCTTCGGCGATCAGCTTTCTTCACAGTCCAACTCATAAGTTTAGCAAACATTAAATGATCATTCTCCCTGCTAACTGGAATATGGTTAAACAACTTGATATACTGCCAGTATAAATGAATACAACTGAAAGAATCTCTTAGGAAAGCAAACTAACAAGATATATTAATACCTGAGTCTTTTGAATTGTTCAAACTCATAAGATTCTGAGAACCTAATAATATTAATACAAAAAGAGCTTTTATGCATAGCAAACACCAGAAAGGTCCATCAACAGAATAGTAAAACAAGAATGTATTAAAAGGAATTATTTTACACCTTCCTTATTCAATCAAATGGATATCAAAAAATCACACACTGATAAAAATCCAACTCCGTATGTAACTGCAAAACCAAATATATGCATATAGCTATAATATACCCAAAAAGTCCTCAAATACCATGAGACAAACTAAAAATATGGGGCCTTCAGATGAAATGGGAGGGAAAATGAAAAAGTAGGGTGAGAATATTCATTTAATAGCCAAATACCATATTATGTGCTCACACATTAAAATTCTCACAGCAATTCTGTGAGGTTATTGTCTTCCCAGAAGAAATGTGCGTACTTGAAGGCCCACAGTGGTTGAATGTTCTGCTCAGCACCACAGAGGTAGTAAAATCATCAAGTTGAAACTTGAAGTCTATCTGATTCCAAATCACATGCGCACTACCCCAGTGAAGGCAGTATTTTCTACAGGGGCATCACAATGGACCAAGTAACCTAGTTTTGTAAACACTTCTGTTTTACATATCTGTGGTTCTTTGCTTTTTATAAAGAATTTTTATTATTTTGTCATGGTGGGGGGTTAAAATTACAGAACTATCATTTTGAAGAACAAGTTTACTTTCCAGGTTCTTTCAAAGTCCCTTTTACTCACATTAGCAGGTGTAGAATGTACAATTCTAGATTTTCCATGGTGTGCAAAAACTCTAGGGACAATCAAGAAATGTTTGTTGAATGAATAAATGGGCAAACACCAATCTAGAACAGAACAAGAAATTCCAGATTTCCACCTCAGCATGAGGTCTACAACAAACTCCTGAAATACCAGAAGTTTGCTAATTTACATATTCAAATTTAAATCAAAGACAAGTTGAACCAACTCTGACAATTTCTATGGCTATCTAAATGAACTCACTACAAAAATACATACTCAGACTCAGCATTCTAATTATTTATGAAAATAAAAATCACATACAGACAAGTTCTGGTGAACCTTTATAAACAGCCATGATTACAGGTATAGGTTGCCAAGTAAATAACCCACATATGACAATTTGTTTATGAGGAACACCATCTAGAAAGATAGAAAGAGTTCCCTTAAAATATGGCCAGAGGAATACTACACAGCAAACAATCCCAAGAAAGAAATTAAGACCCTTTAAGTGCACCTAACTTTCTATGTGAAAAGAGAATACCAAGCCCCCTAGTGAAGTCGCTCAATCGTGTCTGACTCTTTGTGACCCCAAGGACTGCAGCCTACCAGGCTCCTCTGTCCATGGGATTTTCCAGGCAATAGTACTGGAGTGGATTGCCATCTGATTTGTCTTTTCCCACACAAGATGAATGGTACTTCTTCTAACTCCCTAGATTATTTAAAATTATTTGGATGGAACATAGTTAATGATGTATCAAGATAACTACTAAAGTTCAACAGAAGCTGCATACTCTAAATTGGGTTTCCAATTCTAAGGTCAAATTCTATTCAGTGGTAAAAAGTATTTGGCTAAAAATAGATCTTTCAGGACATCATCTCATCCAAAGACCTAATTCTCAAAGTCTGCTTTAAACCGACTCCACACAAAGAGAAGACCCAAGCAGTGATTCTGCATGAAAATAAAGGTCTTTTGTAATATGACTTAAGAGCACTGGTGAACTCAAAAAGTTCACAATGACGTAGCTGTTATGTTCCAACTCACCCTGTATCGGCCCATCTCACATTTCAAATACAGACACCATCTCCTGGCCTTTCCTATTTCGTAAGATTCTTAGGAAGACAAATCTACTGATTTATGCAACACATTTTCTAGTTCTACTTAACCATTTGATAATGTAATATCTGGATATAGCTTTAAATTCCCCAAACCTCTGTCATCAGGAATTTAAAAAATATTGTAGCTACCCAGGAGAGTTATCTTTATGACAAACACAACTGTGCTATGCTGAAACTCAGCCTTAGTCTCAGGGAGAAGTAACTATTTAGGTCTGAAATTTCCATGCAATAAATAGATCTACAAGACTTTTTTTAAACGAAAGAGCACAAATTGTCAGGTTAGTACAGCTTAAAAAACCCTTTCAGTTATGAACTAGAAAATCAAACTACAAAACTTACCTAGAGTGTGTCTAAAATAACACAATAAGCTGTAAGTGAAATGATGAGCATGGAGGTGCTCCACCCTTATTATCTTCTCAAAGCCTTTTGTTCTTCACTTTAGCCAGCTAAAAGCATCTCCTAAAGAGATAATTAGTGTACCTCCACAGAAACCCTCAGTAAGCACTCGCTGTTACAAGACTAAGTTGTGAACAGCACTAAAATAAGTGCTTCATTCATCCACAAGCTTCTGAAAATACCACTACCTCATATTTGAATAGGCTTTCAGTTTTCACAGGAACTTTCACACACTCTTTTGATCAAAACAACAGAAAACAAGGCATGCCATCAATCTATGTATGGTCTCTATTGTACAAATAGGGAAACTGATTAAGAAAGGGTATATGGCATAACCAAGGTCAAATAACTGGTCAAGTTGTACAGTCTTGACAATGCAGCGTTCTTTCCTCTATGCTGCTGCTGCTGCTAAGTCACGTCAGTCGTGTCCAACTCTGTGTGACCCCATAGATGGCAGCCCAACAGACTCCTCTGTCCCTGGGATTCTCCAGGCAAGAACACTGGAGTGGGTTGCCATTACCTTCTCCAAGGCATGAAAGTGAAAAGTGAAAGTGAAGTCATTCAGTCGTGTCCGACTCTTAGCGACCCCATGGACTGAAGCCTACCAGGCTCATCCATCCATGGAATTCTCCAGGCAAGAGTACTGGAGTGGTTTGCCATTGCCTTCTCTTCCTTCCTCTATATTGAAAATAAAGTGCAAAGTTGAAAAATATCACAGAAATTTGAAAGGCCTAAGATTTTTACATCTAGATAACATTTCTTCTTTTAAAAACATGAAAGATCCAATCAACTAAGTAATGTACTGCTTCAAATTAGGATGACCTGAAAATGCCACAATATTTGGATGCAAAAACATGATCCAACTGAAAATTAAATATGCTCAAAATGCAACATAGAAGAAAACAATATATTTTGTACATATTTAAAAATTCTATACTTGTTTTAAAGAGAGGAAAGTGAAGTTCCTCAGCTGGAAAGATACTACATAATCACATTATCTCCCGTCTGACTAAATTAACAAATATTTGAAAATGTTTACAAAGCAAAATCCTGAGTCTGTATGGGAAAGGGGTTAAAGTAGTTGTTTCCCACACGAAACAACATCCAGTAACAGAGGTCTGTACTTAATGGCAGTGTTTTCTCCAAGTCTGATGCAAGGATCACAAATGTTAGAATTACCTATGGGCAAATCCCTGACAGAGGCCCAGGTACACGTTCTTTGTTGTTGTTATTTTTTGAAGTGCTGGGGTGACTCTAATGAACATAAAATTTAAGCACTACCAGAGTACAAGCTGAGGGAGAGTTTAGGGTAACAATAACCTTGGCCTTAGCAGCTGTATAACTTAACTATCTTCCCGGAGCCTGGTTTTCTCATTGCTACGATAGGAACGGTAGGGACACATCATCCCACCTCAGAAGAAAGTTCTCAAGCATTAAAGATGGCTTATAGCATGTGGTTTTGATACACAGTAAGTGATAAATAGCAGTAACTGGTGAAAAACTTCATGTATTTATAAATATTTAACACTTTTGAGATTAGCAAATAGTGTGACATGTTTTATACATGGCTATGTCATTCCACTCCTTACAACTCCCAAAAGAAAGCAGCATTTCAAAAATGAGAGGCACTCACTTGATTTCCAGAGAATTAGGGGGAGAGGGGAGCAAAGTAAACAAACATCCTCTCCCTGAAGTTCTAAGAGCAGCTGAGAGTTCTGTCACATTTTAAGGATTAGAATTTAAACAATTTGTTTTATGGTCACAAGTATGACCACCACCTTGTTAGACCTTGAGAAAAACCAACTCCTAATCATAAACAGGGAGGAAATATTTACCACATGCAGGAAAAATTCATACTTCCCAAGATTACAGTTCTAAAGCAAATTTAACATAAGGTCTTTTTTTTAAAGAACGAAACATAACTTACAATTAAAAGCCTATTCTATCCCAAAACATCACTCTCAAGTCACTTAGACTTTTTTAAAAATGTTAATTCCTTCCTCTTCCTAGACTCTTAAATCCAAGCAATTGCCAAATTCAATAAATTCTTCTCTCTCCTTCTTCTACTAGGCTTACAGAAATGCGGCCTTCATTTGTCATGAAGGCACAGAGTTTGACCCTACCCATTAACAATGCGGGAATAGGATTTCTGCCTCCGCCTCTATAATCCAGGAGTTGGCAGACTTCTGTATAGCGCCAGATAGTAAAAATGTCAGACTTCGCAGAATATAAAGTCTCTGTTTCAATTACTCAATTCTGCCACTGTGTAACCAAAGTAGCCATAGATGGCATACAAATGAATGAGCATGACTGTGTTCCAATAAAACTTTATTTATAAAAACTAACCTCAAGCCACTACAAGCCAATTTGCTGACCCATATTAATCCAACCAACTAACATCAACTTCTACCACAGACCATGTGATTGATCAAGATTTCCCTTTTCTCACAAATACTCCCTGGCCTGATACACAAATGCTTCTGAATAGGTGTAATCTTCATTACCTGTAGTTATATTTCCTTTCCCCCCACACTATACTACAAACAAATTGATTTCCACCTTCCCTGATGTGGCTCCTTACATGCCCCCAATTCCAAGCTTTTGCTAATCCTGTATGCAGAATAACCTTCCTTTTGCTCTCTCCCTCTAGAACCCCTAACACCCCTCTCTTTGTTCTCCCCAGCCCCATCTAGATCTAAACCCTATCTATCCTCCCAAATGTCCTCGTCCATGTACCAAGAAACTCTTCCTCAGCAGAACTTCAATGGCACTTTATATCTTTTCTGACAGTGATTGCTTTGTATCTTATACAACATGATTTATGTAATACCTTAGCTCTGCTAAGCCTGTAGATCTATTTATGACTCATGTCTGCACCTCCCATAGTACTGAATACTTTACACTCAACAAATATTTAAGATAATAAATTATTACTATTTCAAGAAATTATCCCTACAATTAAAATCTTTCAAATAACACAGTATTGTTAAGGTAATACGCCTAAGGCCCTCTTGACAGTGGCTCAACAGATTATGCCTTCAAAAATCACCCTCAATCTCATTACTCAGAAGGGAGCATGATAAAGTGCAACGAGTCAAAAAGGCCAGGATTCAAATTCTGGTTCTGCCACTGTCGTTGAGTCTCTTTCTTCCTTTGTAACACACAGGCATACCTCATTTAACTGACTTTCACAGATTTTGTGTTTTTACAAATTGAAGATCCTGTGGCAACCCTGCTGCTACTGCTGCTGCTGCTAAGTCGCTTCAGTCATGTCTGACTCTGTGCGACCCCATAGACAGCAGCCCACCAGGCTCTTCCGTCCCTGGGATTCTCCAGGCAAGAATACTGGAGTGGGTTGCCATTACCTTCTCCAACGCATGCATGCATGCTAAGTCGCTTTAGTCGTGGCTGACTCTATGCGACCCTATGGACAGCAGCCCACCAGGCTCCTCTGTCCACAGGATTCTCTAGGCAAGAATACTGGAGTGGGTTGCCATTTCCTTTTCCAAAGTTGATATTTATCAATATCATTTATTCACTTGTGTTTCTGTGTCAAATTTTGGTAATTCCCACAATCCTTCAAACTTTTCAATACTTCTGCATTTTTAATGGTGATGTGTAATCAGTGATCTTTGATGATATTATTGCAAAAAAGATTACAACTCCCTGAAGGCTTAGATTATGGTTAACATTTTTTAACAATAAAGTATTTTTCAATTAAAGTATGTACATTTTTTAGGCATAATGCTATTGCACACTGAATAGACTACAATAGCCTACACTTTTATGTGCAACAGGAAAACAAAAAATTCATGTGACTTACTTTATTGTGATATTCACCTTATTGTAGTGGTCTGGAACCAAACCTGAAATATCTAAAGGGATTCCATATCTACCTAAGGGGACTGGGAATGACTATGAGCACACAGCAGGCATCCAGTAAATTAATATGCATCAGAACTTTCACGTAAACTTACAAGCACTTGTCTAAGCTGACTGCAAGGTCCCTTGTAGTCTGTCAGCAAAAACTGTTGAACATCATCTGTGTTGAGCAATATGAATATAAAGAAGACATGGATGGCCCCTTATCAAAAAAATTCAGCCTGGTTGAGATTCTTTTCCAGATAAGTAGCACAACACATTGAGTGCTAACCTTCCACTGAATTAAAAAGAACTGAAAGCTGAAGATTATTTCAAAATTATTTTAGGCATGAAGTTAAACGTTAACAGTAGTGTTATAATCAAGCTAAGTTCCTATCAGATGGAAATTACAATGTCAAGCTCCTTCCAAGGGCTTCTGATCTCGTTCCCTGACACTCACCCTACCCCGGAAGGCCGTACGTGCTCCGCCATCTGGCTCTCCTACTTAAGACTCACCAAGCCTAGCTCAGTCCCACCTTGGCGGCCTGTGTACTGTTCACTGGGAACGCTATTCTTCAAGATCTTCACAGGACTTCCTCTCTCACTTCATTCAGAGATGCCTTCCCTATCACCCTATTTGAAATAACCACCTCCCTCAGCCAACTATCACTTTCAATCTCCCTATGCTGCTGTATTTCTCATTTTAGCAAGTTAAGTGACCTTGGATCATTTACTTATCGTATCTCTCCCACATTAGGATAAAATCTCATGGAAACAGCAATTTTATATTGGCAGCTGTATCCCGAGCAACTACAAGAGAGCCTGGAAAATCCTGAGTACCTGATATACATTTGTTATTTGTTAAATGAATGACATGCTTATGAGTGATGATAAATATTCCTTCATCATTACAAATTACCTAACTTCTTACATTCAACTGACTCCAATTAAATCTAGCAAGTAAAGGATACTTCTAGGACAGGGGTTCTTAATTTGAGGCTTCCAAAAGTCATTATACCCATTTTTCTGGAAAGAATGTCTATAGTTTTTTTTTTTTAAAGGGTCCCTAAATCACACGCTAGTAAAGTCATGCTCAAAATTCTCCAAGCCAGGCTTCAGCAATATGTGAACCCGTGAAATTCCAGAAGTTCAAGCAGGTTTTAGAAAAGGCAGAGGCACCAGAGATCAAATTGCCAACATCCGCTGGATCATGGAGAAAGCAAGAGAGTTCCAGAAAAACATCTATTTCTGCTTCACTGACTATGCCAAAGCCTTTGACTGTGTGGATCACAACAAACTGTGGAAAATTCTGAAAGAGATGGGAATACCAGACCACCTGACCTGCCTCTTGAGAAACCTGTATGCAGGTCAGGAAGCAACAGTTAGAAATGGACATGAACAACAGACTGGTTCCAAATAGGAAAAGGAGTACGTCAAAGTTGTATCTTGTCACCCTGCTTATTTAACTTATATGCAGCATGAGGAACGCTGGGCTGGAAGAAGCACAAGCTGGAATCAAGATTGCCGGGAGAAATATCAATAACCTCAGATATGCAGATGACACCACCCTTATGGCAGAAAGTGAAGAAGAACTAAAGAGCCACTTGATGAAAGTGAAAGAGAAGAGTGAAAAGGTTGGCTTGAAGCTCAACATTCAGAAAACAAAGATCATGGCATCTGGTCCCATCACTTCATGGGAAATAGATGGGGAAGCAGTGGAAACAGTGTCAGACTTTATTTTTTTTGGGCTCCAAAATCACTGCGGATGCTGATTGCAGCCATGAAATTAAAAGACGCTTACTCCTTGGAAGGAAAGTTATGACCAACCTAGACAGCATATTAAAAAGCAGAGACATTACTTTGCCAGCAAAGGTCCATCTAGTCAAGGCTATGGTTTTTCCAGTGATCATGTATGGATGTGAGAGTTGGGACTGTGAAGAAAGCTGATCGCCGAAGAATTGATGCTTTTGAACTGTGGTGCTGGAGAAGACTCTTGAGAGTCCCTTGGACTGCAAGGAGATCCAACCAGTCCATTCTAAAGGAGATCAATCCTGGGTGTTCATTGGAAGGACTGATGCTGAAGCTGAAACTCCAATACTTTGGCCACCTCATGCGACAAGCTGACTCACTGGAAAAGACTCTGATATGGGAGGGGTTGGAGGCAGGAGGAGACAGGGACGACAGAGAATGAGATGGCTGGATGGCATCAACGACTCGATGGACATGAGTTTGAGTGAACTCCGGGAGTTGGTGATGGACAGGGAGGCCTGGCATGCTGTGATTCATGGGGCTGCAAAGAGTCGGACACGACTGAGCGACTGAACTGAACTGAAATCACAAAAACATCCTAGAAGCAGAGACTCACAACTTCGGTTATGCCACGGAATCTCCTGGAGAATTTTGAAAATACAGATGCCTAGATTTCATCCTAGAGATTGTTTTACTTGGTCTGGAGTACAACCTTAGCATCAGCATTTTTTTTTGTTTTAGTTACCCAGGTGATTATAGTATATAGCAAAAGTCGAGAATCATGCCCACCTGGAAGGAAAAGATGTTAAATGGAGCAGATTTCTTAAAAATCACTTACACATTGAAGGAAATAAAATTTAAAAGCTAAGAATTCTGAAAGAATTAGCATCTTTCGGCAAAAAGACCAATATACAAGTGCCTAAGTAATTCTATACGACAAACATTTTAAAGATTATATGTCTGCTGCTGCTGCTAAGTCACTTCAGTCGTGTCCGACTCTGTGTGACCCCATAGACGGAAGCCCACCAGGCTCCCCGTCCCTGGGATTCTCCAGGCAAGAACACTGGAGTGGGTTGCCATTTCCTACCTCTACTTAAATACTGATACTGATATTTGAGAACTTACTCCCAGATCACAATCATTTTTCATTTAAAACACTCCTAGTTCATACAAAAGTTCACTTGTTAATAATTTACTAGATTACAAAATCTAAACACATCAAGAGAACAACAAAATACTCTTCAAAGACCAATCAAGGACTACACTACAACTATGAAGTCTTTCTCAGTTCTATTGCTAAAAACTTCCTGGAAGCAATGTATGTCACCAATTAAAGTCCTCAGCCTCAATTATTACACAGAATGACAAGGGGTTTAAGTGAAACTAATACTGACAACACACACAAAAGGAGAAAGAGAGGGGGGATTTCAGGAATTTACAAGCTGTAATTTGGTCTTGAAAGAGACTAAAAACCTTAAACGAACAAGTACAGAAGAAATTTAAAATATAAGCAAAGACCTATCCGTAACAGCCACTAATTCAAGATATTTAACAGTCAAGTTCTATCAAAAAACATCAGTGAGTGAACAGATCACCCTTGTCAAAGGATTTGACAGGGTCAAGAAGTAAACTGTAGGTCATTCCAAGTTACAAATGTGGAGGGAAAGCAAGCCCCTTCTTCAAACAAACGAACCATAATACTTAATGAATCCCATTTGACGTATGTCAAAATAATAATCCAGGTCATCCAGATAGTCATTAACTGATAATATTTGGCCTCAGAACATTCCCCACTGAAATATATACTCAAGAGACAGCATAGATTTTTGTCTTTTTTGCTCACTGCTCTATCTCAGGGCTTTGAAGAGCCCCTGGCAAATACGAGGCACACAATAAACATTTGCTAAATGAATTCAAGGGTCAGTCAACATCAGGAAATCATTTAAAAGCTCTAAAAGAAAATATATATATACATATATAAAACTACCAATACAGATACTCAAGAGGCATTGGTAGTATTTAATAGTTGTAACAAAAATCCTTACTGCATTATAAATTAAAAGAACTAACCTAACAAAAGAGAATTATCACAAACCCATAGCACGAATCACATACACTCAACGACAAAATATAACTTCTCTAATAATAAAGTCGGGACCCAGACAAAAAAGTCCCCATACCTCCAGTCCTATCCAACCATGTACTGGAGGGGTCTAGTTTATGCAATTGGACAAGAAAAAGAAACACAAAACAAACTGAAAAAGAGAAAACAGAACTGTCATCATCGAGCTTCTAAGTGACTACCCACCTAGTAAAATCAAATAGAAAGAATTGAAAGAATTGCTAAAAGGAGCAATTCTGTAAGGCAGCCAGACAAACAAAATCAACCTATACAGAGTTTGCCCACCTAACCAACAAGAACAACACTTAACAGCATTAAAATCTGTAAAATACATAGAAATAAACACAACTGAAAATATGCAAGACCTACAGAAAGCAAAGTATAAATTTTACTCTAGACATGAAGTACCTCATAGAGAAAAATATAACAACTTTAGAAGACTTAAAGTTGCCAAGATATCGTATCTCCAAATTAATGTACAGTCACAATCCACCTGGCAACATGACTTAAAGGAAGTTGATAAACTGATGTAAAATCCATATGGAAGAAGATAATAAACATGGACAGTGGCCTCCCAAAGACATGTATATAATTTGTGTGGTTATTCCATCACATATTTAAACCTATGGCAAATAATGTATATTATAGATAGCATGCAGAATAACACTGTATCACGTAAACCTTTGGTAATTCAGTGTGATACTAATGCAGGTACTGACACTGGATAGATAAAACAGAAGACAACACACTAACAGACATTTATATGAATTTAGTTTACAATCACAGCAGAATTTCTAAAAGAATGGTTACTCAATATACTGGTTAGGGACAACTGGTTATCCACGGTGGGGCTGGGAGTGGTGGTGGCAAAGGGGTTAAAGTCTTACTTCAAACCATACACAAAAAAGAGCTGCATAGACAACAGATTGGTGGTTGCCAGAGGCAGGTGGTGGGGGTTTAAGTAAACTGGATAAAGGGATTCAAAAGGTACAAGTTTCTAGTTATAAAATAAGCTGCTACTGCTGCTGCTAAGTCACTTCAGTCGTGTCCGACTCTGTGTGACCCCACAGACGGAAGCCCACCAGGCTCCCCCTTCCCTGGGATTCTCCAGGCAAGAACACTGGAGTGGGTTGCCATTTCCTTCTATGGGGGTGTAATGTACAGCACCAGCAACTATAGTTATTAATACTGTATTACACATTTGAAAATCGCTAAGATAGTAAATCTTAAAAGTTCTCATTACAAGAAAAAAAAATTCTGTAACTATGGAGATAGATGTTAACCAGACTTCCTGTGGTGATCATTTCACAACACCTACAAATTTAATCATGTTCTACACCTGAAACTATACAGTGTATGACAGTGCGCACATGGACTGCAGCAAAGTCGTGTCCCTGCGTCTCCTGCACTTCAGGCATATTCTTTACCACTGCAGCACCTGCTTTGATTTTTAAAAATTTAATAAAAGAACTTGAAGAGATAAACATAAATGCTAAACACAGACGCTCCTCTTAGGAAAACTCTTTTCCAACAAAAGACCTTTCACTCTGAATAATTTCATTTCTTTCCCTCCCGAAACACTGACAATCTCTTCTTGCCTCTGTGAGTTACATCAATATTCTGCCAATTTTCAAGGGTCAAAATCCAGTCACTTCATCAAGTTTCCTGAAGTGTGTAATCAGTGAAGTATGTTAGATTTGGAGTAAGAACTCTAGCAGAACCCTGACTCTTATCCTAAGAACCCTGACTCTTATCCTAATAATCTTTAGCACAGTCACTTGATCTCTTTTTCCCTAGGTATCTTATTTGTAAATAACAAATCTATGCTTCTCTCCAAAGTCTCTATTTCATTAACCTTGCATCTGGACCTTTCTTTTCATTCTATGTTCATTACCCTGGTTCAAAAGACTTACTTACAGCTAGGCTACTAGCTTTTAAGTCTTGCCCTATCCTATACCTCCAATCCACCCAGTCCACATCCACTCTCAAAGACATCTTTATGATAGCACTTTAATCATGCCTTTCATTCTACATTAGTGATTCTCCACTGTTCTCAGGATAAAATAAAAATGTACTAGTTTGGTATTCAAAAGCAACGTGACCCCAACTTTCTCTTCCAACATCATGTTCTGCTTCTTAAACCTTTTATCTCTGGCAGACAGCTCTCTTCCTTGTTACCCAACCCAACTTCCTCCATCTGAGGCTCCTCATCCTTGAACCTGAAACATCCTGTTTCCTCTTGGAAATTTAAGTGCCCATTCTTGATCCAAACTAAAATTTCATTTCTTCTCAGGTCTTCTGATCACCTTACTTATAAGCCCAGAGTAATCTCCCTCCTTCCTCCTCCATTTTAGCATTTAGTGTCAGTTCCATGTATCTAGTCCTGAGCAAACACTGTGTGTAATTCTAACACTTCCTCTTCTACTTGAATATGAGAGGGTGGGGGCAGTCGGTCACATAAATTATTTCTTGAAGACAGGAACCAAGTTTCCAATTCTACTTCAGTACTTTCACCATTCCTTATTCTTCTATCAGAGAAGTATTTCCTTGCTCTTTGGGGGTAAGGTTTATCTTGATGATACACAATACTGAAAGGCCAGTCTCCAAGCAACTAAAAGTTAACTTGAGATTTTATATTTAATTATCCTTTGCTCAGAGAATTCTGGTTCTCCTTTTCTGGAACTGCCACAGGGACACTTAGGACACTTCTGTTGTTGAGATGACTGACATAAGTTTCTACTCAGATGATCAACTCTGGTAACTTCTCTAATCACTATTGAAGGACTCTATTAAAGGACTATAAACTGTAGCTCCTTGAAGGCTGGCCTACTATGAAACATCCAAGGGCAGTACTATTTTTTATCGTTCCATTAAGTGTGTCAGTCAATCTTACTGTTCATGGATGAAATTAAAGACATTTATCTCATCTGGGAAGGTCATCACACTGTTTATGGAAAACCATGGAATTATAAACAATCTAACATTGCTGCAGACATTAATGCCTCCCACCCCTAATAAAATGTGAAACCAAGTATTTATATATCATGTCACCATCTTGAATGCACATTTCTCAACTCTTGGGTCTGAGACCTACTTGTTATCAAGTTATCAGTAAGAGCAAATCAAGAGAGTTTTCATGTGAAAGGACAATCAACACACCATACTTTCTGTAAATACAAAGTTAGCCTTTCCACTTAAACTTCCAAGTCAAACTATTTCTGTGAATGCTTGAATGTATCTGCTGCTGCTGCTGAGTCGCTTCAGTCGTGTCCGACTCTGTGCGACCCCATAGACGGCAGCCACCTGGCTCTGCCGTCCCTGGGATTCTCCAGGCAAGAACACTGGAGTGGGTTGCCATTTCCTCCTCCAATGCATGAAAGCGAAAAGTGAGTCGCTCAGTCGTGTCCGACTCTTAGCGACCCCATGAAGCCTACCTTGCTCCTCCATCCATGGGATTTTCCAGGCAAGAGTACTGGAGTGGGGTGCCACTGCCTTTTCCGTGAATGTATTTGAATAAAAGGTCAATTTCAAATAAAGCTAGGTAGAAACAAATTGAGTCTGAAGCAAGCCTCATTCTGTTTTCATTTTTCCAAGGGGAAGATTGGCCTGTCTTCAGCCTTGTGAATAAAGATCTTACAAAATTCACTAGACATAGGGTGTGCTCAAAGAATACTTGCTGGAAAAATATGCTGGGGAAGTGCCAATTTAAAAAGAAAAACATTTTCACCCAGTTGGAAATCTAGAGAAACGGGTTACAGCAACTCAGCTGAAAACTCTCAAGATCTGAAGAAAAATATCATTTAGAAAAATCCCAGATCTTTTCATTCTAAGTAAAAGTCTATGAAAAGCAACTAAATTAATCAATGAAGGATTCAACTATTTTTAATTTCATGCATTTAAAGAACAGTAATCGAAATTCTGCCTGTGATATGTGGCCGTGTGAAAAGGCAACAAGTCTCCTATCTCTTCTATATAAACAAATTTTACAATCTGTAATAGTTTTTAAACAATCATCTCTGAGAAAGAAACAGGGACAAGAGAACTTTTTATTGTTTTGTTTATTTTAGAGGACGAGAGATCAATGTTTTTCATTAGGCATATTTATCTTCGAAGTGTACACTCCAAAAACAGCTTTATTAAGTGAAAAAGACGCCTTGCTGGTAAAGGCCCTTTGTCTTCATTCTCAGTATACACCCCATCCTCAGGGTCTATACTTTGTAAATTTACTTTCAGATTTCTTCACTGCCACAAGTGGAACACACACACAAAAACAATAATGAAACACCGACACACAGGTGCACACACTGGTAACAGGTTGCCTCATGACAGAAACAAGTGCGCAGACTACTGTAGCTCCACCGTGAACTCTCTGATGGGACCCAGCCTGGGGACTCCCTAAGGAAACGTAGGCTACACAGAGGGTTGCCTGGACGGTCAACATAACCTCAGAAAATAGGACGGTCCAACTAACAGTGACAAAGGCCTTTCCCGTCCCTGCCTGGGTCTCATTACAAAACAAAAAGGAACATTTTCCAAAAAGGTATAACGGAGATTTTACATGTGAGGAACTTAAGCCAAGAAGATTAAAAGACAAAACTAACAATTCTCATAATAGTCCAAAATTTCTCTCTACTGTACTATTCCCTCTTTAGTACTAATTCCACAAATGCTAATAAAAATACTAACTCCTAGTTCACCCTCCAGGTTGTCTGGTGATAATAAATAAGAAATCAAATGTTAATGATAAACCTTATACTCAGACACGGAAATGACAAATTTTGTGCAAGTGGGCTGAAAACAAATCAGGATATTCTTCAATTGTTACTTTATATCTTTTAAGTTCTTACAGTAGCCAGATTTACCAGAGATTTCTTGAGGAAAATACTTTCATAAACACTAAGTACATGCTTACAATTCATCTATCAGTTGTTAAGCACAGGGAAGACTAAGGGAAAAAGAACATAAAATACCTTCATATCTTAAAAGATTTATTTTTCCAGCAACTGGGGAAAAATAAGAGGATTTTTCCACATTAGTGAAAATATAAATCATCCCTATAAAATACCAAAACTGTTTACTTTACCCTTTGATGGGAAAAAGTTGTGAAACAGGCACTTCCCTAGGTTATTTATTATAGTAGAGGGAAACTATCTA
Source organism: Moschus berezovskii (assembly GCF_049115385.1). Lineage (NCBI taxonomy): Eukaryota > Metazoa > Chordata > Mammalia > Artiodactyla > Moschidae > Moschus > Moschus berezovskii. The sequence continues at coordinate 58,166,805 of NC_142479.1, forward strand.
ACCTTCCCATCATCCCTAATGAGCAATGCCATGTCCATCAGTGTAATACGCTGTCAGAGAGGCATCTGAAGAGCTGCGTCTCTTCAGGTTGCTCCGTTTCTTCCAATAGAATCATCTCTCTGCTCCGGCCAAATCAGTTCCAGGACAAAAATTCAACAGGAAGGGAGCAGTAAGGAAGAACTTGCTTTTATCACCTTCATGAGCTCAAGCAAATTATTCAACATATCTTTAGTCTTGGGCCTCAACTTAAAATGAGGGTGTCACGTTCATATCATATTATTACTATTTACCAAATGCAAACCACCTAGCAGATAGAAGGTGTGATCAATATGTATTAATACTCTTGTTTCCTTCCTTTTCTTTTTCTAGACACACCACGCGGCCTGTGGGATCTTATTTCCAGCCACTTCCTAAGTGATGCCCCCCCAAACCATCCAACTCCTATTCCACAAAAGAAATGAGTAACAGGATAGTAGGTTAAGAGATATATGTGGTATGCCTTTCCTCAAAATACACGATCAAATTACTTAATATCACTTAAGTTTCTTCAATATAAAGTGCCATATCTTTACCAAACATGATGTTTGGTAATCTCTTTTCATCAATGAAATCCAAAGGACAATTGGTTTTGTTCATGCCCAGGCTGTGGGTAAACAGCCTAGATTAATACAGTCGGCCCTCTTTAACTGTGGGTTTCCCACCTAAGGTTGGTTAAATCTGCAGGTACAGAGGGCTGACGGTACTAGGTCATTTTATACAAGGGACCTGAGCACCCTTGGGGTTTTGGTATCTGTAGATACCAGGTTTTGGCTCCTGGAATCAACCCCCTGGGGACAATGAGGGACAACTGTATCCTGATTTCTTATCAGCTATGTGACATTAAGCAAGTTACTTAAACTTTTCATTTTTCAGTATGAGTCTGTAAAACTAAGATAATATCACTGTGAGGACTAAATACATTAATTCATGTAAAGAACTTCTAACATTACCTACCTCAAAGCAGTCCACAAAGGTAGGTTATTATTTTTTTCCCTATCAGTATGTCTCAAACTACACTGTCTGATTAGGCAAAGTTGGTTTAAAAAGTTTCCCAGCTCAACCAAATCACTTCAGTCAAAATCTTCCGAAGGTCTGCGTTTCAGATTAGTTTAATTCCAACAGCCCTCAACTCCATCTCCTTCAGTTTGTATCTTACCAGGATGCTTCTCTCAAGCATCACAAGAACAAACAGTAAAGAGGGACTGAGGGTGAACAAGAAAACGGTCACACACACAAAAGCTATCATTCAGTTCCCTGGCTCACGCCCTTTATTCTATTAAAACATTAAGGAAATGATTTAAAACGGATTTGAACCCCTCTTCTTGGTTGCCACTCCTCAATGTTCACGTCCCACCCCCTCAACATAATATTCTCCACAAATCCTCTTACCTGAGTAATGAATATAATCTATATGTTTGCTACACTGCTACCAACTAGGTTGCCAGAGTAACGCACAGCATTTACAATTTAACAACAATTTTTCAGCGTACTGTTTGCAGAATATACTTTCCAGATATTTTTATTGCTAGATTGAAACTGATTTCAAAGCAATCTTGTTTACCACTTTGGTACAGAACTTTTATGAATATAAATATAAATACAAATGTAAAATATAAATATATACAAATATAAAATCAAACCGTTGGGGGGACTACGCCGGTGGTCCAGTGGTTAAGACTCTGCGCTTCCAATGCATGGGGTGCAGGTTCAATCCCTGGTCAGGGAACTAGTATCCCACATGTCTCAAGGCATGACCAAAAATATATTTAAAAAAATTATTTCTACAGGGACTTCCCTGAAAGTCCAGTGGTTAAGACTCCACATGCTCTCAGTACAGGAGGCACAGGTTCGATCCCTGGTCAAGGAGTTAAAATCCAGCATGCCAAACAGAGAGGCCAAAAAATAAAATCAAATAGGTTAAAGGTATCACTAAGCCTTAATTAATGAGAAACAAAATTATTAAGATTTACTCTATTTGTTATATACTGAATCCTGTGGTTCAAACAGCATAATTTTTCCAGATACAAAATGGAAAACAGGATAAAGACAATGAACTGGAGTCATAAAAGGAGATGACCTTAGGCATGTATTTCTGCCTAGCTTGGAAAATATGGAAGTCCCTCGGTATGCCAGGACAACTGGTTCCAGACTTCTCTCCCCACCCCTTACCAAAATCTTCAGATGCTCAAGTTTGCAGATATAAAATGGGGTAGTATTTGCATATAACCTATGTACATCGTTCTGTATACTTTAAATCATCTCTAGATTACTTAAAATATCTAACTCAATGTTAATGCTATACAAAAAGTTGCCAGAGAACTGCAATTTAAAATTCTGCTTTTTGTAAGTTTCTGGAATTTTTCCCCACAAATGTCTTCAGTTGGTTGAACCCACCAATGTGGAACCTGCAGATCCAGAGGGCTGACTGTAACTTAATCCATGTTGGTCTTTGCTCAGGGAGAGGATAGAGAAACTAATTAAAGTACTATTCATTTGAAATATAACGTGACTCCAAGCTTTTTCTCTTCTAGTAAAACAATTTTACCTAACTGATGGAATTAACAAGGTGCTCTGCAAATGACACTGAAACCTCTGGGTATGCCCAACAGCCAAAAATGTTTAAATAAAAATTAGTAAAGGTGCACCGCCATTTAGTAAATCCTCCCATCTGCTCCTTCTTCATCCCAACAGTTCCATCCAATCCAGTTACACCTGTCAAAAATCTAGGAATCATTCTCTCTCAACATCCATTCATCACATCCAATCACAAGTCCTAGTCACCCTACCTCCAAAAAATGCAGTGCTCTCATTCTTCCCTCCAAAGGCTGACTCCCCATTGTCTCACCGAGCTTACCACAACAGTCTATTTCCCAAAGTCCACATCCACTCTCCTCTTACAGTGAGGGAATCTTAAAAAAAAAAAAATTCCAATGATAAATAAACTGTCAATGGTGTCACAACAGAATTTTAAACTAGAGATCACCTACAAGCCTACCTGTATGACCAAGCCTCTAGCAAGCTCTCTGGTCTCATTTCTCATTACTCTCCTCACACTTTGCACTGTTTTCAAAGGTGTCAAGCACCCCCCCCTCCATTCTCAAAGCCTTAGTACAGGCTGTTTTCTCTCTGTTACACATCTCCTCTCCTCTTCACCACCAATTCCTTCTCATCATTCAGGTCTCAAGTTACATGCAATTTGACTTCAAGATACTTGCTAGGACATCCCCACCCATCTTAATTAGATGTTCCTAATATGTCACCTTGCTTATTTAACTTATATGCAGAGTACATCATGAGGAACGCTGGGCTGGAAGAAGCACAAGCTGGAATCAAGATTGCCGGGAGAAATATCAATAACCTCAGATATGCAGATGACACCACCCTTATGGCAGAAAGTGAAGAGGAACTCAAAAGCCTCTTGATGAAAGTGAAAGAGGAGAGTGAAAAGGTTGGCTTGAAGCTCAACATTCAGAAAACAAAGATCATGGCATCCGGTCCCATCACTTCATGGGAAATAGATGGAAAAACAGTGGAAACAGTGTCAGACTTTATTTTTTTGGGCTCCAAAATCACTGCAGATGCTGATTGCAGCCATAAAATTAAAAGACGCTTGCTCCTTGGAAGGAAAGTTATGACCAACCTAGACAGTATATTAAAAAGCAGAGACATTACTTTGCCAACCAAGGTCCATCTAGTCAAGGCAATGGTTTTTCCCGTGGTCATGTATGGATGTGAGAATTGGACTGTGAAGAAAGCTGATCGCCGAAGAATCGATGCTTTTGAACTGTGGTGCTGGAGAAGACTCTTGAGAGTCCCTTATACTGCAAGGAGATCCAACCAGTCCATTCTAAAGGAGATCAATCCTGGGTGTTCATTGGAAGGACTGATGCTGAAGCTGAAACTCCAATACTTTGGCCACCTCATGCGACGAGTTGACTCACTGGAAAAGACTCTGATGCTGGGAAGAGTTGGGGGTGGGAGGAGAAGGGGACGGCGGAGAATGAGATGGCTGGATGGCATCACTGACCCTGTGGACATGAGTTTGAGTGTACTCCGGGAGTTGGTGATGGACAGGGAGGCCTGGCGTGCTGTGATTCATGGGGCTGCAAAGAGTCGGACACGACTGAACTGAACTGAACTGAATATGCACCATCTCAGCACTCCACACTTTGCTTACATGGCACTCACAACCAGTATAAATATACCATTAACTATATGATCACTTGCTTAAATATTTAATTAATCGCTCTTTCTAACCAGTTTACCCACGACAACAGGGCAGCGATTGTGTTTCTCTTACTCACCACTATATATCCCTAGGACCTCAGCACAGAGTAAGTGTTCAGTACCTCTAATAAACAAATTAATCAATTCCCAAAGTCTCCAAGGTAAGGCTTCAAGGCCTCTCTGCATAGCTCAGTCCTTCCTTCTGTTTACACAGGACTGCTTGGAAAGCCATTTCCTGATTTTTAACAGTTGCTGGAACTTATAAGGAATACAGAAACCTTCATTTTTAAGACCCTAGTAAAGAACTTGGATCCTCATGAGCTATAAGGGTTATTCTACAAGTTGTGTTCTCAGTCAGTCACCCAAGCTTGAAACTTCTATTATCTATGATGATTCCTCCCTGTTTTACCCATACAGCTTTTGTTATTAATCCCATTAAATCCATTTCTGCACCATCCTCTGGAATCTTCTCTTTTCCTTTTTACACTACAATTATTACACTTAACCTGTACTACTAAATCTCTAAAATGTCTCCACTCTAGCCACCAAAAAGCCTTTAGCCATTCAGCCTCTGTCCTCTCTGATTATGCCATGTCTTCCTCCTGCACTGACCTACCTCATTAGGCCATAACCAAAAGATAACCTTCTATCAAAATCCTAGCCAGCCTTCAAGGCTCATTTCTACTATCCTTTCTTTCCAGTTCCATCAACCAGTTGTGAACTCTTCCTATTTCATTTCTATCACCCAACATTTACTATGTATTAGTACATGCCAGGTACTGTTCTAAGCATTCATCTTTATCTCCCATGTCTCCAATACACATCAAAATTATATACTTTTTGTGCACAGAAATTCAGTTTATTTACCTATGACATCGCTGAGGTCTTACATGTTTGTTCATAATACTTACATATGACCACTTTAAAAGAATATAGCTGATCCTTAAACAACACGGGTTTAAACTGTGCACATTCACTTAGACGCAGATTTTTTTCAACAGTTACTATGATCTATGGTTGGTTGAATCCAGATACAGAGGGAAAGGCTGGGCATCACTAACCCCTCTGTACATCACTCAATTTTACAGAATGAAAACACCAATCCAAGGCAACAGGAAATATCTGGAGCATCTAGATCTGCAGCAAATGAGTAGCCCCCAAATTCCTGCTGCCTAACTTCCTGCCTTCAGAATCACACAAGAAGCACCAAGAATAATTCTCACTACCTATGTAACTTCTCAGAAAAAAAGGGGGAAGGGGGAGAAGATGGAGAACACACACAAGTTCCTATTTCAGCCACTGGATGTCACACATGCTAGAAGAAAAACCTGGGGCATTCAGTCAAAGGTGATTAGATTAGAACAAGGTGTTTGGCAAGTCAAAGTTCACTTTGCTCCAAAGTAACTTCTCTAAGAACATGATAGAATTATTCCCACATATGTATCCCACCCAGTAAGATATACAATAATCATTTTAATGGATTATGGGGTGGCAAGGGCTGGGGGGACATAAGGTAGTAAAAGAATCAAAGCTCTAAGTCAAAGTCAAGAAAGCCATTTTGTTTCAAGGTATCCCAGTAACTCACAGGGAACTTTGCCTCAGATTCCCCAAATGGAAAAAGATGATGACGAGAAAAGCTCCATTGATGTTAAAGATAAAGTTGTCACAATTCAAAGCAGTTTAAGTCTTGGAGATCAATTTTCTCATTTTTATTAGGAAAGTGATAACAAAGCTAGACTACGGTAAAGCAGGGTTAGATGTTAGGCTTCCAGCTAATAGATCTCTCGCTCCCATCACTCTGTGAGAGAAGGAACATGAAAATAAGGACAAATCAAGTTGACTGCCATCTTTGGCAACATCATCTCTGTATACTTAACAAATTCAAGCAGGAGCTACAACACAAAGCATCCCACAGTACTTAAAAAGCAAAACCTACGAACACGCTAGTAACTTATGATACTGTGAAGTCTTCATAAACTCCAAAAGGATGAAATTCCTCAGAAATAAAGCAAAGTCACTGCAATCAAGACAATCCAAAATTCAAATATCTTCTTTCACTAAACTGAACATCTAGTTTACTTTTACTCAACTCTGATCAGAACAGACTTTAGGAAGCTATCACACAAATAAAATAAACAAACAAAAAACACATGAAAATAAAACAAGAACAGTGAGAACAAAATGAGGCCAAGAATGAGGCTTTAAAAAAAAAAAAGTACAACAGTAAGAACCCATAAGCTGTTGATCTAAAAACACATTTAATATCTGGAAAAATTTTTTTTTTCTTTACAGGTACTTACTACAAAAGTTTCTAAGAACAAGGGTAAGAAAATGAAAACTAAATTGAGCAAAATTAAGTATGGGTCCAGGAATCCGTAACAAAATAGCAGTACAAAACTTAGATATGAAAAGGAGAAATATAAAGAAAAACTAAAGTGAAGAAGAGTGTAGGAGCACAAGCACACACTCAACAGTTCTATTATATAACACGAGATAACTAAATGCTTTTATTTCTACTTCCACAATTAAGAACTAAACACTGAGGTATTTACTGAAACACACAGCTTCCTTTCTAGTCTCTCATTCAAGATGATGTTTTTAAAAAGAATGAAATAATGCCATTTGCAGCAATGTGGATAGACCTAGAGATTATTCATATTGAGTGAAGTCAGATGAGAAAGACAAATACCATATACCATTTATATGTGGGATCTTATACATGATTGGAGAAGGCAATGGCAAGCCACTCCAGTACTCTTGCCTGGAAAATCCCATGGACGGAGGAGCCTGGTAGGCTGCAGTCCATGGGGTCGCTAAGAGTCAGACAAGACTGAGCGACTTCACTTTCACTCTTCACTTGCACACATTGGAGAAGGAAATGGCAGCTGCCCATTCCAGTGTTCTTGCCTGGAGAATCCCAGGGACGGGGGAGCCTGGTGGGCTGCCGTCTATAGGGTCACACAGAGTCGGACACGACTGAAGTGACTTAGCAGCAGCATAAACATGATTCCAAAGGGGAAAGAAGGTGGGAGAGGGATAAATTACGAGTCTGTGGTTAGCAGATACAGATACTACATACAAAATAGATTTTACAAAAAAGTCCTACTGTTGTATAGCACAAGGAACTAGATTCAATATCCTATAATCATCTGTAATGGAAAAAAATATGAAAAAAAAAATACATACGTATACTGTATAATATTATGTATAATGGAATATGTACATATGGAATCACTTTGGTGTATACCAGAAATTAACACATTATAAATCAAAGAATTTATACCTCAATAAAAAGAATTTAAGATAATGTTTCAATTGCTGCTCATTCCACAGTGATGTTACTAAACAATAATACAGGTCAAACCCAATGTAGTCTAGAATTTCCAAAGTAGGTACATGTACCAAGACAGGAAAAAAAAAATATATATATATATAAAACATTTTCAGATGATCTTCTAAAAAGCTTAAAACAAAAAGTTGGAAAAATTTTAAACTAAACACAAAATCAGTTAACCAGAGAAAATTAAATCAAGGACAAAGAAAATACTTCTCTTCTGCTGTCTCGTCCACTATATGAGAATTCACTAATTGTTAAAAAAAAAAAAAAGATCAACATGTAATTCTTGACAATATATAAAACCAATCATTCTGCTACTGGACAGCATGTGCCTAGGACTTACAATGAATTACAGATTTTTCCTCTTTTATTAAAAAGTTAGGAAAAAGATGAATTCTTGGTGAAAGCTTGTAATTTTCAGAGAATCATCATCTACTTGTAATTGAAGCAACATCACTTAAAATCAATTAATTTCAAGTCTTCTCTACTAAATATTTTCATTATGGCCACAAGACTAAATCTAGTGACTTTATCTCTGACAGTATTTCAACAAGGGAGTGAAATATAGACAGGCTATTCAAAGAGGTAAAAAGTTGAAATTCACCAGCTGGGTCAAGCCCCTGAAGACTTAACTAACTTCTTATTCCAGGACTCAAGAATTATAAATACAGTTATAAGATTTGGGAGGGACTTTAAATCACAAAGAAAAGGTTTCTCTGCATCCAAAGAACAACTTCTTTTTCTTTTTTATCAAAGAGCTGTCTCCACTTTCACTGACCAGTTGTTGAAAACCTTTAAAATACTCAGGTGGTCAACAAACACCCTGGCTAAATACCAGCCTTGGGAGTCAATCTGGTGACCTTGCTTAAAACCAGAAGTTACAAGTATCTGCACTTTATTGGTGGCTTTAATTTAAATTCATATATATCAAAATTTGCAAAAGCATATTTACTTGACAGTACTTTTAGCACCCGAATCGTCCTTACTTTAATATGATCTGAAGCATGGAAATTCAACTTTTAAAAGCATTATTAAACTGATCCCAAGAAGTTTCCTAAAATAATCCCTTTGCTGTCTTTTTAATTTACATCCTTCCAATCAACAAACCATTGTGAGAAGAATGCCCAAAACTAAGCAAGTGAACTAAGAGGTCTTTTGAAGTCAATAGACTACTACATGATGTAAAAAAAGTTACCTCATAGGCATTCTGTTCACTGGGTTGGAATGTTACCCACAACATTACCAAAACTTAGAAATGTTGCCAAAACAATGTCTCTTGAAAACATTAAGCTTATAGATTCTAGATGTTTTTCTTCAGATACACAAAATAAGTACAGGAAATTTAAAAGGCTTCAACTACACTATCTTACACAAAATCACTCAAACAGACTATTCAACTGTTGACAAGGTTTCTTAAAACTGCAGTTTATGTAGCAAAGTCAGTGGGGATAATGCCACAGATACTGGCAAGCTGACTGAAGCTACTAATCCATTTAAGGAAAGGTAACTATGGACATGAGTTTGAGTGAACTCCGGGAGTTGGTGATGGACAGGGAGGCCTGGCGTGCTGTGATTCATGGGGTCGCAAAGAGTCGGACACAACTGAGCAACTGAACTGAACTATGCTACAGCAATGCTCTGAAATTTATTTGCTTTAGACCTGAATATAGAAGTGGACTCTTGAACACAGTAAGCATACAAGTGATAATGGCACTTGGTCTACAAGGGAAAAAATTCAGCAAGATTATCCAGATTTTTTTCACTCAAAACTGAAACATAAACCCAAATTTCATATTCAGATAGTTATCCATGTTTATAACAAACTGAAAAAAAAAAAAGGAAATCTACTTATGCTTAGAAGCATAGCTGTCTCAACAAAGTCTCCAGTGAAAATCTTAAGTCACCTTTTTATTACAGGCAAGGGACAGTCAACTATTCCAACACAGCCACCTACTTCAGTCTTCTCTAGCAATCCAAACTTTACAACATTCCCACCCAAAGAGATCTACTAGTCAACTCTCCTGCCCTCTTTTCCAACTACTCTTGTTTCCCTCTCTCATGAAGTCTAGATAAATGCAGCTGTATCTTTAAGGAGATACACTGTACTTTCTTATCTTAGAGCTGAACTGCAGGACCAGGAGGTAAAGCATGTATGTCTCTACCAATTCCATGTAAAGCGCCACAAAGAGCTTATGGAGAATTTTCCTCCACACATTTTGAAAATCCAGTAAGAATTTATCCCAAATATGTCAATACATTTAACTTAGTTGAAAGAAAATAAAGCTCAAACCTGATAAAGGTTTCTTTTAGGAAGAGAATCAGGTTGACAGCATATCATGCTTGGAGACAACCTACAAAATACTCTGAAGCACTTCCTGATTATTAGTCCTTATTTTTTTAATAAGGAAATCTCAAATGTCAAAATTGAAAACCAGGCACATTCTCTGCTGAAAGCTCAATTAAAAGCAACCATGAATTCCAGAGAACAAGGTCAAGTAAACTTTTGCCCCACTTACTAGAAACAACAATCTGAAGTCAAGCCTCAGAAACTTACAAAACATCCTACACATGGTTTCAAAAGAAATCTAATTATTCACTGTGAAAGAAGAATGGGTAGTTTTACAGACTGGAAGTCTTCTAGTTTTCTCTTAATAAGATTTCCATGGGAAATTAGCAGCTTTTACCCTACATCAACACAAAACCAAAAATACCTTCCATTTCTTCACTAGCAGGTATATATGTAACCCCCTACCTAAAATTAGGAAAAAGACAAACAGATTCTAGGCACCTATCCTACAAAAAAGTTCTGTCTTCCCATGATGGGAATTCACCAAGTCTTTCTCCCTGGTCCAAACGTTTCTGAAAAATGACATTATGTATGATTCTACTCACAGGGGTACGTGGCGCTGCTCAGGGTCAGCTCTGGTCAGTTCTTCCTCTTCGATATCAGACTCTCCTCCTGAACTACTGTCTGTGATGTCGGAATCAAACGCTCGTTCACTGCATCTCAAGTTGGCTATACCACTGGCTGTAAATCTCTCCAATTCTTCTGAAATCGAATCACTTTTCAGGAAGTTGCTAAGTCCCTCTGAAGCAGCGGTCTCACTGGCAGCTTTTCTCAATGCAGCTTCGGCCTTTCGAGTCAGCATCAACTGGTTCCGGGGCCTCAAGGATTCCAAGTTTGGCAACTTGCTTAAAGTTTTCTCTAAAAATCCACCCAGCTGATGTTGTATGTGCCTCTCCACCTGCTTGGCTTGCACAACCTGTAAGCGCTTCTGTAACCTGCGGGCCCGGCTCTCAATGTCAGCCTGCCGCCGCAGTAAAGCTGTTATCCTGGTGTCAGAATCTAAAGCACTGATAAGGATGGAAGACAGGGGAGACTTTTTACCCTCTAACTTGACACCCCCCATGTTAGAACTGGAGTCTGTGTCAGGTGATAACCTACTGCTTCCTTGAAGTGCCGGCTGTTCCGTGGAATTTACAGAAGATTTGTTTGCAGTGCTATTATTGCTAAATACAGTTGTATGTTCTACATCAAGGCTTCTATGTGGAAGAGTGCAATTGGTCATACCCCCTTTCAAGTCCCCAGATTCAGATGCCACCATTTCACCCCCCTGAAGAGAAGATGAAGTGAGAGCCCGTTTTCCCCCATTAAGGGGACTGGCATTGTCATGATCAGAATGTGTTGAACTTTTAGTCAATTTCTTCGCCAACCCATTTACAGGTGCTTGTGGCAGAGCTGTCTGACCACTTGTATTCATGGTTCTAAGATTTTCTAAGGAAAACTCCAAAACTGGCTGTCTTCCCAACAGCTCAGCTCGGAGTTCATAGGACTGAGATAAGAGAGGGTGCGATTTGAGTACTGTCTGCTTGCTGAAGACACCTTGCAACTTCAGTGATTCCTTTGAGGGAACAGATGTTACATCGGAGCAGAGATAAGATGCCACCAGTGGTTGCAGCTTTCCCAAGTCTTCCTTGGTAGGATTATTTCGGAAGTCTAGACTGGGATCCTCTGCAGCAATGGCTTTTCTTTTGGTTCCGTTGGCAGCAATAAGGATGTTGGCGTTGCCGTTATTCTCGGCACTGCCAGGGGACAAGGTGGAGGACGGGGGAGCCAGTTTGAACCGGATATGGTGTGTTTCAGCTGCTGCGTCAGTGAGAGCGGGCGCCATCGCAGCCATTCAGCACAGAGAGACAGGAAGTCCAGCCTCTCCCGGTGCCGAGGCCAGCTCCACAGCCCCTTACCGCCTCCCCAGAGAACAGACTAGAAAAGAAAGAAGAAAAGGAAGTTAGAAATACAAACACACTAGAAAACAACACACATGTTTTTAATACAAACATTATGGAGGCTGTTAACTAAACTCTGTCTTCAGAAAGAGAACACTCAAACCAAAAAGGGAGGGTGCTGGGGTGGGGCTACAACTCTTCTACAAAAGAAAGAATCCCATCCTTCCTTTTAGTCACTTGTTACCATAAATTGAAAGTAGTCACAGACTGTTAAAGTCAAATCATCTCCATTTAAAAGAAAAATAGCTTTAAAACTTCTTGAAATTAGTGAATTTAAAGCAAATGTATCAAACTAAACACCAGAAATCAAACAGAAAAGAATTGGTAAGAACTCCTCACTCCCTACCCAAAGTCTGTATGCCAAATGTCTGTACATTTCTGGCCAAAGGATCCAATGTTTGTCAACTTCTCTGTAAGACAGATCACATCAAAAGTTTTACTGTATCACACCTGTATTGCCAGTTTATTTCATCAACTTTCTTTTCTTTCCACTGTCCTCACTATGGCCCACCTCTCAAATTAATTGCCCAATCAATGTGTCTCTTTTCTTCACAACTTCTTGAAAGAATAGTTATTAATAGCTGCCTCTGCCCTTCTCACTCTTCTGTAATCTGCCTTCTACTCCTACAGCTCTGGCAAAGGTCACAAGCAATCTCATTATCAAATCCCATGCCTAAGTCTCAGTCCCCATTCTATCTGACTTAATTGAAGCATTAGGTCTGATCACCCCACTCTTCTGGAAATTCTTCTTTCCCAATGTCCTTGACAGCAAGGTCCCTTCTGCCCTCTTCTCTCTCAACTCACTTCCTTGGCAACAATCTTGATAGCAACGTGTTAAGCCCTCTGGTCGCTCAGAAAAACACGTTCAGCTGCACTAATCAACATCCTCACCTCTATGTACCTCAAGCCCCCTGAAGCTCAAAACTGAATTTCTTTTTACTTCTCACCCAGTTTTATCATCTCAGGAAATTGCTTTCACCGAGTAACCCTAGCTAAAAACCTCAACAGTGTGCCTCTTCTTCATCCCTTTTGATTTATCTGCTCTGAGAGTAAAAGGAAATCTATGTAAAGAGCTAAGCCAGCAGGTACTAAAGTGTGGCCTACAAACTTCTTGAGAGCTCAAAGACCATTTCAGAGGTCCACAAGATCAAACTTTTCATAATAATATTAAACATTATTTGCCTTTTTCCACAGTGTTGACATTTGCGATAAGGATGCAAAGACAAGTCTGAGCAAAATTGCTGGTACCTCAGCTAAAATCAGAGCAGAGGTTACCTAACTGTACTAACAGCCTCTGGTCACTGCATTCTTTACTCATTTAGTTAAAAAATTAAAGTTTTTTTAAAAGGTTATTATAATGACCTTTGCTATCCTTGATGAAATACAGAAACTATGAACTTTATTAAATCTCCACTTAAGTCTTCAGTGCATGTGCATACGTTTATCTAAATATTCTGTGCAATGAAAGGGAAAGTACACGTAAAGCACTTCTACTCCTTTCAGAAAACTGAGTTACAAGTTGAACTAGAAGCTTCTGCCATGTAACACTATTTTTACTTGGCAGAACAACTGACAAACTATGACTATACAGACTTGAATATTGAGCAGACATTTTCTCGCAAATGAACAAAGTGAACAAGTCACTTCAAGAAAACCCAATATGAGGTTTGTTGCCAATGACAAAATCCGAGTTTTTACACAAAAGTAAGTATTTTGAAAATGTGTATCCACCACCATGAACTTGGAACATTTCCCCAATACTTAGTCATTTCTGATTAAACAGACTACTGCTGATATTACTGAACGAGAACTGGATACCACATAATGAAATGTGTCAACCTTTGGAAGATCTGCATAACTGTTAACGACCAAATGACCAATGCTCCTTAGAAACTCGTGCATGGGTAAAAGTAAGTGCAAGACAGACCAAATGGATTAATCTGACAGAGTATGAAAAGCTCACTGATATGGCTTTAGATTTCACAGTGCAGCTAACCTTTATGAAACTACTACTTGTCAAGTTCAGGCAGTGTCGAAGGATATGCACACTTTAAAAGGCTTTACTAAATACTTGTTTCTTTTCCAAACTACACATTTGTATGAGGTCAGATTTTCTGTACATACTTCCAAAACAACATTATCACAACAGAATGAATGCAGAAGGAGCTATGAGAACCCAGCTGTTTTCTATTAAGCCAGACATTAGAAAAATTTGCAAAAATGTAAAGTAATGCCATTACCATTTTTGTTGTTCTGATAAAAAGTTATTATCTATAACATGTAATAGGTTGATTATTTTTAAATGAATTACTAAATTTTTTTCTTTAATGTGTGGCTGCACTGCCCAGCTTGTAGGATCATAGTTCCCCTACCAGGGATTGAACCCGTGCCCCAGGCAGTGAAAGCAGAGTCCTAATCACTGGATTGCCACGAAGTCCCAGTAAATAATTATTCTTTAAATTTCTCGAAGTTTCTAATCAACTACTGATAATAACCCACCAAAGTTCTTTGTGGTTTTCGACATTTTTAAAAAGTGACAAGGGGCCTTGAGACCAAAAAGTTTGTGCGTCACTGAACTAAAAGCAACCTCCTCTTCCCTCAAAAAAATGAGGGCAACTTCCAGACAAACATTTTATCTTTAGATAAAAATCAACACAGCATGGTAAGCCGTGCAGTACTACACTAAGACTCTTTACAGTATGACAATTAAAATCATTAATATCAAATTATTTAAGTAAATGACTGAGAAAAGTGTTAGTTGTTCAGTCGTATCCAACTCTTTGATATTCATGGACTGTAGCCCACCAGGCTCCTCTGTCCATGGGATTCTCCAGGCAAGAATAGTGGAGTGGACTGCCATTCCCTTCTCTAGGGGATCTTCCCAACCCAGGGATGGAACCTCAGTCTCCTGTACTGCGGGCAGATTCTTCACCGTCTGAGCTACCAATACACTTACAGGTCAAACATGTATACCACTCTATGTAATTGCCAAAATTTTCTCACTCTAAGCTTATAATGCCTTTAACAAACATCCTATATTCATTAAACTAGACCTTCTGAAGATTAGTTTTACCCTTATGGACTTGCTGGCATACAGTATTCTGTGTAACTAACTGTTCTATGTCCACTTTTCCTATTTTTGATTTTAAATTTAAAAGTAATTCCTAATGTAATTTAAAAAATATCTGCATTATTACACTGGTTCAATTGGCAAATGAACCAATGTAATAAGCTCTTTATTCAAAATACCTTGAGTCAATTTACTAATGGGAAAAGCATTTTCTACCATAAACAAAAACCACTATCTGATCTTCCAATCAACTCAATATCCTCTTTCAAACTGATAACAATATACAGTTGGTACTAACCATGCAAATGGCAACCCACTCCAATATTCTTGCCTGGAGAATCCCATGGACACAGGAGCCGACAGGCTACAGTCCACAGGGGTGCAAAGAGTTGGACATGACTGAAGCGACTTAGCACTAGCCATGCAAGGAGGCACATTATCACTGTCAAATGATTAATACAAGTGAGAGGAGTAGAAGGAGCCTACTGCCCAAAAGCACTACAGTCTGTCTCAGCAATGGCAGGAAGCAGCCTCCCTCTGGGACCCAAGTAAGGACACAGATGTTACACAGCTTCCACAAAATGTATGGAAAACCCATGCTCACCCAGCACACATAAAAAGTGGGTTGTAATTAACATCACACCACAGAAGGTACTTAAGCAATCAACATTCCAAAGTTATTTCAGAATTATTTAGTTCTTTAAAATCTGCAACTAAAGAAAAATCTGCTGACTCAAATCCCACCTCTTTCAATATTTCTCTGACCCTCTGAAAGCACATCTGAGAACTTGACATTAATCATATACGCCTCAAAGGCAAATGTATTTTGCTCACATTCCCTCCTTGGTCTCAAAATCCCCATGGAGTGCAATGAAAAGAGTGGTTACTAAACAATTTGTCTCAATAAACAGGGAAGGGGAAAAGTGATGTCTTCAGAAGAAATTCCATTCCTAACTCCAAAATCTTTATCTTTCTATATTAAAACTGCTAAAAAAGTATACTGGACTCTACACCCACCTCCCTTCATTGACTTTAAATGCTGTGAGAGATGGAATATGACTCCCCAACCCCCGAATTCACAGGTAAGAGGAGCAGGTCCAGGTTCACATCTGGCTCCACCCATATTTAAATCATGGAACTATTTTGCTCCCTCAGCTTCATCTGCAAATAACAGAGCTGACCTCAGAAGGCTGCAGAAATGATTACATAAAATACTTTCAATTACTTAACTTAGTGCCTGGCACAAGAGCCCATTATTTGCACTATTATTATAACCTATGAAGAAAAAGCAAATATTACTAAAACGAAAAACTGTTAAGTAGAAAAAAAGGTGTTAAAATATATACTATGACGTCATTTCAGTTTTAAAAAGGAGGTGACAAGATTCGTTTTTTATTTTCTGGCTTATATAATGTCTCCACCATAAACACAAATTGCTTGTATAATACAAGGGAAGAAGGCAAAAATAATGTAAATTCTTAAAGAGTCAAAAAAATGTGAATAAGGCAAAATATCACAAAAATGTTCTTAAATTTAACATAATGAACAAAACGCTGACTGAAACAATTCCCATTCCACTTAAATCCCAAAAACGTTGTAGTGACTCAACAAATTTAGAGCAGAGAGAAACTGTCAAAGTTAAGAAGTGTTACAAAAACAGTACAACAGCTTTTGATAAATCACCCTTCTCCAAAGAATACAAAGCATTAAAAGCTGTAAGTAACTTATTAATCCTCATTACAAGCTAAGTGGTAGGTTTCTGGCTGCGATTTTAACTTCCAATTCATTGGTGGGGACAGATAGTAAAGTTACATTGTACATTCAGAATAAAGAAACCTAAAATATTACAAGTTTTAGTTCATCCAATAAACCACAATCTGACCAAAACAAACAAAAAAAAAAAAGATGGACCTAATGCACCTGCAGCCAACAACATAAATTATGATTCAGCAGTAAGCTTAAGAGACAAAAGAAGGGCTATCTTATCAAGGTCCTTTAAAAGGCTATGAAAATTTGAGCTAGTTAATTAACAGTGTCCATCCCAGTCCCAAGGAAGCATTTTGGGGACTGGAAGATGTCAAATGGGTTCAGCAGGCAAACACAGGAAAAACTTCCCTGATGAGATTCACAGTGCACTTCATTATACAGAATACTGCTCAAATATTCGCACCTTTAACAAATAAACATGTTTTTTTCATTATATTAATATCATGCAGGACACCGTTCTGAGGGATATAACTTAGAATAAAGTACAAATACATGACCTCTAAGGCCCCTTCCTGTATATATGATTTTCTTATTATAAACGGCAATATAGATTCAAGAACAAACTTCCACCTAACACAAGTAACACTTTGGAAGCCAAAGTATACCCCTAGGACAGAGTTTCTCAACCTCAGCACTACCGACTTGTGCCGAGTAAATTTTTGCTGTGGGGAATGGGGTCTCTCCTGTACCTTTGCAGGTGCCTTTGCAGCATCCCTGGCCTAGATGCCCGCTGCACCCTCCTAGAAATTATGACAACCAAAAATGCCTTCAGACATGCCAAATGTCCCCAAGGGGGCAAAATCTCACCCCCAAATTGAGAGCCACTCTCTAGAGATAGATTCTGTATCTACAGATGTATACACATACATATATATTTCTAAACATAGATTTACAAAAATCATATATATCTGGCTGCTTCAAATAGTGCAAGTCACAAACTAACTCCACACCTACAAACGAAAGCCACACCTTACTCCCTTGTAAATTCCCAATTCAGGACTCCAGTTACACAAGAATAAATTGGCAGCATCCACCTTGCAAAAATGTTGATTAGCTGCCAAGGCCCAAAAGGGAAGGGTCTGGACATTTGGGTGGCCAACAACCGCACGTGCACTGGAAACAGAAGCAAAAATCAGATGGGGAAGAAAAATCTGCCCATAAAGTGGCTTCTACTAACCTCGTTCCACCATTACCTCATTACTCTGTACAAAGGGAAAAAAGACACAGGAAGGATGGTTAGGGAAGGGTGTGTGAAGTTACCAAAATTTAAGCTGAAGCTTGAAACTTAGCTAAAATTTCATTATGTAAAAGGCTGAGGCAAAAGAAGGTAATGGGGCATTCCAGTGAGAGGAAAAGGTAAGGGAAAAGCGGACATCCTGGAGGTTAGAAGAAACGATCAACTTGTTTGAATTATAAAGCATATTTTAACAAGAGGAAACACTATAGAAAAAGGTGAAAACGCAGTCTGAAGCCAGATCATTAATGGACAACCTTCAAAAGCCAGTTTTTACCCAGACTTAAAGGCAGCAGAAAATCATTAAAGGATTTTCATATATGGAGTGACACTTGAGAACTGTGCTTCAGAGACCAGTTGTATAGGATGTATTAAAAGAAAGTAAAAAGTCAAAGGCCAGTGAAGAAGCTATTGCAATAATCTAGACAGGATACAACAAGAACTTACAACTAAGGCGGTCACCACAGCAGAATTGTCAAAGTCTCCTCCAGGCTTCAGAAGCGCCTGAAGTCTGCAAAAGAGCCAAGTAAGTGACACAAACAGGAAAGCTCTTAAGAAATGAGAAGGCTGTCATTTCCTTCATAATTTCAGCTTCTTTAAGATAAAATCCTCCCATTTATTTCTCACAAAGCTGTTCAGGTTGGGAGGCAGGGAGAACCCATTTAGGTTTAGCCTCTCCATTCCTAACAGTGCCAATCCAAACCCAGCCCGGGTGCATCAGCTCACACCTAAATGATCTTAACAGCTTCCTGACTGAAGTCTCAGTCCTCTAATCCAGCAGTCCCCAACCTATTGGTCAACAGGAACTGATTTTGTGGAAGACAATTTTTCCACGGACCAGGCGTGAGGGGAGGGGATGGTTTCGCTATGATTCAAGCACATTACACTTACTGTGCACTTCATTTGTGATCTAAGGCTGCCACTTATCTGGCAAGAGCACAGCCTGGAGGTAGGGGCTCCCTCGTCTAATCCATTCCATACCTTTTTATCATTTCACTTCTCTACTCGAGAATAGCTCCTAGTACACTTCTCAGGAGTCCAAATTCTCCAAGGTGAAACTTAACATCGAAACAAGTGCATCAATTGGCATGGACCTAGAAACTGCCCCCAGATTCAACTCATCATTTTTGCCCATGCTGTTGCCTCTAACTGAAGGCCCTTCTACCCTTTAAGCCCAAAACTTAACACTTCAATACACAACATCTCCACAACAACTTTTCCAGACTATTCAGACTCACATAACTTTCTTCCTGCTTAATTGTACAATGCACTTAAAGGCACCACTCAATTAAAATTATCTGAATGTTCCCCTAGTTGTCAATTTGTTAACTCTATTTCAAGACCGGGAAAGTCCCTTAAAATCTTTCTCTTCATGCTCACTAACTTTACTGAGATAGAGTACCTGACACATAGTAAGCACTGCAAGCAGTTACTGACAGGCTTACAGTAGTCAAAAAGACCCAGAGGTAGGCTTTTCAAGCATAAGATTGTGCTAAGCAGAGAAAGATAAGGAAATACCAATCAAGAAACTGACACAACTGAAATAATAGGGAAGGATTTGGGAGATGACCCACAGAACAACTTGAATGAAGCAGGTGGTTGGTACATGCACAGCTTCTTGAGAAAGAGGGAAAGAGAAGCTTTGTGATCAAGTACCAAAAGTTACATTACGGAACACACTGGAAAGCTTTTCTTTTACAAATGTAGATTTGTTACAGAATACAAGAGGAAGTGGGAGGCAATTTTTTTTTTTCTTTTCATAAAACAAAGAAATAAGGTGGACCTCACCACCCCAGTTCCTAACACTTTCCTATGCCAACAGGGCAGGGCTTCTTAAGTTTTATTATTACTAAGGGAATCACAGTTCTGGCTGGAGAATATAGATTGTTATTATGACTGCTGTTCACTAACATTAATTGACCCTTTACAGTGTCAGTCACTGTGCTAAGTGTTTTACATATACATCCTCATTAAATTATCACAGTAACAGTATAAGATGAGTATGTGCTCAGAAGTAGCATGCCCAAGACCACAGCACTACTAAACTACAGAAGCAGGATTCCAATCCAAATCTCCAAGTGAAAAGTGAAAGTCGCTCAGTCGCGTCTGACTCTTTACGACCCCATGACTATACATACATGGAATTCTCTAGACCAAAATACTGGAGAGGGTAGCCGTTCCCTTCTCCAGGGGATCGTCCCAACACAGGGATCGAACCCAGGTCTCAAGCACTGCAGGTGGATTCTTTACCAGCTCAGTTACTAGGGAAGCCCAAGAATACCTGAGTGGGTAGCCTATTCCTTCTCCAGCAGATCTTCATGACTCAGGAATCGAACATCTCCTGCATTGCAGACAGATTCTTTACTGTCTGAGCTACCAAGGAAGACCCATGCTTATTTTTTTAGTTTATTTTTTATTGTGGTTATTACAATGTTGCATTGGTTTAGTTGCTAAATCATGTTCAACTCTCACAATCCCATGAACTGTAACCTGCCAGGCTCCTCTGTCCATGGGATTCTCCAGGCAAGAATACTGGAGTGGACTGCAATGCCCTCCTCCAGGGGATCTTCCCAACCCAGGAATTGAACTTGGGTCTCCTGCACTGCAGGCAGACTCTTTATGACTGAGCCACCAGGGAAGCCCAGTGCATTATTACTAAACATAAGGCTAAGTGTAAACTGGAAGGGACTTAACTGCTAGACACAAGGATTTTAAATTTTAGTCTTTAGAGGAAAGTCAATGAGAAATCCAAAAAACATTATATTAAAATGCCTACAGCATTCAAAGCTCCACACCAAGTGTCTACGAGGATGACATGAACCATTAAAGACACTCACTGTGATCAGGGACTCCTAAGGGGACCCTCACAGTTATGAGAGCCGGACTGTAAAGAAGGCAGAGCGCCAAAGAATTGATGCCTTCGAAATGTGGTGCTGAAAACTCCTGAAGAGTCCCTTGGACTATAAGAAGATCAAACCAGTCAACCTTAAGGGAAACCAACCCTGAATACTCACTGGAAGGACTGATGCTGAAGCTGAAGCTCCAGTATTATGGTCACCTGAAGTGAACAGCCAACTCATTGGAAAAGTCCCTGATGCTGGGAAAGATTGAGGGCAGAGGATGAGATGGCCAGACAGCATCACTGCGCAATGGACATGAACAAGCAGCAAATTTCAGGAGATGGTGAGGGACAGGAAGGCCTGGCATGCTGTAGTCCACGGGGTCGCAAAGAGTCAGACATGGCTGGACGACTGAACAACACCATCACACAGGCTGAGAGTGGGTGCTGGGGTCACAGAATGCTTCCCAGGTGGAAAAACATCTTAACTTGAAACCTAAAGGATAGGAAGGGTCCTGCATCAGGCTTCCCTGGTGGCTCAGACAGTAAAGAATCTACCTGCAATGCCAGAGACCTGGGTTCAATCCCTGGGTCAGAAAAATCCTCTGGAGAAGGGAATGGCTACCCACTCCAGTATTCTTGCCTGGAGAATTCCATGGACAGAGGAGTCTGGAGGGCTATAGTCCATGAGTTGCAAAGAGTTGGACACCACTGAGTGGCTAACACTTCCACTTTTACCATCACCCAGACAGCTACTTCCAACACCTCTGCCCCCAAATACCAATTCCAAAACCAATTCTGGCCCTTCAACATTCCCTCTGTGAATGAATCCTGATCCCAATCTCTGGTTTACAATGTACTATAGATATCTAACTTAAACATACACTAATATCAGACAGGAGTAACAGACTACAGTATAGTCTAATGCTGGAGACACTAAGAACCATAGCAGTGTCATCAATGCCAAAAACAAGACAGAAACTAGGTGTGAAGGTAAACCTAGATGACAAAGCACTGTATTTTGCCTAAAGGGATCAGGGGAGGCTTCCAGAAAGAGACGACATTCTGACTAAACACCAAGGTTAAACAGGGAGGGTTCGACAGAATGATAGCCAGTCACTCCATCCTTAATACCACTGCCTTAGTTCAGAATCTCTTAGGCCTTACACTAACCCAGAACAGCAATAATCTCCCAACTGTTCTTTCTTCCTGTCTCAGCAAGTCTTCAACCTAGTGTCCACTACCAAACTGACTACTAGAAGAGGAGAAAAGAGTGGGAAAAAGAGAGGGAAGATAAATTCAACCATGCTGTGCTCCTGCTTAAAATCCTTCCGTGACACGAGGCTAAGGATGAACCCAAACTCCCACACAGCATTTATCTGTCCCCTTTTACACTCAGTCTCCTCTTCCACCTGTCCCCAGCCTGACCACCACCATCTTATTTATACTTCCAGGTTCTTCCATGCCCTTGCACCTTTGCTTCTTAAATTTTAGCTCAAGATCACATGCTCTTTAAAGTATTTCCCACTCATTCCAGGTAGAGATAAGGGTCTCATTCCTCTCTAGGATCTAATAAGCATTCGCATGACATCCTGGTCACAATGGAAAATAAACACCCAATTTTGTTGCCCCCACTGACTGTGTATTTCTTAAAAGGAAACTTATGGCTTGTTTCCTTTTCCTTGAATCCGCCTGCAATGCAGCAGACACAGATTTGATTCCTGAGTTGGGAAGATGCGCTGGAGAAGGGATAGGCTACCCACTCCAGTTTTCTTGGGCTTCCCTTGTGGCTCAGCTGGTAAAAACTCCGCCTGCAACGCAGGGACCTGGGTTTGATCCCTGGGTTGGGAAGATCCCCTGGAGAAGAGAAAGGCTACCGACTCCAGTAATTCCATGGACTGCATAGTCCATGGGGTGGCAAAGAGTCAGACATGACTGAGCAATTTTAACTTAATGGCTTGTTTTATTTCTAACTCTTACAGGTAGCACTATGCCTGACAGACAGTGGACCAATATATATGTTAGTTAACCTGTGTATTCTACAGTGAACGCATCAGATGGAGGTCCATTATGAAGTTAATGGGGATGTATCATAAAGCGAAAATCTAATGGGAAGCAGGAACCAACTGAATCTAGAACAGACTTTGTCTACCTCAAGTTCTGGTCATTTACATTGCCAATCACGTGCACTCAGACTGACATACTTTTTAAGTATACTTTGAAACTATTTGGCTACGTAAGCCTTTTGAAGGCATTATCAAAATTTTAAATGCAACTACTCAAACTTTTACCTAATAACTGCACTTCTAGGAACCTATTCAACAGAAATATTCTCACAGATACCTAAGAATATATGCACAATTCTTTTATGGAAGAACTGTAATACAAAAAAAAGAGAGCAAACTGAAAAAGATACGATAGAATATTATGAAGCTATTAAAAAAAAAAAAAACCTGCTTATGTTGATGTGAAAAAAATCTGATATATAACTAAGTAGGAAAAAAAAAAAAGACCAAGCTACAGAACAGGTAAGATCACATTTGTGTTTACTTATCACTGAATTCATTTCCTACCAGTTTGGTTCACAAAAGGCAAAGAAGGAAAAATGGACTTTTATCTCATTTCTAACAACTCTAATAATACAAGTGTTTCTGAACAAAACTAAAATCAAAGATTTCTCAAAGGGTCCAAGCAATTCAAAAGCAAATACGTTCTTCTTAGGGTGTTGGGGTGAGGGGAAGGTCCCTGACCCAACTTCAGAGATCTCAGTGAAATTGACCCTACCCCCTTCAGAATACGGAATTAAAGATTAACTGAAAACACACACACACAAACGCTGAAAAACAGCAATCCAGTATCTTTAGAAATACGGTAAGCTCTTCAAACATCCTCAGTGCTCCATAGTAACATATGAACAGTTTAATGAAATTTTCCTGACAGTTCAACTTATCAGACCAGTATTTCTACAAAGCCTCTATGCTACCAAACAGCAGAAGCTAAACTAATTAGCTTTTCACCTCTATCCCTTCACACCCTCCAGTGGAGGTGCTAATAAGCAGTCACAAAGGCCAAATAGCAAATGAAAGCCTAGATATCAGTTTTTAGCAATTTTTCATTTAATACTCTAACAATAAAATAGTGATTCATCTTTTTTATTCCTCAACACTTGCCCTCCAACTGAATTTAACCAGATCTGACCTTAAACTGCTCCCTTTTTACAAAGAAATTAAAAGGTGAGGGACTCCATTAAGTTTGATGCCACTTAAGCAACTTTTTCCAAACAAGAGCAGAATCTCCTGTACTTAAAATTCAGAGTGAGATCTCATTTGGAATTCCTGGTTCAAGTAACAAGAACCAGAGTTTTTGATAACATTCAGATAAAACTGCGCTGGATTTACCTCTGCCTTATACTTACCTCACTCTTAAAGCTTGGGGAGAAATTGTAATTTTTTAAAAGTCAGAACTAGAAGGGAAAAAAGGGCAAGTTTACAGTCAACAACAAAAAAACACAAAGCAATTCCATGGGGGCTAGGGCCTTCCAATGTTAAAATTGTATAGAGCTAGCCGAAAGTTTAGAAAAGCAAGCCTTACAGAAAGTAACTAACATGTATTAAGCAGCTGTCAGTTCCCAGACACCACTACCCATGGGAGACAAGAATGTAAAAGGTGTCTACCTTGAAGGGCTTCTTGATGTAATGTCTAAAATCTTCATATACAATCTTTGAGTTTCTCTTGCAGACTACTCAAATGTTTCTTATCCATAAACATGAACTGCACTCTCTACTTTGAAGACTGTTTCCTCACGCCCTCCATTTTTGCTTTACCTTTATTTGATGAAAGACAACAAAAGCTTACCACACAAACCGAAAAACACATCTATTTCAGTCTTTTTGGAATCCAGGCTTTTTGATAAATCAAACCTATCGACTCATCTTCTCCTATACACTTTACCCTACATCCTAAAAGACCGGCAACACACCATAAAGTAGGAACAAATGATAACTGAATTAATAACTAACAGTGACCTTTCCATCATATATTCAGATCTTTTCCTATGACCCACAATAATTCTCTCCACAACATGCAAGTGACACCCAAAGACACCACTTTGTCTTCTCGTGGCCTTCAAATGTTGGTGACCTCTACCACAATGGAATATTTGTCTTTTACATTCATATTGTCTTTTTTAACCATTACTGTGATTCACTGAGCTTTGATCTCACATTTCAAGGAATGGCAAGTACTGATAAGTCTCGCTTTGTGTCATGAATTATTACATTCTGGCAGGAATATTTCTGCACAACATTTACTATGCCCAGAGGCTAATATGCAATTTATTATGATGGAAACTACAATTTAAACACACATCTTCAGAAGCAACGTGAAGACTCAAAAACCAGTCTTAATATAGATCTCCAAGAAATAGTTAAAAAGTCTTATTTTAATAGGGAAAGGACATGATCCAAGTACTCTTTGCACACGGTAAGAAGGCCAGGTGTTTGGGCTGTTTTATTTGAGACACCTGCACCTATACCTTTTCATAAAGTGATCAAGTAAAAGACCCCTAATGTAAAGCATGCTTCTGGAGACCCAGAACAGTCTAACCAAAAGGCAAAAACTTACTTAAAATAGAAAAAGAAGGCAAAGAAAAGGTGCTTTAAAACTAAGGAAACCACTCAATAGTAAGACTTGCTCTGGCCCAATCAACTGAAGATGAACTACATACTCAGTCTGCACTAGTCCTTCCTAGTCCTTCCTTTCCAAATTCAAGGCAATGGAAAGATGTTAGAGGTTAAAAAAAAGAAAGAAAAAAATAAGAAGAAAAAAATTCCCTCTCTCTCCAGGAAGGAAATCACAATTTCTGTCTCTAATGACTCCACCAAGAAGAAAAATAATAACCCCTACTGAACTCCCCTCTCAAGGAAGCTGACAAAAAGCATTACTCTTTAAACACACGATTTTCAATTATTTAGAAAATCCAATATGGATTAGTATGTTTCTTCACAGAATTAAAAAAATTGCTTTTCTAGTACTACAACAAGGTAACTAAGCTTTACTCAGAAAAGTTCCTCTAACTAGAACCACTTGATACTAAAGTAACTTCTCAAATCAGCTTCATCAACCAAAATGGCCCCATGTTTACAGATTACATGAGTTAGGTTGTATCTAACAGAACAAATCTATCAGCTGTTAATTAAAATCTGTGGTCGATCTATAAAATCCAGAGGAGGTACAGACACTGACTACAACGTAGCATGACTAGAAACAGACCGGTACTGGCAGTGTTTGAAGAAGAAAAAAAAGAGTTTTCCTTCCTTCTCACCTTGATAAAAGTTCAAAAGTGAACTAAGGTATATTCATTTTCTAGTTTCCAGAATTTTCCTCAACAGGATAAGTCATCTAACAATGAAAGTGTGCTCTGCAGGTTTAACCACAGAAACAACATGTGTAGGCAGGAAGAAAATCATACAAAGATTGAACATCTCACCTGCTGTAAAGCACAAAACTCGAATGCTAAAATTCTGAAAAAGGCTTTCAGGAAAGATGCAGAACACTTCTAAATACTTCACTTAAATGGATTCACAAAGGTGAAGAGGCCAAAAACCCCACCATACCACAAGACTCTCTCAATACTTAACTGATCACTCTTCTAACTGTCCACAGACATAAATTAAACATGCTTCTTAAATATATACTTAAATGCAGCAGTCCTCAGAGACCAATCATTTTCACTCTAATACAGATAGTAACAATCTTTGTCACATCTGTTTCCCTCCAAGTGATGCACACTTGAAAATTAAAAAATGAACCACCTCAAACCATGAGATCGCTAACAAATATATCAAATATGCTAAAGGTCAAAGGAACTGCAGACTCTGTTGGATAAACCTAGAGGAAATCGAAATCAGAATTCCATGACTGAGGACAGTTATCTCACATTTATAATACATTTTTTAAATTCCCAAGGGATGAGCATTTTTACCTTGCCTTATTTTTAGGACTACACATCACACTGCACATATCACATGACATGATGTAACTGTTAGCAAAGAAAATGGCCCAAAACCATAAAAAATATACATGGTAGAGGAAACCAATCAATGTACACTTAAGAACCACTACATTTCGTATTTAGTTTTTGAAATGTTTTTAAAGTCACGACAGATCTTTTTTTCAAATTGAGAAAGTGGTTAGTAACCTCTGTAGAAACAACAGAGAAATGTATTTGGTATTTTATACAATAGGAATTTACCCAACTACTAGGAAAACTGACACGAAGAAACAGATAACAGAACATTCTTCTAAATCTATAGGATTAACACTAAAAATACTCGGGAACAAAAATGCATCAGAAATGTAGTATCTTTAGTTAGAAAACAATTATTACTCAAAAGTGTTCACTATTGTTGTAAGAAAAGAAAAATAGCATTAAATGACACGCCTGTAGACAACTGAAAATTTCTAAATTGGTCAGACAGTACACTAGAAAAGGAAACAAGTATAGCCTATAGAAGGGGGGAGGGGAAAACACACCCACTTAAACCCTTGTAAATAGTGGTTACTTTAAACGACCCAAAAAGCAGGGAAAATACTACAGGCTATTCTGAACGATGGAAAACATATCCCAATGTTCTACTTTTCATACTTGAAAGTGCTTTAGAAAAGAAGTTCAGTAACAATGTATAACTATATCATGATTATGCAAGGCAAAGATTATGTAATTTTATCGTTTATTTTAAATGTTATCCGACTGTAGAACTAAAAAAACTAAAACCTTTTGATCTTTCTAATGGGGAGGGGGCAAGTTCCTCTGGGCTACAATTTAAAAATATAAACACAGACCCCAAAACAAACAAAAAAACACAATGATTGCTAGCCACGTGACAAAGGAGATGGCAACACCAGGACTGTGAATGGAGGTGAGGAAGGCGAGGCAGGACTAGGAAGGTTTCTCGGAACTTTGAGGACCTCAGGATTTGAGTCTCCCGACCCTTAAGGTAACCAAACTCTAGCCCGACTAGTTGTATTGTTAACGCTCTCAAGTAGTTTATTAATAGGTCACGAAAACTGCTCCAGTGACCTCCAAAATAAAGGGGGGAAAACCGAGGAGGAGGAAAGAGAGCAATTTAAAGTGGCGCCATCATGTCACCCCTTCTCCCCTGAGGCAATCAATAAGCAATAGTTAAGTAACGTGTTTCTTCAAAAAAACCACACTGGGATCCCGACAACGGAAAACAATAGAATTTTTAAGTAAAACATGCGGGTAGGGCTGGTTATCCTATGGAAAACAATCAAACTATTTGCTGAGAATCAAAAGACCGTCAGCCGGAAAACAGGCCCCCCAAACTCACTTAAAAGCAAATAACTGTCTCTTCCTCTTTAGTTTAAAAAAAAAAAAACACGTCCGCCTGAAGGAGTCTAGATCGGAAAACGTAAGTGACCTCAATTTACAGGCAACAAAAACAATAAATAAATGAAACAAATAACCATCTCACTAAACAATCAGAGTCGTGATACACACCGTGAAACGCGCAAGATGTGTGTTTCGAGCAGAGAGAGGCCTTTTGCAGTCAAGAGAAGTTCAAGGCAAGAGCGAGAGTTTGTTTGGGTTTTTTGGTTTGTTTTTTTTAACCGGAATAAATCGTGTTCTTAAGGCCGCATTTTTAAATAGAACGCCAAAGGAAAAGCTGGCGAACGAGGCGGCAGCTGGTGGGGAAGGGCCCCCGCACACCCCCGCCCTTGGGGCGACTCCCAGCCCCGGACCCGCAGCGGGGAAGCCCGGAGAGGCCATTTAAAGTTCCGGGGATTTTTCCTGCCCTGCCCTGCCTTTCCAGTTACAACTAACAAAGAGAGGGAGAAATGGGAGCCACAGAGAGAGCGAGGAGAAGGAGAAAGGGCAGCGGGAGGAGGAGGAGAGGAGCAGCAGCACCAGCACCTACCACGTGATGGAAGAGCGTTGCCCGGGCGGATTCAGCCCCACAAAATGGGCGCAGTTTGCAAACAGCCCCCGGCCTGGGCGCCGAGGGCCGGCGGCGGGCGGGGGCGCGCGGCGGCGGCTCCGGCCCGGGCCCGCCGCTCTCCTCCCCCCCGGCGCCCGGAGCCGCCCTGACTTTCCGGGCGGGGGGGCGAGGCGGAGGGGGAGGGGAAGGCGGCGGCGGGGAGCGGCCGCTTTTTCTTCTCTTTCGGGCCCTTTCTCCGGCCTTCCTCGGCTCCGGCGGGGCCTGGGCACGGCCGGGGACCACAGCCCGGCCGGGAGGACGGGCGGGCGGGGGCAAAGGGTGAAGCCGCCCCCCCGCCCCGCACAAACAAGCGCCGCCGTCTGCAGCCCGATCCCGCACCCCGGCCGCCGCCCCCGGACGCCTCTTCCCGGCCGGGGAGCGCGCTCCAGCCGCCCCCCGCACCGCCGCGGCGAGACGAGTCGGCTTCTCTACGGTGCTCGGTTCTCCCGCCGGCTCGGCGAGCGGTGGCGGCGGTGGCGGCGGCACTGGGAAAATGGCGGCCGAGCTTCTTTTCCCTCCCCCCCTTTAATCTGAAGCGGAGGGAGAATGGAGCGAGCGAGCGGGCGAGCGCCGGGGACACGGGGAGGAGGGACAGCAGCGCCTCCGCCGGCTGCGGCTGCGGCGGCGAAGGCCCGCTCCGCCCCGGCGTGCCGCCAGGGGGCGCCCGCCGCGCCGCCCCCGCGAGCCGCCAGGAGGCGCGGCCGCCGCCGCCTCAGTCATGGCTCCTCGCCGCGGCCGCTGTTTCTGAGCCTCCAGCTGCGGAGGCCGCGGCGCCGGGACCCCGCCGTTCCCAGACATGCGGCTGCGGCACTGCGGCAGGCGGGAGCGGGCCTTCGCTCTGGCCGGGGTGAGGCTAACCTGAGGCACTGACGCCGTCACATTTCCTCCGCGCTGGGGCTGGCGGGGCCGCGCGCCGGCTGAGGGGCAAGGAAGGCTGACGCGACAGAGCAAGAGGACGTGAGCCAGGGACTGTTTGTACTGGGTAGTAAATAGATTTATGTCTTGGGCACCACACTATTCCAGGGCTAAAGATGCGCTGAGTCGGGTGGGGAGCTCCCTGACTGGTGAAGCGCTTCCCGCCGCCCTTTGTCCTAGCACTCTGCCTCCCTACACTGCAGCACGCCTGGGCACTAGCCCCGGCGCCGCGCTCCGCAGCCGCCGGGGTTAAAAAAAAAAAAAAAAGCACACGTTCTCATTGCGCAGGCGCGAGCCAGAGCCCGCGCCGGACCAGCCCGGGAAGGGCCAGCCCGGAGCGAGAAGGGGAAGTGATGGCCCACCAGCGCCGGGCCCGCTGGGAACTGTAGTTTTCGCTAAGAAGCACGCGTCTGGTTTTGGGTGTCACGGCTTGGCAGATCCGCCGAAGCAGGCAAATGGCATTACACAATGAGTATTTATGCTTCCTGTCTCCACCAAAAGGAAGTTCAGTGCTATGCTAAAAGTTTAACAAAGAACTCCATAGAGAAACCCAAATCTCATAACAAAAAGCAAACTTCCACTTGGTTTAAAGTGGTGGTACTTTATCATTTCTCATGACCAGTCAGTCAGTACGGTATTTTAGTCCTTTTCCAAAATAGGGCCTTAAAATAACGGAACTTTTTCTAGATTAAAAAAATGTAGCAATACAATGCAAAGTGTCACATTTACACAAACTATAAGCCACTACCCTTTAGAACTAAAGAAAAAGTTGCCAAAAGATGAATCCAGTACTTAAGAGACTTAAAGGAACTCTGGGATTCATCACAATATTACTTTAAATGACAGAACAACAACAAAATGTTTCCAACAATTAAATCGTCAAATGCAGATGAAAAAGGTATGCTCTACTACCAAAAAGGAAGATGAGAAATGCTCAGTACTGTTTTGTGGCTTACCAGAACCAATATCCGGTGGTATGTGTCACTTCTGTTAGTCAAAAAACTGCCTGATAGTTTATCCTCCCACAAAGCTACACTCCAACACCAGCTCCTACAGCATCTACACCTAAATTTCCATGAGTTCCCATTTGTACCTTAAAATCACACTCTCAATCATAGTCATGGTTCTTAAATACCAAAAGAAAGTTGCAGGGTCAAATTATACAAAGAATTTTTTTTAATGTATACATATCTGTACATACCTTTGAAACAGATCCTAGTCTTGACTTTTTAATTTACAATCCCGGGGGGTGGAGAGGTGGGTTAATTTTTTTTAAATGTATACACACATACATTGTGCATACATTGCAATTCCACAAAATACAGCAAAAGGTGTTAAAACACAATTCTAAAACCAATAGATGGCGAACTAGAGCCCTAATCCGAGGATTCTTAAATCTAAATGAGCAGAATGAAAAATACCAAATAAGGCATAGCCCTCTACAGTGTATACTTAAATATTATGTTCAAAGATACCCATCACAAAATCATTTTACTGTTGCTTCGATTCTAAAAACTTAAGTATCAGATTTAATTAGGTCTCCAAATAACCAAGCTTATAAAATACATTCTTTTCGATGATTAAGAAAAAAGTGGAAATGCTAATTTTTAAACATGCATTTTGGGTAAAAATAAATTCCCACTTTCCCCTTCTCTCATTGCTTAGCCCAAGAGTAAGCCTGTTTAAGTGTTTATGGCACTTAAGTCCGTCAGTTTGTTTTACATTTTCTCAAATCAGATGCCTTTCTGCTCAGACACCAATTTTTACAAATAGGGAAATTCAAAGGTGAGCCACTACAGACACAAACATTTTAGAGAAATATATATATATTTTTAATTTACCTCCAAAACACAGTGGATGTCAAGACAGATTAAACACACACACATATACTACTCATTTTTCAAATCATTCTTGAAATACTCATTGTGGTTGGGTCTCCTCCAATATCCACTCTATCTCAGTGAAATTAGTTTTAACCCATTTCTCTTTACCAGAGATTGGCTGGGAATGGGCAAGAAATGTAATCCTGGCCAATGGGACATGAGTGGAAGGCCCACTCACTGGAATACAGAATTGTAAGAAAAGCTGCTTCCATCCTAAAATGAGATGAGGAAGAAACAGCCCCTCTTCAGGTAATGCTGAACATGACACTTCAAACCACCCCAGTCACCTTACATCAAGTATGAAGACGCCACCAACATCAAAGAGCGCAGAATGGAGAGTTGGCTAGAACCCTGGTTCTTGGTGACAGCGTTAAATGATTATATTGAACAATCCTGACATTTACAAGACTAATGGACTTCCCAGCTACATGAGACCAATGTAACAACAAACATATATTACACCAATTTGCACTAGGTTGCCGATACCTAAAGTCAAAAACATAATTATAACCTCATATTTTAGAGTATTTGTATTATAATACTTTATATTATATTTTACGTAACTTCCCTCTTATATACAACTCTTTACCCATCCATTCTTTATCTGTTATTTCTGCCGTGTAAAAAAGGACCATCCCTCCTCACCACCAATCCTTGTTCATTCCTCTCCTTCAATCCACCTCTAACTTATCTTCCCTTCAAGAAAACAGTAATAAAGGAATTCCCAGACTTCCCTGCTGGTCCAGTGGCTAAGAATCCACCTGCCAATACAGGGGACATAGGTTCAATCCCTGCTTTGCGGAAATTGCATATGTCGTCAAGCAACTAAGCCCATGCTCCACAACTGCTGAAGCCCAAGTACCCTAGAGCCTGTGCACCGCAAAGAGAGCAGCCACCGCAACAAGAAGCCCACGCACCACACTGAAGAGTATCCCCCACTTGCCACAATTAGAGAAAGCCCATGCAAAGCAACGAAGACCCAGCACAGCCAAAATTAAAATATTTTTAATTCAGTATTTCAAATGGCAAACTAATCTCAAAGGATGAGGGATTATTTTGTTTTGTACTTAAAAAAAAGCAATTATTAAAATAATTCAGAAGAAAGTCCTAAAGCCTAAACCATCTAGTTTCAAAAGAACAGGGACCCCCCCCCAATTTCTGTTATTTGCCATTACATCCCAGGGACCTAGTCCAGATATCAAAGAAATGAACATATCAATCTATTTAAAATATTAAAATCATATCATGAAAGAAACATCTTTAAACTGAAATTGGTGCATGCTCTCATGTTAATATTCAGCAAGCTAAATATTAAGTAGAAAGTCAGAATAAACTGAACCAAAACTGGGAAATTTAAAGAATTTTGGATATCAGAAGGAATATGGAAGACCATCTAGTTCAACCTCCAGATTTTATTATCAGAAAGCCAAGAAAAACTAGCAAGGAGACTGCCCAAAGCCAAAGCTGGAACATAGACTGGAAAACGTGTGTCAGTCTCCAATTCTCACTTTCCCCACCACATCACCTGCATTCCAGAATTATAGCTTCCCACCGGAAATGCGCTACTCACAAACTGGCGAGTAAGAAGTGCAAACATGATGCAGGTAAACCTGAACAATACTACCAATTCAGTTTGACAAGTATCAGGATTTGTCCAAAGGTAAGTAAGAGAAAATCCTCACATTGATTACAATGACTATAGAGCTCAAAGACTGTTTTTATTAAATGATGGTCTCAGCTAATCCAGAATATCATATACTCTTACATACTCAGCCCAACTGCAACAAATTTGCAGTAAGATTAAGCAACTTAAGGCATTTGAAAAACCTGTCAGTGACAAAGTATTATAAGAATGCATGGTATTCCTTACTTTCAATCCCATCTAAAAACAAGATAATTTTCTCCCCCATACTAAAGATATAGACTCTGGAATTTACACAAAGATATTATCTTACCATCTCACCACAGAAGTGATCCAATAACTCATTGAGAACAAATACTAATCATAGGCAGCCTCATGATTTAACTGTTAGTAATGAGAACAGTGGCTTCCCTGGTGGCTCAGACGGTAAAAAGTCTGCCTACAGTGTGGGAGATGCAGGTTTGATCCCTGGGTCGATGCAGGGAAGATCCCCTGGAGAAGGAAATGGCAATCCACACCAGTATTCTTGCCTGGAAAATTCCATGCATGGAGAAGCCCACCAGGCTACAGTCCATGGAGTTGGGAACAGTCCATGGAATAAGAACAGTAACTAAAGTTACAGGTTAACCCTGAACACACTCCTTAATCAGGAAATAATTTATTGGGGGATATTGAAGAAGACAATACTAAAATGCAAATGTATGCAACTGTATCACTTAAAAAAACTAAGTCATGTTCTCCCAAGGCCATCAGCTATGTTAAGACTTAACATCAAAGATGGATGGTTTTCTCCTCTGCAGTACCAGATTTCAAAGTGGCTACACAAACACCGATTTCTAATACATGCAGTCTAACCAGAACTTTACAAGAATATTTTAATAAAGTTTCTCAAGGAGTTAAATAAAAAAATTACTGATTAAATAAAATGATTAGTTAGATAAATTATACTTAATTCTAATTATTTGAACTTCAGTAGAAAATATTCTTAAATTCTTAAAGAACTGACCAAAGAAGTTTGTTGACCAAACATAACAGAAGGAGTATTTTAATATACTAATTTTGCACATGAGCCAACTTCAAATGAAGCAATCTGCCTAGAACCTACACATTGTATCACATAATAAATGTCAGAACGTGCCCCAAAGTTACCAAGAGATTGCCTGGCTTCTTTTCCAAATGATTCATAAAGGTAAACATGCAGAACTTCAAGGCAGCTGTGAGCAGCCAAGTTGTGGAGGGCCTGATACAAAGTCAGAAGGAGAAAAAAAATATTCAAAGAGAAAAGGGGGCAACATGTGTACAAGGCAAAAGGCATTTTAAAAAAAAGTTTTCTTAAGTGAGTTGCTGAGTCTAAAGTTAGATGCAACTTCTGGAGTCCTGCTCTGCTGGCGCAGCAAACCTAGGGATTACAGAAACAGCACACCACACCTGTTCCCTCCAATAGAGAGGCACACCATTCTTGGAAAGAAACATTACTTTTTAATTCACTGATTCCTTAATGCCTGAACTGGGTTCTCAGGGACAGTGCGGAGCCTACAGCTATGGACTAGGAAGTAACTGAAGCCACTCAATAGGCAGGAGACATATTGCTGGAGTGGTGATTTAATCAAAGACTGTAGTAAAATCAGATATACTCTTGTTAAACACAAATATATTTATTGAGTGAAATTCTCATTTTTTCAAGATATGAGAATGAGTCCTTCAGAGAGATGCCCTTTTTGTGACAAGCTGCTCTGGACAACCCCAGACCTTGAGAGTATTTTAGGAGAAGCATTGCTTTAGATCATTTATAGATAAATATGAACACCTGAATACAGTCCCCTTATACAGATGATGAAACCTGAAAACATCTAATGTAAAAACTGTTGTGGGTACAAAAGTATAAATGAGACCATGAACTACTGAGAGCACATGCCTGGAATTCAGGAAATGCTAAAGTCCCGGTTTATCTCTGTCACTCATTTACTAAGAAATCATATATAATTTTCTTAACAGCAAACTTTTTCATTTCTGAATCAGACAAAAAGAACATAATATTCAGTATTTTCAGCCATATTCCAAATTAATTCTCACAATCAAATTTAGAAACAAATTTTGTCTCAAATGATCTAGCTCTAACTTGAACCAGTAGAACAAAAAAATAAAATAACCTAATGAAACTGTATCTTTTGTGGTATAAAGAAGAAAAAAGTCCAGGACTTCCCTGGTGGCCCAGTGGATAAGACTTCATGTTCCCAATGCAGGAGGACAGGGTTCCATCCCTGGTCAGGGTACTAGATTCCATATGCCATGACTAAAGATCAATGACCTGGCTAAAATCCCAGTGCAGCCAAATATAATTTTCTTTTTTAAAGAAGAAAAAACATCTTTCTGCATAGAGGAAGGAAAAAGCTACTCACATGCCCTAGAATCTCTATGGCAACAATATCAAAATGTGATCTTGCTGGTAACATTTAGGCTAGGGCATTCAATTTCTATAAC
This sequence comes from Moschus berezovskii, assembly GCF_049115385.1. NCBI lineage: Eukaryota > Metazoa > Chordata > Mammalia > Artiodactyla > Moschidae > Moschus > Moschus berezovskii. The sequence continues at coordinate 58,202,526 of NC_142479.1, forward strand.
ATGACAACAGTAACACTTGTATTCCTGCCCTGAATAACTTTCTTTGATTCTAAATATAACTCGCTATCCCCTTAAAGTCTTATTATTAATTACCAATCGTTCATAAGCATTTACTGTCTACTGGATGCTAAACACTGTAGTACCTCTGGAAAAAAATACTAAGTCACCATCATAAGCTATATGGTGGCCAAAAAAAAAAAATCCCTTCTACTCATTGATATTTTAAATAGTTAATAATTCAAAGCAAAGAAGTAGTAAGAGATCAACAAAATTTTAGTGCTTTATGCTTTTCATTCAACTCTCTCTGGCCCTTTTGGGAAGCCTGTATAGACTCCTCCAAGAATGCTAAAATTAGGTGTTCTTTATGGCATAACTAGAATGAGGTAACAAAACAAGAACTCCAAAACAAAACTAAGAGAAGAGGTTAAGGGAACCAAGTAGGAGACAAAGATTTAAAGTGACAGACTTGAAATCTCTACCCTCAATGTCTCAAGACAGGGAAAAGGTCAAGAAAAAAATGAAAATTTGTGATCTAGTCCAATTATAGTTAATTGTACATCTCCCTTTCATTCTCAAATATTTGGTACTGCCCTATGGGAAGGCTTCTACATTTCTTGTGATTGCCACAAATTCAATAACTCATCATTTCTTAAACATTAGTTGGTATTAACTATTATCTTCATTTAGTAACAAGGGAATTAGAATTTACTGTGCTAAATGAATGTGCAAAATTAAGCCAAAACTGGACTTGTCTGGTGGTCCAGTGGTTAAAAATTCACCTGACAATGCAGAAGACACAGGTTTGATCCCTAGTCCAGGAAGATTCTACATGCTGCGAAGCAACTAAGCCCATGAGCCACACTACTGAAGCCCTTGCTTCCCAGCACTCATGTTCCACAAGAGAAGCCACTCACAATGAGAAGCCAGAGCATAGCGCCTAGAGAGTTGCTAAGACTAGAGAAAGTCCTCCCACAGCAACAAAGACCCAAGTGAAAGTCGCTCAGTAGTGTTCAACTCTGCGACCCCATGGACTATATATTCCATGGAATTTTCCAGACCAGAATACTGGAGTGGGTAGCCTTTCCCTTCTCCAGGGGATTGTCCCAACCCAGGGATCAAACCCAGGTCTCTCGCACTGCAGGTGGATTCTTTACCAGCTGAGCCACAAGGGAAGCCCAAGAATACTGGAAAGGGTAGCCTAACCCTTTCCCCAGAGGATCTTCCCGACCCAGGAATCAAACCGGGGTCTCCTGCATTGCAGGCAGATTCTTTACCAATTGAGCTACCAGGGAAGTCCCAACAAAGACCCAGCACAGTCAAAATTTTTTAAATAAATTTTTTTTTAAAATTAAGGCAAAATTATTTCAAGATAAAGTCAAAACACATCTCATTTAATATGGCGGTTATTACCATGACACCAAAACCAGACAAAGATATCATTAAAAAAAGCAACTACAGACCAATATCGTTTATGGACATAGATGTAAAACTCCTCAACAAAATACCAGCAAATGAATCTAGCAACATATAAAAAGTACTGTACACCTTTGCAAAGTGTGATTAATTCTAGGAATTCAAGATTGGTTTACTATCTGAAAGTCAATTAATATACTACAAAATCTAACACTCTTTCATGATAAAAACACACAGGAATTGAAGGAAACTTTCTTAACCTGAAAAAGTTATCCATGAAAAAACCCACGGCCAACATCATATTTAATGGAGAAAGAAAGAATATTTTCTCCCTAAAGTCAGGAACAAAACAAGGAATGTCCATTCTCACCACTTCTATTCAAAATTGTACTAGAAATTCTAACCAGGGCAATTAGGCAAGAAAAAGAAATTAGACACTTTCAGGTTACAAAGAAAGAAGTAAAATACTTCTGTGTGTATGTGACATAATCTTGTAAAAAAAAAAACACACCCACAAATAAACTATTACAGCTAATAAACATATCCATCAATGTTACAGAATTCAAGATCACTATACAAATAAATATCAATTGTATTTTGATACACTAGCAACTGGTAGGCTGCAGTCCATGGAGTCGCTACAAGTCAGACATGACTGAGCGACTTCACTTTCACTTTTCACTTTCACACATTGGAGAAGGAAATGGCAACCCACTCCAGTTTTCTTGCCTGGAGAATCCCAGGGACGGGGGAGCCTGGTGGGCTTCCATCTATGGGGTCGCACAGAGTCGGACACGACTGAAGTGACTTAGCAGCAGCAGCAGCAGCAACAAACAATCAGAAATGAAATTAAGAAAACTCCATGTACAATAGCATCAAAAAATATTTAGAAATAAATTTAACAGAAAAAGTATAAAACTTAAAATCTGAAAACTATAAAAATTGTCTCAATAAGTTAAGGAAGTACTAATTAAATGGAAAGACATCCCACGTTCAGAGACCAGAAGATGTACCCTTGTTAAGATGGCAATACTCCCTAAATTGATCTACAAATTCAATTCAATTCCAGAATATCTAAAACAACCTTGACAAGGAAGAATAAAGTTGAAGGACTCACACCTCCTGATTTCAAAACCTAATTCAAAGCTATAGAAATCAAAACAGTGTGGTACTGGCATAAGAACAGACATATAAATTAATGGAATATAAACCAGAAATAAACCCTCACACTTATAGTCAACTGATTTTTGAGATGGGTGACAAAACAATTCAGTGAGAGGCAGGAGAGGTAAAAGTTGAGGTTGGATAGTCTTCTTAACAAAAGGTCCTGGGGCAACTGGATATTCACATGCAGAAGTTGGATCCTTATTTCCCACAATACACAAAAATTGCTCAAAATGAATCATAGACTTAAATGTAAGAGATAAAACCATAAAATTCCTAGGGGAAAAAAAAAGAGCGCACATTCATTATCTTGAGTCACACAATGATTTTTAGACATGGCACCAAAAACACAAATGACAAGGAAAAATAGATGGACTGAACTTCCTCAAAATTGTAAAATTTTGGACATTAAAGGATCCCATCAAGAAAGTGAAAACAACCCATGAAAGAAAATATTTGAAATCCAGAATATATAAAGAACTCCTAGAATTCAACAATAAAAGACAATCCAGTTTAAAAATGGCAAAGACTATAATAGAAACAGACATTTCTCCAAAGACACACAAATGGCTAATAAGCATATGAAAAGATCTTATCATCATTTGCTATCAAAACCACGATGAGATACCACTTCACACCCACTAGCATGACTATAATCAAAATGACAGACTATTACAAGTCTGTAACAATTGAGGAAAATCTGAAGAAACTAGAACCCTCACAAACTGCTGGTGGAAATGTAAAATAGTATAGCTGCTTTGGAAAATAGTTTGGCTCCTCAAAGTTAAACTTACCATGTGAAAGTGAAGTTGCTCAGTCGTGTCCGACTCTTTGAGATCCCATGAACCGTAGCCTACCAGGTTCCTCTGTCCATGGGATTTTCTAGGCAAGAATACTGGAGTGGGTTGCCATTCAATTCTACTCCTAGGTATATTTCCAAGAGAACTGAAAAGAAGCGTCCAAACAAAAACTTATACAAGAGGACCTCCCTGGTGGTCCAGTGGTTAAGAATCCACTTGCCAGTGCAGGAGATGCGGGTTCAATCCCTGGTCTAGGAAGATCCCACATGCTGTGGAGCAACTATGCCACAGAACAATCAGGATCTGTGTGCTACAACTGTTGAGCCCACTCGCCACCACTACTGAAGCCTGCACTCTAGAGCCCACAAGCTGAAACTACTTAAGCCCTCAAGGCCTAGGACCAGTGCTCTGCAAAAAGAGAAGCCACCACAATGAGAAGCCCATGTACCACCACTGGAGAATAGCCCCTGCTCACTGCAACAAGAGAGCAGCAACAAAGACACAGCAGCAAAGCAACAGAGCCCACACAGCAACAAAGACCCATCACAGCCAAAAATAAATAACATTTTTTTAAACTTGTACAAGAATGGCTACAGCAGCATTATTAATAGCCTATTAAGATGTAAACAATTGAAACGTCTATCACCTAATCACTGGATAAGCAAAATGGGGTATATCCATATAATGGAATATTATTCAGCCATAAAATGAATGAAGTGCTGATATATAACACAAACGAACCTTGAAAACCTGCTAAGTGAAAGAAGCTAGTCACAAAAGAGCCCAAACTGTTTGATTCCATTTGTATGATATGTCCAGCATAGGCAAATCATAGAGACAGAAAGCAGATTAGTGGCTACCAGGGGCTAAGGGACAAAAGGAAACAGAGACTACTAAAAGATACAGGGTTTCTTTCAGGGGTGTTCTAAAATTAGTTTGTGGTGATAGATGCACAACTCTGAGCACACTAAAAAAGTCATATATTTTTAAACAGATACATTTTATGATATGTGAAATGAATAATCGGTAAAGCTGTTTTAAAAAAAAAAAAGGATGAAGCCAAAATAACAATTTCTAAACAGTTTTGATGTACCAAAAAAAAAAATATATATATATATACACACACACACATATGTATACATACACACACACATATGTTAAACTACTTGTAAAAACATCAGAAGACAACAAGCCATAATTTTGCCATTTATTTCCCCTTGAGAGATTACCTCAGAGGACTAATATGCCTTCATGTTAGATCTGCAACCTTACTGCCAACAGTATATATAAGCAAAAGTCAGGTTCTCATCAAATTCAAGTTATTCTAAAATATTCTATGTAAGAATGAAATGAGGAAGATACAACAGGTCATAGATAAAAATCATTCTTCTATAGGAATGATACAAACTAGGACAACAGTATGTCAATGAAGAGTTTAAAGAATACAAAATCCTATTCCTGGAAGGGTTATCTTCAGTGAGATAGGACTGGAATGTACTATTATTTCAAAAGCTTAAACAAAAGTAGCAGTATTATACTCTGCTCAAAGAATATTATAACAGATGGTTGGCAAGGCTTCTGTAAAAGGGTAGTTCAAAGAGAAAAATCTTGGCATTGTCATCCCCAGTTCTACCCAGAGTATAAAGTAAAACACCCTGGTCCACAAATACAGGATCTGAAAGGAAGAGTATGTGCTGAACAGGAAAAAAGATGCTGATCAGGCTACGTATTCCAAGCCAGATTGATCATTTTATTTTTGCCCCTATAAATCAATTTTTTTGTTTGTATATGGTCCAATATATTACAAATGTGATTAAAGGAGTCTATCCCCTCGCAATCAACAGACTTGTATAATTAATGCTAGACTGGTATTCAACTTCTAGTTCTAACACCACGTAACTTTGGACAAGTGACTTCACAGGTCTCAGTTGCCTCATGAAGAAAACAAGAGAGGGGCTTCTCTGGTGGCTCAGTGGTTAAGAATCTGCTGCCAATGCAGGAGATGTGGGTGTGATCCCTGATCCAGGAAGATCCCACATGCTGTGGAGCAACTAAGCCTGTGTGCCACAACTATTGAGCCTATGCTCTAGAGCCTGGAGCATGACCACTGAATCTACATGCCACAACTACTGAAGCCTGTGCACTCTGGAGCCTGTCCTCCCCAACAAAAGAAGCCACGGCAATGAGAAGACTAAGCACCGCAACCAGAGGAGCCTGTGCTCTCCGCAACTAGAGAAAACCCATGCACAGCAACAAAGACCAAGTGCAGCCAAAAATAAATAAATGCATAAAGCAAATGTTTAACACAAAGCATAGAGACGGACTTTAAAAACACTTGACTGTAAGAAAGCAAAGAAGTCAGATGCTCAACCAAAATGTTAAATCCTTAAGTAGCATGGGGGGAAGAAGGGAGGGAGGTGGGGAGAGAGGAGGAGAATAACTTTGCTCAAAATAGACAACAAAAAATGAGGAAAAGCAACAAAATATCATAAACTGTAGCTGATCAGGAGCACTAAGGCCTATGTAGGCAAAACAATTAAAATCTTGCAAGAAAATGCAAAGCCACAGAGAGGTGGTTTAAACATATAAAAAGTCAGATGCTGAATAAAGACTGATGGAGCACTTGATAAACGGTATAAACAGTGACAACAGCAAGACAGCTGGCAAACCTAACTGTAATTAGTTTCAATAACTACTGAGAAAGATATGAGCAAGAAATCTATTTCTAAATTACTCTTTAAAGTCCAAAAATCACTGAGAATGAATCAAATTCATCATTAAACAAACAAGATGCTTCCAAACTATGTTAGGTAGTCATGGAACCCCAAAGTATTCTCTGCATTTCAGAAGTATTCTCTGGGGACTTCCCTGGAGGTCTAACAATTAACAGTCTGCCTTGCAGGACTTCCCTAGTGGTACAGTGAATTAGAATCCGCTTGCCAATGCAGGAGACATGGGTTTGATCCCTAGTCCGGGAAGATTCCACATGCCTGGGAGCAACTAAGCCCATACACCACAACTATGGAGCCTAAGTACTGCAACTACTGAAGCCCAAGCACTCTAGAGCCTGTGTTCTGTAACAAGAGAAGCCACCACAATGAGATGTTGCAACAAAGAGTAGCCCCTACCTGCCACAACTAGAGAAAGCCCACATGCACAACAAAAAACCAGCACAACCAAAAATAAATTTAAAAACATCAAAAAAAAAAAAAAAAGAAAAGAATCCACCTTGCAATGCAGGGGATGTGGGTTCAATCCCTGGTTGGGGAACTAAGATCCCACACGCTATGGGGAAACTAAGCCCACACGCCACGACAACTGAGCCCGAGCTCCAGAGTCAGAAAAGCCAAATATGTATAGATACACAGATACAGATAGATATAACTCCCATCTACTCAAGAGAAGGGCTCTTGCTGTAAGCTTCAATTCAGTCAAACTGGCAAATCTCTACTAGAGGATGAGATCAGAAGACATATCTGCATAAATAACCTTCTGAGGAAAAGACAAACATGGCTTCTGAAAGATGAAATCACACAACACCAGTCAATCTAAATTCTCTGAGGAGAAAGTATTGAATATAATTTATTTAGGCTTTTACAAGTCTCGGTAAGATTCTAAATAAAAAGCTGTTTTTAAAAAGCCTGAGTGACCACACAGTTGAGAATATTTACCATAGAAGGGGCGTGATTTATGAGACTGACATACCACATACTGCACTAAGGAGGCACGTCTAGATTGGGTGAGACACAGAAATTATGGGTGGATCGATGCTGAGGTACTTCCCCATATGAAGTACAAGCACTGATCTTAGGTAATGTTTTCAAAAGGCTATATTTAACATTTTCATAAATTATATGAAAGATACACAGAGAATTTCCCATTTTGCAGATGGAGTGATGAGTTTCCTGATAGTGAAACACTACAATGAATTGGAAAAATAAGGGAACTGAGAGGTGGAAAGGATCTGTGTTATCAAATGAGAAACATCTGCAAAAACAAAGATTTATTTTTAGTTGAGAGAATACTCTGCAAGCATGAAAGCTGTCTAAATATCTATCTGCAGGGCTTTCCAGCAGAAGAGAAACTAGAGGTGCTCCAGGCAGTTCCTGTGTAGACAAAATTAGGGCCAGAGTGGAAACTGCAGAGGGACACATTTCAGCTAACATAATGACAAGCTTTCTAAGCTCCAGGCCGGAACTAACTGAAAGGATGATTCTTACTCTGAATTACCTCAAACAGCCCTCTGAGATACAAGTGGCTAAAATACTACAGGCAGGAAAATGGCAGGTATTAACAGTGCAGCATGAAAAAGTGAAAAGTAAAGCATTACAGAAGAAAAAATCTAACCTGTACCTAAAGGATGCAAAAAGAAATCTTTGAATAATTACAGAATGTTGCCTAAAGACAATGGGATTTTTGCATGCAAAGAGGGTAGGGACTGCAAATTCTATTGGCAACAAGGAAAAGACTGTGAATAGAACATATTTTCCTATCCTAATAAATCATAATTAAGCTATATCTGAAATGCAATTCTGATTGGTTACCATAAATCTAGAAAAACAAAGCAATGCTGACAAAGATCCAGAGAAGTGTACGTAAATGGAATAACTAAGAGACTGAAGGAGATTTCACTGCAGAGTACATTTTAAAATCAATCATCTTCAGCTGAAAAACATGAAATGAAAGCCAAGGGGCACTATGATCAAAATCAGAAAGTGTACCAATATTAAATACTAATTTATTCTCCAAATCTTGGTACCATATATTAGGCTTTTAAACTTGAAAAGATAGATCTCTTTTTTTCCCCACAAAAGATGAAAAGAAAGTTATGGAATGCTTTATCACTAAGTGGTATTTAGAGATAAGAATATTCAAGAAGCATATAAGTCCCTTCTGAGGTCCTACCAGATAGAAATAACATCTGAGGCCTTAAATTTCTGAAGTTAACATTTTCTTTTTAAACATTTCATTATGATGTTTCAAATGTACACAAATCAGTCCTGGGTGTTCATTAGAAGGACTGATGCTAAAGCTGAAGCTCCAATACTTTGGCCACTTCATGCAAAGAGTTGACTCACTGGAAAGGACTCTGATGCTAGGAGGGATTGGGGGCAGGAGGAGAAGGGGACGACAGAGAATGAGATGGCTGGATGGCATCACCGACTCGATGGAGGTGAGTTTGAGTGAACTCCGGGAGTTGGTGATGGACAGGGAGGCCTGGAGTGCTGTGATTCATGGGGTCGCAAAGAGTCAGACACGACTGAGCGACTGAACTGAACAAACTCCATATACCCATCACCCAATGAGGTTAACATCTTCTGAGATAACTGCCTCACCTCAAAACATCCCCTGGTGCCAACTAAGACATGACGATTGGCTGACAGCCCCTAAGAGACTCAGTAAGGCTTGCTGGTATAGTTCTTCTATTCTTTTACCTATGTGTGTACAGCTGACCCTTGAACAACACAGGTTTGAACTGGTCCACTTACACTCAGATTTTCCCCAATCAATACTACATAATGCTCAACTGAATCCCTGGAAGTAGAGCTGCAGATACAAAGGAGCTCCTCTAAAATTATATGTGTGTTTTCTATTGCATGGAGGTCAGCACCCCTAACTCTGCATGGTTCCATGTGTGTAATATATACATATACAGTCTTTATCTTTTATATATTTAGAATCCTCCTTATATATCTCTATATCCTGAATTTTTCATTTATCATACACTCAACGTTCTTGCCTGGAAAATCCCATGGACAGAGGAGTTTGGCAGGCTACAGTCCATGGGGGTTGCCAAAGAGTCGGAGACAACTGAGCAACTGAGCACATACACAACACACATAACATTCTAAGATACCGAAAGTTCTTTAAAAATATTGTGTAATGACGGTATAATAACCCACCCTTAAATATGCCATAATTGACCCATTAATCTCACTGCTCATTCAAGTTTATCCCCAATTCTTACTTCTATAAATAATGCTACAATGTATATTTTTGTTCACAAATTTTTCTATTTTTTCCCTCTTAAGATAAATTCCTAGAAGTAGAATTACTGAATTAAAGGACAGTTTAAGGTCTTTTGATATGTATTGGCAAAATATATCCCAGAAAACTTGGGCCCAATGCACTTCCATTAGCAGTTTTAGAGACCACCACCTTACTAATTGATAGGTTAAAAAAAAGTAGTATATTATTTTAAACTGAATTCCCTTGATTATGCATCAGAATAAAAATGTTTCTTATATGCTTCTTGGTCATTTGTATTTCTTCACTGTGAACTCTAATCATGATCTTTGTCAGAAAGGCTATTTTACTTTCTTTGGGCCTTAATGAAACTGAAAACCAGCTTAGATGGAGCCACATATCAGTGACTTCAGCTCCCTCTCCTGGCCAAAAAATTACTACCATGATCCAGTTATTGTTATTCAGTCGCCCAGTCATGCTCAACTCTGCGACCCCATGGATTGCAGCATACCATGATCTGGACCTAGATTTAAATACCTGTGTGTATGCACTCAGTTGCTAAGTCATGTCCAATTCTTCTTCAACCACATGGACTGGAGCCCATCAGGTTCCTCTGTCCATTAAAAGCTTGCCATTTCCTAGGTTGTTGCTACAAACACAATTTATACACGGTAATAAAAGATAAAACATTATGTGTCTAAACCCATACTTAACAGAGATGTGATGTTAAGAGAAAGGGAACACCTGATCACTTATATTTAATAATTAATGTCACCAAAAATGTTTAAATTATAATCAGGTCACTGCCAAGTTACTTACTGGATGGAACATTACAAGCCTAAAAGTCATTTCTCTATACTTTATTTTCTTTTTAATGGCCGCACTGCATGGGCACTTAAGGGATCTTCATTCCCTGACCAGGGATTGAACCTGGGGCCATAGCACTGAAAGCATCAAGTCCTAATGCCTGGACTGCCAAAGAAATCCCTATAACTTTAGTCTAATAATGTAAAACATTCTAGTTGCAAGATGACACTGGGCTGTCAGCACACTGGTTATCTTCTCTTTTTTAAAAGCAAAAATAAGAAAACAAAAACATGTACATCCCCTTCATCATTTAATGAAAGATTAAAAAAAAAAAACAAACAACCCTGTTTGTAATCCTTATTCCAAAGCTACAAAGCTGCTCACACTAAACAGATTGGGTCCTACAGTTCCAAAGGGTAAGGCCAGGATTCGCGAATGGATGATGTAGCTAACTCAACTTCTCCACTACCTGCAAGATGCAATTCACAGGTTGGGCAGTGCAGTGCTCAGACGATTCATTCATTCAACGCACATTTACTAAGTGCCATCACTTTACCAGCAGTGATGATGACAGACAGGACACAGCCCCTATTCTCAGAAAACTGGGAAACTAGCTGTCTGGAGAATGCAAAGCCTGGGTACCGTCTATGTCAGTTACTGCTGTTACTACACCTCCCTGCTATTAAAGAATTAGGAAGAATATGTTTCTGGAACAGGGCAGCACTTTAAAGGGTGGTCATTTTAAACAGTGGCAGCCATTTGTGTGAAGATTTAGAGGCAAAAGAACAAGGTGTCCAGTTCAGTGCTATTGAGTGCAGAGCTCAGGAAGGAGTAGAGGAGACGACCTGGGACAAGGGCCTGGGTGCTTGGTTTGCACTCGAAAGCCAAGGAAGCGATGGGAAGGAGACATATGGTCCTATAAGGAGACCATTTAGCTCTGGGGAAAATCTACTTGCAAATCATAGGTATATGGATGTGAGACTCATACAGTGTGAGACACAAACTTACCTAAGTTTCCCTCAGGAGCTACAAAGGCTAAGAGGAGAGAAGGCCAAGACAAGGCAAACACTGACTGAAAGAGACAAATGTCTGCACAAAAACTGAGAAAGAACAGCCAGAGGCAACAGCGGTGACAGAGCCAGCACTCAGACCATTTGTACTTCACTGTGTGTCAGGCACTCACCTACATGCTTTTCATGTATTAATTTATTTCCTCTTCATGACAGTCCGGGAAGGTTAAGTGCCACCATTTTTATTATTTTCCCATTTTTCAGATGAGGTAGCTGAGGCACGGACAAAGGCACAAAGTATGTGCAGAGCTGAAATCTGAATCTAAAGGACTCACTCCAGAGACCATGTTCTGTATCACGGCTCTACAATGCCTTCCAGAAATGACAAGAACAAGCAGGAGGGACTACCACCACCAGAGCCAGGGAGAATGGTTCACGGCATCAAAAACCACAAGAAGGCCTCAGAAAATAAGGACAGAAAGGGATGCCTCCATAAGGCAGGTACAGTGGAACACACAGGAAGAAGCTAGACAAATACTTCACTGGCAAAGGGAGCAGCGGTTGCAGTTTAAGAGTTTTGTGTTTGTAAAAAGTGAGAGACTTGAGTGTGTTTAGAAGCTGATGGACAAGAGCCAACAGGGAATGGGAGGGTAAAAATAGGTTGGGAAAAGGGACAAATGACAGACAGAGGTCTCAATGAGGAGGAAGAAAATAGCTCAAGAGACCAGAGAGGTGGCCTAGTATGAGAAGAAACAAAGACAGGGATAGGGTGGGCCCAAGAAGAGTCTCTTCCCCACAGGCTCTGTGGAGAAGGGTTTTCTCTGTAAGCAAGGGAGCTGCTTAACTTCTGAAGAACCCTTCACAGTAAGATGCTTTTAGAATTGTAGCATTATATTCTTTGATTCTTTTACTCCTGTTTTCCCTCTTAACCAGCCATCTCATTAAACTATGATCTAGGTGGCAAACAGGTCACAAGATGATTTCTAAGCAAGAAAAAAATCTAACAAAAACTAAAATCACTAGATTGTTCAGAACCAAAATATAATTGTTTAAAAAGATAGTATATTTCTATTTCTTCAAGTCAAGTATATAAGTATATTGTCTGAGCTTCCAGAACTTACTATGGCTACCCACTTTGTCCTCAATGCCCAGAGCTGCTCTCCTGCTCACGACTTGATTTCTCTCCCCAGATCTGCTTCAGTATGGTCAGCACTCTCTCTGGCCTAGTCAAACAGCCCTTCCTCCCTGAGTCCAAACAATTACCCAACACTTCCTTTCAGGACAGGTAGATAGAAGGAATTTGGGAACTAGCCTCCAATGACAATTAACAGAGCAATTTCATAGCATGTATTTATCAAAAGCAGTCCCGGACCACTGTAAAAAGCTGAGGAAAGTAATGGCCTCTTCCTCTCCATAAAATGCACACAAGTAAAATCACACTATTAGCATTAGATGGTCAGAAAGCCGTCATTTTTCACATATTTTATCCATAGAATACTTGGCTGGATAAATACTGGAGCAAGATGGCTCACTCTAGCCATCATCAAAGGTCTGTTCACCTTCCCTGGCAAATAACTGATACAAGTTTAGTTTGCTGATATCCTAACCTCCCAGAGAAAGAAGGCATTAAAATAGAGGGGAGAGCTGCTGGAGGCTGGAGCAAGGCCAGTAACAGCCGGATACTAAGGTAGGCGATCAAGAATGTAGATTAATCAGACAAAAGAGTGTGAAGACTGGCCCAAGTCCATGAAATACACGCACACACTACTCCATGAATACAGTTTACCTTACAACCTGCAAAGACACATTACATCTCAGCACAGTACAGTTAGGATGTATACAAGGAGAATCTTCTGCAATTCTGAATTATTATTTAAAATAAAATTGTGTACAGGGCACTTTCTTAAGGAGGCAGAAAAGCATGTAATATCTATTAGAAAATTTTTTAAAACTTCACAGTATTAATATGAGTTTCATGAGAGGAAACCATCCAACAAAAGAGTGTAACTGGCCTGCAGAGAAAGATTTTGAAACAAAACAGTAGCCAGACCATCATGTGTCTATACGCTGCATCAGAAAGGTTGAACTTTACCCTCAAGACAAACAGGAGGGGAATGGAAGCAGAGGGCGGGCCATATCAGCTGGGCACAGGAGGAACTTCCTCAAGGTCCTGCTCTCTCTGGAATGACCTATACTGTCCACCCCTAAAAGAAGTCAAATGTTGGAGGATAACCATGCCTGCTTCTTCAAATATGGCATCTGATTGAAGATAAAACATCTCTCTATTCACACAGACAAGGAGGTGTTAATTTGAGACAGGTGTCTGGGGCTAATTCTTACGAAGTAAGGAAATCCCAAGGTTTCATCAATTTCCACAAAGGACGAGACATAGAGAGCAGACTGTGATCTTGACCTTAATTTTTCAAATCAGAATTTCACCGACAGCAAACAAAAAGAATATTACCACCTTTTAAAGTGTCAATTTTATATAAATCTGAAGTCTCAACAACAAAAATCTAGACATTAAAGACAAATAAGATAAACAAGGTCCTACTCTATTGCACAGGGAACTATATATCCAATACTCTGCAATAAATATTAATGGAAAAAAATCTGAAAGTGATTCAGTTATGCATCACTTTGCTGTACACCAGAAACTAACACAACCTTGTAAATCAACTATACTTCAATAAAAATAAATAAATTTAAAAGGACAAATATATGAGACACCTGAAGAAATAATTACTTCTTTAAATCATGTGACCAATTTGCACCCAAATTTTCATTTCCTATGTATAAGTGTTGGAGGTCTGCTACCCTTGATGAATAACATTATCTATGGGGCTGTCAAGGCTAAAGGATGCTGTTATGAGTTGAACGGTGTTCCCCAACCCTCAAGAAGATAGTTTGGACTCCTAACCCTGCACACCTCAGAATGTGACCAGAGTTGGAGAAACAGTCTTTACAGAGATAACCAAGTTAAAATGAAGTGATCAGAATGCACCCTAATCCAATATGACTGCTGTCCTTTTAAAAAGGAGAATATTTGAACAAAAGAGATACACACACAGAGAGAACTTTGTGCAAAGACTGGAGTTATGTGACTAAAAGCCAAAGATGTACCAGATGCTAGAGTAAAGGCCTGGAAGACATCCTGCCCAAGGGCCCTCAGATGGAGAATGCCCCTGCCCTCAGACTTCTAGCCTGCAGAACTGAGAGACAATACATGTCTGTTGTTTAAACCACTTACTTTGTGCCACTTTGTTATGACAGCCCTAGCAAACAGATGTCATGAAGAAAATTAGTAGCTCATGTTTATTAAGCACATACCAAGTGGCAATGGCAAGCCACTCCAGTACTCTTGCCTGGAAAATCCCATGGATGGAGGAGCCTGGTAGGCTGCAGTCCATGGGGTCGCTACGAGTCAGACATGACTGAGCAACTTCACTCTCACTTTTCACTTTCACACATTGGAGAAGGAAATGGCAACCCACTCCAGTGTTCTTGCCTGGAGAATCCCAGGGACGGGGGAGCCTGGTGGGCTGCCGTCTATGGGGTCACACAGAGTTGGACACGACTGAAGTGACTTAGCAGCAGCAGCAGCAAGTGCTATTCTAAGCACTTTGCATCAACAAACTCATTTAATCATTACAAAATCCACCCGAGGATCTAGATACTATAATTATACCCTTTTCACAGATGAAGACACCAGGTTTCTAAAAGGATAAAAAAACTTGCCCAACAGCAGACAGAGCCCCCAGTATGACCACGAGCTATAAGGAACTATAATCTATAGTAATTATTTTAATAGCAGCAGCAGTCACTAAGCCAAACACTATGTACTTCACAGATATAATATACACAACAATCGTCTGAAGTACATGTTCATTTTTGCTTCCAGTACAAAGGAGAACCCTGAATCTCCAAGAGGCTTTCTTAAAATTCCTTAAAATTGCCCCACATCTCACAACCAAGAATGTGACAGTGAATCTAACTGCCAACTTGAGGAAATAAACAATGAAAATCCTTTTTTATTAACACTTTAAGTGCAAGTGAAAATTTTTAATGTCTGACCTTGCAATTCAATACTAGAAATCTAAATCTATAAATTCAAAATCCTTCAGGATGCCAGGAGAAAATGGGCCCTAGATTACAGTATCCCTTGTCTATACATCCCTTCAATTGTTCAAGGGCTGTCTGCTCTCTCATCTGTGATCCCTTGACTTTTCTCTAACTTCCAGACACAGGAGAAGAAAAGATGTAAGGACTGAGATACTGCTTTTTAAGTTGTTTTTTTAAATTTGTATTTAATTTTTAAATTTTGATACAAACATCAGAAAGTGTGAAAAAATATAATACAGTGAGAAGTCTCCTTCCCACTTTGTCCTCTACCTGCCCAGTTCCTAGACATAACAGGTAACCAACGTCACCATTTTCTTTTGTTTACTCTTCTAAAGTGATTTTTTATGCATATACAACAAGCCAATATAAATTTTCTTTTCTCCTTTTTCAAAAGAAACCACACAAAACATATCATACACACTGCTCTGCATCTTGCTTTTATCAACTGTATAACTTGTAGATCTTTACATAGCCTTTTGAACCATTTTAATTTCATGCTTTTGTCTGTCAAGAATACTTTTTACTTGCATTCATTATAGTTCAGTCCAGTACACAAAGCACCAGCACACAAGGCTACCAGCAGTCCCTGAGAGGCACCTGAAATGACTGATGGTGGACCCATGACACACCAAAGGCCTTGTGTCTCTTCGCTCCATCTCATCTTCACTTTTCTCAGACTTGCCCAATCCTCCTCCTCCCTGCTCTTCCATTTCACCCATGCCCTAACCCTGACAACTGGACCTGAAAACATCAAATATCACTGATACTGCTTAGTCATGACTAGCACTGAAAAAGCTGCAGACCCCTAACAGAGAACGGGATAAATAATTTCCATGGGAACTAATTAACAAGAGTGCCTTCAATTGATGAGTTTTTTGGGGAGTTATATTTCCTTTATATTATTTATGTTTCCTTTGGTGCTTTGGTTCTTAAAAAGGGTAAATATTAGCACTATTTTCTACCAGCCTGGGAACATAAATAAATACACACTGGGGTCTAACGTTTGAGTAATGCCTATAGAACTAGAGATCATTTTGAAATAAAATAATCAGAAACAAAGTGTAAGAACTATAGAAAATTAATATTTTGGCTCCAAAGTATATACACATTTTAATTAACCCACTTTTTGCTTAAAAATAAGTAACTGCAATCTGAAAACACATCTCAGAAACATTTTAAAGGTATTCCCAATGGAAAAAAAGAATAAAGTTCTCTCTCCCTTTTTTATTTTCCGTCCTGCAAATTCAATGATATCCTGTTCTCCCCCCCCAAGAAAGTGCCTTTTTCCCCCTGCCCAGCTCAAACACTACAGTTTTTAAGGGTTTTTTTAAGTCATAAAAGGAGAAGGGAAATGTTAACAAATAAAAAATGTGTTCAGACTCAGAAGAGGTCTTCAACTGATCAAAGGATTAAATTAAGGCAGTCACATAACTACATTCTTAAGTAGTTAACAGGTGGTAACTCAGTCTGGAGTACTGACTTCACTCTCTATTCGTATCATGCCAGAGACCTTTGGTGCAACTTCAAGGATTACTGTAGAACTTACCCAGGTTCCAAGACTTAGAGGTAAAATGTCATATGTAAAAAAGCAGGCCTCTGCATATCTAATCCATTTTTAGAACCAAAATGACTATGAAATAAAAATCTAATATATTGATCCCCAATTCCTCAGGTTTCTAGTTGTTCTTGAGTCGCTAAGTTGTGTCCAACTCTTTGCGACTTCAGGGACTATACACAGTCCGCCAGGCTCCTCTGTTTATGGTATTTCCCAGTATTCTTATACTGGAGTGGGTTGCCATTTCCTTCTCCAGGGGATCTTCTTTACTCAGAGATGGAACCAGAGTCTCCTGCATTGGCAGGCGGATTCTTTACCACTGAGCTACTAGTAAAGCCCAGGGAACTAGTACCTGTTGATATCCCCTTGTCTGCTTCCTAAAGATAACAGAGGCCACCGGGTCCTGGCACTAAACACCCAAAACCAAAGAGGGATATTCTTGTACAAGGTCCTCCAGTTCCTGCAGGTTCAGGACTTCTGGTTGGATTCCCCACACAATGCCACCAACTCTACAGGGAGAATGGCTGGAAAAACTGAGTCCCTCTGACTTCCTTTACACTAATATAAGCACTCTTCAGCCAACAATAGCAGCTGAAACATAAATGAAGATGAGAACTCAGTCCACATTTACCTAAAGATTTCTTGCAATCCAAGTATTTAGTTTACACAGACTGCATTAATATCTGACGTAGTCACTGCATTAATTTGGAATTCCACAGGGCAGATTAACAGACAATAATCTAACTACATTAGCATTTAGCTGTGAAGGAAGCAACCTGTATCATCCAGTGAAGCTAGTGGGGGGGCTTCCGTTACTCCTTATCTTTCCCCATCCTTCCTCCCATTTTCCTCCCTGCATGTATCTTAAGCTTTATCCTCTGTTTGGTCTTTCTTAATGGAGAGAGTTTTCTGGCCATTTTCCAAGAAACTGGAAGTAGTCAAGAGAAAGGAGAACTACCACATCACTGAGAGCTTTTTCATATAAAGCTCATGTTCTCACACTGCCCCCAAAGAGATTTATCTTGTGAGGTGAAACATGGCACAAAGTGCTACCTGTTGAGAAAAATAGTACAAATTTGCATGCAAAGGACTAGGGAATAGCAGGAAAACTCTCCCACAAAGCTATACATATAAACAAACAGGTCTTAGAATGTTCTAAACATACTAAATCAAGTTTCAGAGTAAATAAATGGCTAGTGACACATCTTCTGTAACACATGAATCAGCTCAGATTTGCAAGAGTGGGACACACCCTAGCACCTATGATAATACTAAAGGACCTGTTTGAAAGTGGACCCGGCTGTCTGAACTGCCAGTCCATCCTACTGAGACTGGAACAGAATTTTACAACTGTGCGGGCTTGTCATAATTTAAAGCTAAAAAATAATCACATCATTATCATGGAAGTTAATTTGAGAACTTCATTAATATTTTAACACCAATAATTAAGGACAGGAGCAATACAAAGGAGTAACCAATCAGTTCTAGGAGGCAAACACAAGGGAAAGGAATGTCAGGTAAGACGGTTGAAGAACTGCAAATTCAAAAACTAAAAAAAAACATCAATTCTAAAAATAAATAATAATAAAACAAGACTTTCATAATTAAAAAAAAAAAAAAAAAACACATCTTACCTTAAGAGGCATCCAAGTAGCATTCATAGTGTCAGGAGTAGTTCAGTCAATAATACTCAGAAACGAGCAAGAACGGAGTCTTACTAATTCCCCAGACACCACGTATGAGCAGGTAGGAAAATTTTTTGTTTCAAGAAGGTATCTGAAAAAGAGAGGACTTTCATTTAGACTAAAAATAACCCAAAAATAAGCATATAGTTTAAATAAGTTTAAACTATCTGGACAGAGATTCAAAGTACTATTTGCCTCACCATCTTAAAAAGATGTAGAAAATAACTGTTCCTTTTGGAAAAGGACAAATGTGTGTGGTGTATGTTTCTCCATAGGTATGAAGAAATATATTTTTCCATAAAATTGGATTAAATATGTAAAACATATTTCAGATAATATAACAGTGCTTATTAGAATTATTTCTCAGAAAAACGACTGTCCAAGGGTTACTTTCATAAACACTATTAAAAAGTGATTTTTTATCTGATCATTAAAAAATGCCCTTACCACATTTAGTTTTAATAAATTAAACCCACTCTGATCATTTTGACAGTCCTAAATTTTCTTGAGTTTAAAGAAATGGGCTTGCAGAGCCCATTCTATGTGGAAAAATAATAGCCATTCTTGACTGAAGTGCTACAAATAAGACCCTTCTTTCCTAGAAATCTTTAATAACAGGCCAAACAACTTAATTTTGAGCCAAGTTTGTGTGGAGGTAGGAGGATGGATTAAATGACCTCTTGTAGGATTCGTGCTCTCGTCCTAGGCCTGAATGAAAATTCCAGCTTAACCAGTTACTGCTTCGCTTAAAATGGAGGCTTGCCCGATTAGGGACAAAAATAACAGCACCCACCTCTATAAAATAAATTTTAAAAAATTCAAAGCCTACAGTACCCTCATTTTTAAGAAAAATTAAAAATAAAAACCTCTGGAGTGGATTTGTTCTCGCTACGCGTTTGTCACTTCGGCGTCGAAGACTTGGCATCACTTTCCTTACGCTCGTAGGATTTTTTTTTTTTTTTTTGGTGGGGGGAGGGTTGGGGGGAGTTTGACTTCTGACCCAAGTCCGGGGAGGGTTTAAGAGCCCCTCCATAATCCCCAACGCAAGAGCTAAGGGGCGAAGAGAAAGGGGAGAGCCCGAGTTCCCACCCCTCCCCCCACCCTGGACCCCAGTCCCAAACCGACCCCCCTTCCCGCAGCGAGGCGACTCCTTCTGCCCCAAGCCCATTGTGAGGGAGGGGGCGAGAGGGAGAGGGGGCTCAGGGCAGGGCGCCGGCGGCCGTTGCTCCGCTCGCTTCTGGAAGGGGGCGGCCCGCGGGATGCAGCTTCCCTTCCTCTCCGCGTCGGTCCGTCCCACCTCGGCTCGGCCTGGCGCCCCGGGCTGTGCTCGGCGCCCCCGGCCCCGGGCCCAGCCCAGCCCGCCCCCCGAGTACCAGGCCCCCGACTCCTCTGCCCGCAGCCCGAGGCCCAGGCCTGCGGGTGGGCGCGGGGCGGGGGTCCTTATGCCCCACACACGCGTCCCCGCTCCCCCAGCCCAGTCGCTTCCAGGGCCCTCGGCGGCGCCCGCTGCCCGGGCCCGTCGGCCCCCCGCCTCCCGGCCGGGCCGCCCCCTCGGGCTCCCGCCGTTGGGGCCGCCTCCCCTTCCCCACCATCACCCCTACCGACTCGTGCCCCCACCCCACGGGGCACCAGTGCCAACGGCGGCTCCCCCGGCCCCCGGACCTACCTGCACAGCTCAACCAAGCCTAGAAGTGGGGGCGGGGAATCTTCCGCCCTCCTCTATCTCTCATTGGCCCTTCCGGGGAACATAGGGATCTCTATTGGCTGGCGGCGAATGTCCGTCAGAACGGTGGGGCGGGACAGGAGGGGAGAGGGATGCTGGTGCCTTGGCGTCTCTGTCTCTGTGTATCTCGCTGTCTCTGTCTCGGAGCTTGGAAATGAGAGACATTTGGATGAGAGGACTGGAAATGGGCCTCAGGTGGCAGGAATAGAAATAGGAATCCTGGCAGAGCTTCCCGCAAGTCTGTCACTCCGAATCCCCTACCTAAGTCCCCTTTAGATCCTCTTCCCCATCACCCCCAACCCCGGCCCCTCACCCTTGGAGGTTCTTCATCCAGGAAGCGATGTGAAGAGAACTCGAGGCCGGAAGGCCACAGAGGGAGATTTTATATATGTATATAAAATACACACATACAAATATTTATATAGAAAGTCAACCAGATATAAGGTCACAAGGGCCTGGAGAGGAAAGGACACACATCTCACAGACAAGGAAGGACTTGAGATATAGCCAAAATAAAGAATCAAAAATCACTTTAAGAGCTGGTAATGTGGTTTCCTTCTGGGAGGGGAGCTGAGGGGATCAGGTGTGAGGAAGACTTACATTTCACTATATATCGTTTTGTATCTTTTGATTTTAAAGATTTCGATTTTTTCCTTTTTTTTTTTTTTTGAAATTACGTGGCTTAAATTTTAAAATAACTATAAGGTGGCAAAACCAGGGGGACAGTTAAAATGGTGGTCCGGACAAAGAGGGACAGCACGTAGATTTGGTGAGGAATTTTAGTTTTTATTATGTTCATTTCCAGGGGTAAAATCAATTAGAAGTGTTCAGGGACAACTGGAGTTACGGAATTCAGGAGGAGGTGGATAATCTGAGATGATAGAGTTCTTCACATAAATATGGCAATCAGTGACATGCTAAAGGATGAACACCCCACAGAAACAGAAAAAGACATCCACAGTAAAGTAAGGAGTGTGAACAGACACAAAAAGAGAGTTGGTGAGATAAGAAAAACAAATAGTGAAGAGGTATGAAAGTTAAGGGAGGAAGGGTCTCTGGAAAAATAAAACAATAAAACTATGAGAATCTCACAGATGGTACAACTCATTTCAGGGACCCTCTTTAGCCTCGTGTAATAAGAATAAGAGCTTGCTATACACCTGAAACTAACAACATTGTAAATCAACTATACTTCAATTTAAAAAAAAATTTTTAATTAAAAAACCAAGAGTGAAAGCCAAAAGAATACTAAAAAAGCAGAGTTCTTAATTTTTTCATACCATGTACCCTTCTCAGAATGTTTTTAAATGTATAACAAATATACACAGAAATTAAAGGAACAAATTACATTAAAATACAATTTTCAGAATATTTTTAAAATATAACGTAGTAGTAGTATATGTGCTTTATATTAAATCTATTAAATACCAAGATCTAGTGGCGAGCCTAAAGACCACCATAATTCTGAGGTAGTAAATGAGTAAAAATAATATTTCAAGATATCCTCAAAAACTGTCATAAGAAAATACCTGTGATTTCTACCGGTGACAAGATTACAGGTACTGATAACACTACTTGGTTTGCTATCTCCATTTATAGTTGAGGGAAATACTAATTTTCTGTTAGACTTTAGCAAAAATAAAGGTACATTACTTTTCCTTATCCAAGTTCATGGCTTTCCTAATCTATGGACTTCAGGTTAAGAAACCCAGTTTGAAAGAAATCATCCCCTCCACACACCCACACAGGGATGTGACCCTGCTTCCCTCTTCCCCACCTCTGTGTCTCTCTTACCCTTCCCCACTTACTCCAAGCACCCTGTAGTTCCCAGTCCTGCCTGAAGATGTCTGACAGCTAAGAATAGGGGTGGTGAACGAGGGTTGCAGGAAAGATATATGTATACACTTTGTCTGTCTTCAAAAAAAAAAGAAAGAGAAAGCTCTGAGGTATATTGCGGGTTGAAAAAGATGTGGAAAACGGTATCGTTCATTACCAAGAGGAAAAACAAATTAAAAAAGAAAACATCTTTTTATCAATTAAGAAAGAATCTTTGAATTTATTAATGTTGTTCAAGTCAATCCTAGAAAACATCTGCAATTCAATATCTATTTGATAATTCTGTAAAATGAGGCAAAAAACAGTACCTACCTCCTAGGGGTTTCGTGAGGATTAACTTAGTTAATACATATAATGAATTGAAAATAGTGCCTGACACAGGCTAACCACTCAATTTTAAACTATATCATTATATATGATGTCTTATTTTCAAGAACATTCCATGAAAATTTCTGGTAAGATTTTTTGTATTAATGACTTACATAATAGCAAATTAAGAGTGATAAGGAGGTTAGCCCAGACTCTTGCTTTTCATTTAAATGCTGCAAAGTTAGAATACTCCACTTTTTCCAGTTACATTTTCATCCCTCTAGGGGGAAATAGCCTCAGTGCCTCTTTAAAGGGATTGTAAACTTGGGGAAAAAAGGTCTGGCAACTCAAAGGGCTAATTTCCATAATGCTGTTTATAAAGACTTCCTACAAATGAATAAATAAAGCCTAACAATCCTTATACACTGCTGGTGGGAGTATAAACTGGTACAGCAACTTTGGAAAAGACTTTGATATAATCTAATAAAAGTTAAGATATACACACTCTATGGGAACAGTTCGACTACCACATGCATATTTAGGAATTGCAGAATTTTAAGGGTCAGGATGACTGTACAAGAATATTCATAGCAGCGTTGTTCCTCAGTGACCCAGAGAAAGGAAACATCCCAAATGTCTACCAAGCATAAAATGACTAAATTGCAATAAATTTGTACAATGAAAACTAATGAATTATGGTTACGTTCAACCACATGAATAATTTTTTACAAAGGTAACATTGAACACACAAAAAAGCAAGATGCTCTCTCTCTGTATATATATATATATAATATTACTCCATTTATATAGAGTTTAAAAGCAGGCAAAACTGAACTATATTCTTTAGGGATACATAGATAGGAGGTAAAGAAAAAGAAGAAAATGAACACAAAAGTCAAGAGAACAAGTAAGGGGCAGAAGGGATTTTGTTTGATTGGGAGTAGGGGGTTGTTTTTCGGGGCTGGCAGTGTTCTTTTTGATCAGGTGATGGGTACACAAGTATTTGCTCTGTAACTATTTATTTAGCTGTACTCCCAAACTTATATATATATATATATTTTTTTCTGACTGCATGTTATATTTCACAAAGGAAATGTCAAGAAGGAGGGGCCATATGTATACCTATGGCTGATTCATTTTGATGTTTGCCATAAACCAACACAATTCTGTAAAGCAATTATCCTTCAGTTAAAAAAAAATAAAAATAAATATCTGTAGAAAAAAAATGGATAAAGAATATGACAGAAACTTCACTAAAAGGAAAATAAAAATGGCTCTTAAATAAATGAAAAGATGCTCAACTTTATGAAAAGACATAAAAACTCCACTGAGGTAATCCCTGGCAGTCCAATGGTTAGGACTCCAAGCTTTCACTGCAAGGGCCAAGGCTCAGTCCCTGGTTGGGGAACTAAGATCCCACAAGCCACATGGCATGGCTGAAAAAACAAAACAAAAAAACTCCACTGAGATACAAACAGGTCATGATAATAACGCTAAAACATTGTGTTAGCAATGGAGAGGAGAAACACATTTTTGGTATCACTGGATAAAATATAAGTTGTTCCAATATCTATGGAGGGCAATTAGGTAATAACCATCAAAATTATAAATGCAAATAACCTTTAATTTAGCAATTCCACCCCTAGGAATTCATTCATGCCTCAAATATTTATTGAGCACCTACTATGTGGCAGGCACTGTTTCATGCTCTAGAATTTATCTTCTCCATTCTATGAAAGGAAACATAGGGCTGTTTATTTAATTTTTAAATATTTATTTACTTATTTATTTTTTGACTGCATTGGATCTTATTTGCATCACGCGGGATCTTTCATTGCCACTTACAGACTCTCTAATTGTGGGGTGCAGGCTCAGTAGTTGCAGCATGTGGGCTCTCTAGTTGCTCTGTGGCACATGAGATCTTAGTTCCCTGGCCAGGGATCAAACCCGCGTCCCCTGCCTTGCACGGAGGGTTCTTAACGACTAGACTACCAGGGAAGACCCAGGGGCTATTTATTATTACTGTGGAATTGCTCATGAGAAAGAAGGCTTGCCTCTCAATGAAATAATTAAGATTATGTCAGAGCACATTAAACAAAATGAAAAAAGTATAACAAACATTTCCCTACTACATTTTTAGATAATCTGCATATATATGGTTATTGGTCTGTTTGTTTTTTAAACACTGTAATAGAAAGATGAGGGGAATAAAACTTAAATGCACATCATTATAGCAGTGGTTGAATAAATTATGACTGGCATCTGCTTCGTCACCAGGGCTATTTTCATGGGCATGTGACCTGTGCAGTCACACAGGGCCCCACACTCAAAAGGGCCCCATGCTTTGCTGTTGCCTCTTGAAATTCTGAACAATTTCACTTCTGAACTTGAGTTTTGTAGGTGAAGTCTGATGTGGCAATGAAGCCAATGCATGAGCAGAGGAGCTCAGAGCAGTTGGGTGTCACAATTCCTTGTCACCTCACTCACAATTAGCATCTGTGATGTTCCATGAGCACAGAATTCTGGAGAGCTTGAGATACGTGGGACATTCGGCCAACGAGTACAAGGTATACAAGATGTTACATGTATGACTGAATAAGCCCTGAGAGGTGACTGAATAAGCCTTGAGAGGCCATGCTTTCCATTTGACCTAGAACTTGCTCTGAAGCCAGAAAGCAGAGAGAGGTTTTCTTTGATAAGCTTTTTTTTTTTTGGCCACACATGTGGAATCTTAGTTCCCCAACTAGGGATCAAACCTGCGCCCTCTGCATTGGAACTGGACCACCAGGGAAGTCCCAACGGTGGTTTTCTAAGAAAACATGGAAGATCAAAGAACCGCATCATATCATTTCTTACTTATGTTACTTCTCCATATTAGCCAATTACTTATGCTAAAAGTGATGACATGAAAGGAAGTGACAGACAAGGCAACCCAGAGTTTCTTTTCCTTTTGCTCCTTCCTTGCTTATCAGGAAGCTGAAAGTTAAGTGTTGGTAGAAGGTGCATGTATCAAGCAGTGAGATCAAAACATTTGAGTTCATTTATCCAGTTTCCCATTGTTCTGGTAAGAACAAAATGCAATGTGCAAGTACAAGCTACAGAATACAAATTGTAAAATTTTGGTGATTCAACATCCACGTTAAATGCTCTTTAAAACTGGCATTGCACAATGTAAGATGGTAAATTTCATAATAACAATTTAATTTTTTAAGTTTTCTTTACTTAGATGACATTGAACAGCAAATAAAAAGCAGCATGGCAAGTCAAGAGAGACCATGAAAGAAAGGTCTACTTTATCTTTTAGTAACTTTAATGGTACTTTTTCCCCTGCTTTCTGAATAAGGGACTCACATTTTCATTTTGCACCAGGCCTCTCAAATTAGATAGCTTGTCCCGGTCATCATTTATGAATTCTGTGACATTGGGCAAGTTATTTAAACACTCAGTGCCTCAGTTTTTCATCTCTGCAAAATGGGAAGAATAATCATACCTAGCTCATACTATTGTTGAGAGGATTAAATATGCTAATATAAATAAAACTCTTAGAGTTTAGCTCCTATATATTTCTGGACTTCCATGGTGGCTCAGACGGTAAAGAATTTGCCTGCAGTACAGGAGACCTGGGTTTGATCCCTAGGTCGGGAAGATCCCCTGGAGAAGGGAATGGCTACCTACTCTGGTATTCCTGCCTGGAGAATTCCACGGACAGAGGAGCCCAGCAGTTTACAGTCCATGGGGTCACAAAGAGTCAGACATGACTGAGCCACTAACACTATATATTTATTATTGTCATTAGTGCTGTGTTGCTATTATCAAATCGACAATAGAAGAGTATCCAGTTATTAAAGAAGAAAGAGGAAGTCTTTCATATACTACACATACATAAATATATGAGAGTAATCGCCAAAATATAGTAAGTGAAAAAACAAAACAGATAATATGTCAAACAATGTCTCTGACATGCTTTCATTTACTTAAGGAAGGAAAGAAAAAATGTCTTACATATGTACTTGAAAAGTGAAAATGAAGTCACTCAGTCATGTCCAACTCTTTGCGACCCCATGGACTGTAGCCCCCACCAGGCTCCTTTGTCCATGGGATTCTCCAGGCAAGAATACTGGAGTGGGTTGCCATTTCCTTCTCCAGGGTATACTGGAGTGGGTTGCCATTTCCTTCTCCAGGGTATCTTCCCGATCCAGGGACCGAACCCAGGTCTCCTGCATTGCAGGCAAACTCTTTACCATCTGAGCCACCTAGGAAGTCACATATGTACTTTCATACACTTAAAACATGTTTCTGGGAGAAGTTGTGACCTCTTAAATAATACCGGTTGTTTTCAGGGAGGGGAAACAAGCAACTGGAAGATGAGGTAAGAGGGGAATTTTTCTGTCTTCAAACTTTTGAACCATGTCGAAGTTTCTTTTATCAAAAAAAGAAATTAAATATTTTAAACATCTTTACATTTTCTTTTACACAATGTACTGCCAGGCACAGAAGCCTAAATAAATAATTGTTGGCCAAGGATATTTCTTTAAATTTAAAAGGGTAAGATCAGTTTTAAGTTCTTTTTTCTCAATCAGATGCACAAGTGTCTGATGTGATCATTCCAAAGAAATGACAGTAACTACAGTAGCTAAAGGAAACTTGCACTTGTTTGTTTCCATTCATAGACCCCTGTGTGGTACTTTACAGAGAAACTAGAGAAAATCTTGGTGATTAGACAGACCAGCTGAGGTTAAGGAGCTTGTGATAGTCCCAAATAGGCTTGGTTGGTGATAGAAGACAGAAGAAGGGGGCGACAGATGATGAGATGGTTGGATGGCATCATCGACTCAATGGACATGAGTTTGAGCAAACTCCAGGAGACAGTGAAGGACCAAGAAGCGCAGCATGCTGCAGACCATGGGGTCGCAAATAGTCAGACATGACTTAGTGACTGAACAACAATGGCAGCCGTGAACAGGAAAACCGAACTCCATTTGCATCAAGTAACTACAACACACTGTGATGACAGAGTAATGGAGGTTCCTGTGACCATGGGTGCACATATTAGGAGGGTAAGCAAATTCTGTCCCCCAGTTTTTGTTTGTTTGTTTTGGCTATAGAATGTGGGAACTTAGATCCACAACCAGAGATCGAACCCCTGACCGCTGCAATGTAAGCTCAAAGTCTCAACCACAGGGCTGCCAGTGAAGTCCCCACTCCCCCATTTTTACTTATTGCCCCAACAATTCCAGTGAGATCTTATAGTAACAACTTGTGTGTTCTAGTCAAAGATGATACACCCAAACCATTTTCCAAAAGACCTGTCCCTTGCATTTGGGTGACTTGTTCACCTGCACCTATAGGTCTCATGTGCACAGTCAGCCTGTGAAGACTAGGGTGGGGATGTAATTTGGGGCCATGTAACTCACAAACAGTAAGTACCAGTAACAATGGTTTTAGTGTATAAGATCTTAAGCAAATATTTAATGACTCTGTTTCTCAGTTTTCTCAATAATAATACCTACATCCTAGGGTTGTTGTGAATATTAACCCAGGTAAAGTCTTGCACAGAGTAGATGCTCAATAAAGCTGGACTGATGCTATCGTTGTTATTGTTCAGGCCTTAGGACTCTAGCCTTCTGGATTAAAATATAAGAAGAGATGAGTTGTAAGCACTGATCTCATATCCATTCATTGGTACTGATTTTCTTCATAATATCACTGTTTATCAGTTCCTTTCCCTCCCACTGTCATCAATTTACTTAAGAGATCACTGGGCAGTGATATTCAGGAGGGCTGGAATAAAATGCTAGTAGCTATATGTTGCTGGCTTCCCTGGTGGCTCAGATGGTGAAAGCATCTGCCGACAAAGTGGGAGACCCGGGTTTGATCCCTGGGTAGGGAAGATCCCTGGAGAAGGAAATGGCAACTCTATTTATTCTTAAGTAATAGCATAGGACACTGTTTCTCCCTCATGAATCTCAATGGCTGAATGCTCCCTGGTTTTAGCAGTTAGGTTTCTGTCTCTCTCAAACTCAAGTCATTAAGAAAACAGTTACTGAGCACCTGACAAGACCCTAAAGATGTGATGATGATTCAGGTGGTGCCTTGGGGCTTCCCTGGTGGGTCAGATGGTAAAGCGTCTGCCCGGAATGCAGGAGACCCGGGTTCGATTCCTGGGTTGGGAAGACCCCCTGGAGAAGGAAATGGCAACCCACGCCAGTATTCTTGCCTGGAAAAATCCCGTGGACAGATGACCCTGGTAGGCTACAGTCCATGGGGTCGCAAAGAGTCAGACACAACTGAGCGACTTCACTTTGACTTTGCCTTCAAAGTTTACATAGCAGTGGGGAAGACAGACAAAAACAGACAAAAGCCTTACAATGGAATAAAGGCTGAGACAGAGGAAAGCATCTAGGGGAGGTGGGGGAAGGGGGGGAGCACAGGGGAAGCAAAGCCCACAAGATGAGAGATAACAACCACTTTCTAGAAATTGATCATTCAGTATGGCTGAAGCACGGGGTCTGAGAAAGAAAGTCCAAAAACATTAATTAATCTGGAATGGTGGTGTCAAACTTCCGAGTCCATCAAATCCACTCTTGTTAAAACAGCCTCCTGGGCTCCATCCCCGGAGATTCTGATTTAGTGGATGGAAGTGACCAGTGTGGTCAGTCTGAAGGCCACATTCTGAGAACCACTGATCTGGAGAAGACATGATCAACCTGCAGATAGCCAGATAGCCTTGAACATTATACTGAGAGGTGTATACTTCACTCTTGGGTGCTTGGAGAGCTTTTTTAAAATTTTATTTTATTGAAATATAGTTGATTTACAATGTTGTGTTGATTTCTGCTGAACAGCAAAGTGATTCAGTTGCACATATGTGTTTGCGTGTGTGTGCTCAGTCGTGTCCAACTCTTTGCAACCCCATGTACTGTAGCCCACCAGGCTCCTCTGTCCATGGGATTTTCCAGGCAAGAATATTGGAGTGGGTTGCCATTTCCTCCTCCAGGGGATCTTCCTGACCCACGGATCGAAACTGTGTCTCCTGTGTCTACTGCATTGGCAGGAGTATTCTTTACCACTGAGCCACCTGGGAAACACCATATATATTTACATATATATTTATTATTTATATATAATACATATATTAAAGTGAAGATATAAATACATATATTTACATTCTTTTTCAAAAATATGGAACCTTTTACAAATTTGCATGTCATCCTTGTGCAGGAGCCCACATGGAGAGCTTTTGAGGAGTTTAAGCTTGCAAGATATATAGTCACATTTACATTTTTAGAATAATCACTCTGGATGCCATATGAAAAATTGTTCAGAGATGCAAGGCCGGAATCCCAGGAGAACAGTTCGGAGGCTGCTGCAGAAACCCCCTGAGAAATCACAAGGACCTGAAATAAAATAATGTCTTATTTGTCCTGGGTTGTCATTTGACCTGGGTGGCAGAGCTAATCCATTTGCCTTTAAATGTTTTTGGCTAACATCTCCTGGATAGCTGCTTCCACTTTGGGAGAGTTCTGAGTTAGAGAAATAAAGGCAAGCCCTTTTAGCTAGTCCTTCAGGGAGTCATTGGGCAATCAAAACAGACAACCAAACAGAGCTACAGATGTAGGAAATAATCTTATGGTTACCGGGGCAGGGGGTGGGGTGAAGGAGGGAGGGATAAATTGGGAGATTGGGATTAACATATATGCACTATTATATATAAAATAGGTAACTAGTAAAGACCTATTACATAGCACAGGGAACTCTATTCAATACCCTATAATGACCTATATGGGAAAAATCTAAAAAAAAAGTGGCTATATGTATATGTATAACTGAATCACTTTGCTGTGCAGTAGAAAGTAACACAACATTGTAAATTGACTATACTACAATAGAGATTAAAAAACAAAAAACCACAGTTTATATATATATGTATATATACATATATATATATATATATAATTTTTAAAAACCAATTCTCTATTTATCTATTTTTTTGACCTTACAACACAGCACATGGGATGTTAGTTCCCTGGCCAGGGATAGAACCCACACCTCCTGTAATGGAAGTGTGGAGTCTTTTTTTTTTTAATTGGACTTTAAAAAAAAAAATTATATAATGGTTTGGTTGTTCCAGGTTCTTACTGTGGCCTGTGGGATCTAGTTCCCTGACCAGGGATCAAACCTGGGCCTCTTGCATTGCGAGTATGGAGTCTTAACCACTGGACCACCAGGGAAGTCCCACACCGCAGTTCTTTGAGAAGTTTCATTTTTCTCCCTTTGGTACTAGAAACCTATACTGGGAATGCAAGCCGTTGTTTTCCAGACCAACGCTGAGCTGGAGAGAGAAAGACGGGACTAGAGTAAGTTGAAACACCATAAAACTCTCCTACCAAGATCCCTCTGTTTTTTTCTTGATTACTCACTCCCTTGGTTGCTGCAAACTTTTAGTTTTCAAGGTTTCAATGAGGTTGAATCTGAAAGTTTCTGCCAGTTTGTTCAATGCTTTTGTGGAGGATCAAACTGTTAGAGTTTGCTACTGCCATCTTTGCTGATATTCTGTAGTTTTCAGTGAATAAATCTAACACTTCTTTGGTTAAATTTATTTCCTAAGGTTCGTTGCTGTTGTTTGCTGCTACTGTAAATGAAATTGTTTTCTTAATTTCATTTCCAGGTTTTCATTGCTCGTGCATAGAAACAATTGATTTTTGTATATGGATCTGATATCCTGCTGCTGCTACTGCTGCTAAGTCGCTTCAGTCGTGTCCGACTCTGTGCGACCCCATAGACGGCAGCCCACCAGGCTCCCCCATCCCTGGGATTCTCCAGGCAAGAACACTGGAGTGGGTTGCCATTTCCTTCTCCAGTGCATAAAAGTGAAAAGTGAAAGTGAAGTCACTCAGTCTTATCCAACTCTTAGCGATCCCATGGACTGCAGCCTACCAGGCTCCTCCATCCATGGGATTTTCCAAGCAAGAGTACTGAAGTGAGATGCCATTGCCTTCTCTGTCTGATATCCTACCCCCTGGCTAAACTCGTTTATTAGTTCTAGCAGTTCTAGGATTTCCTCCATGTCATCTGCAAATAAAGATAATTTTACCTCCTTCTTTCCAACTTGGATGCCTTTTCATTCTCTTTCATGTCAATTGCCCTGACTGGGAATTCCAGTACAATATAGAAGTGGTAGGAGTGGGCAGCTTTGTTTTGTACCTGGATTTAGAAGAAAAATGTTTAGTCTTTCACCATGAAGTATGCTGTTAGCTGTGAGTTTTCATCAGATGCTCTTTATTGAGTTGACCATTTTCTTCTATTCAGATTTTGTTTCATGTATTTATTCTAAAATATTTTATGCATCTAAAATGTTAGTTTAAGAAGAGGTTCATAGGCCTAGTGAGATTGTCAAAGCATTCCATGGCACAGTTATTATTAAGGGCCTCTGCTATTTGGCAACATCTGCCACATTTGAGTGACAACTATAGACCAGGCTTATACTTCTCTAGTTTGTCACAGTCCCCACCACCCCCTGGAACATTAAAAAAAAATTATTTTAAAATATTTCTTTATTTTTGGCTGTGCTGAGTGTTGCATGCTGTCTTTCTCTAGTCGTGGTGTACAGGCTTCTCGTTGTGGTGACTTCTCTTGCTGCAGAGCACCAGCTCTAGAAGTGTGGGCTTTAGTAGTTGCGGCTCCGAGGGCTCTAGATGCAGGCTTAGTAGTTGCCCCGAGGCATGTGCGATCTTTCTGGATCAGGGATTGAATCTATGTCTGCTGCATTAGCAGGCAGATCTTAACCACTGGACCCCAGGAAATGACCCTGTAACATCTTTAATACCTAGGTGCTATGGATTGAATCGCATCTCTCCGTGATTCATGGTGAAGCCCCAACCTCCATGGTGACTGCATTTGGAAACAGAGTCTCTTTGGAAATAATTAAAGTTAAATGAAGTCGTAAAGGTAGGTCCCTGATCCCGTAAATTTAGAGTCCTTATAAGAAGAAACACCAGAGGGCACACTCTCTGCCTCTCCCTCTCTTTCTCTTCATTTCCCTTCCCATGCCTTGTGAGGACATGGCAGGAAGGTGCCATCTACAAGCCAGGGAGAGTCCTCACCAGAAACAAAACACATCAGAATCTTGATCTTGGATTTTCCAGCCTCCAGAACTGAGAGTAAATAAGCTTCTGTTGTTTAAGCCACCCAGCCTATGATATTTGACATGGCAGCCTAAGCAGATTAAGACACTGGGTCTGTATCACTTGATTTTTTGAGGCCTTCTAGTTTGTGACACCACTCCACAACTCCACCCAGATTAAATGATCTTAAAGTCAACATCCAAGATTAGTTAGGAAGGAAGCAAACTCAAGATGGGTTTTTAAAAAAATTAATAGGATTTTGCCTCTAGACATGGAAGAACTGAAGAAATGGAAGAAAGCTGGAAGGGGTTAAGGTTCTAAATCAGAGAACTGAATCCTTTGAGAGATGAAGGAGTTCCACAGCTGGGGAAGCTCCCTTTCTGTGTCATAGGTGGAAGCTGCTATACATTCAAAGGTGATTCAGGTTGAAAAAAGAGAGGGAAGAAGAGGCATATGTGCTTAAGCTAGCTGGGCTGATGGAAAGAAAGATACAAGCTCTATGCGTCCAAACCATAAGTTAACATGGAGGAATGGCTGGAAGGTTGCTGAATGATGAGTTGAGGTGGAGAATAGAGTCTCCTGGCTGGATGACATGAACTTCAAAAGGAAGAGATTATACATGAAGATGGAGTAGAACAGCAGGGGAAGCTATGAGAATTCTAGCTCCCTTCGGTATTGTCTACATCCGCACAAACCTCATAATCTAATAAATAGTGCCCCCTAAATTAAAAGACACTTACTCCTTGGAAGGAAAGTTATGACCAACCTAGATAGTATATTAAAAAGCAGAGACATTACTTTGCCAGCAAAGGTCCGTCTAGTCAAGGCTATGGTTTTTCCCGTGGTCATGTATGGATGTGAGAGTTGGACTGTGAAGAAAGCTGAGCACCGAAGAATTGATGCTTTTGAACTGTGGTGCTGGAGAAGACTCTTGAGAGTCCCTTGTACTGCAAGGAGATCCAACCAGTCCATTCTAAAGGAGATCAATCCTGGGTGTTCATTGGAAGGACTGATGCTAAGGCTGAAACTGCAATACTTTGGCCACCTCATGCGGCGAGTTGACTCACTGGAAAAGACTCTGATGCTGGGAAAGGTTGGGGGCGGGAGGAGAAAGGGACGACAGAGAATGAGATGGCTGGATGGCATCACCGACTCTGTGGACATAAGTTTGAGTGAACTCCGGGAGTTGGTGATGGACAGGGAAGTCTGGCGTGCTGTGATTCATGGGGTCTCAGAGAGTCAGACACGACTGAGCGACTGAACTGAACTGAACTGAACTGAAAGCAAGGACAACGTCTGTCTTGTTCTTCTTTAATTTTTTTTTGGCTATTGTCACATGGCATGTGGAATCTTAGTTTCCCGACCAGGAATCGAAACTGTGCCCCCTGCATTGGAAACTCAGAGCCTTAATCACCAGATCCCTAAGGAACTATCATGTTCTTTTTCATGTGCTTAATTAACAAAGATCCATATAGACAAACATGACTACGGTTTTCCCAGTAGTTGTGTACAGATGTGAGAGCTGGACCATAAAGAAAGCTGAGCACCAAAGAATTGATGCTTTCTAACTATATTGCTGGAGAACACTCGAGAGTCCCTTGGGCTGCAAGGAGATCAAAGCAGTCAATCCTAAAGGAAATCAGTCCTGAATAACCATTGGAAGGACTGATGCTGAAGCTGAAGCTCCAAAACTTTGGCCACATGATGTGAAGAGCCGACTCATTGGAAAGGACCCTGATTCTGAAAAACACTGAAGGCAGGAGCAGAAGGAACAACAGAGGATGAGATGGTTGATGGCATCACCAACTCGATGGACATGACTTTGAGCAAGCTCTGGGAGTTGGTGATGGACAGTGAAGCCTGGTGTGCTGCAGTCCACGGGGTCGCAGGGTCAGACAGGACTGAGTGACTGAGAGCAAGCAGGACTAATCCAAGAGACTTGGCGGAGTTTGCAAGAAGAAGTAGTTTTCCAGAAGCTGAGCAAGGCAATGTAACAAGGGGGGTTTTATCTCAGCTGAACTTAACCCAGGTTTGCTTGTTGCTATTGTTGTTCAGTTGCTCAGTCATGTCCTACTCTTTGCAACACCATGGATGGCAGCATGCCAGGTTACCCTGTCCTTCACCATCTCCCAGAATATGCCCAAATTCATGTCCATTGAGTCAGTGATGCTGCCCCCACCTTGTAAAGATAATGTATACCTCCGACATTGCAGTTGTCGTTTACTTCGTTCTCCTGGGTAACCATTACTTTTATTCTCTCTCGCATCTGGCTCTAGGTTAACTTTCTAGAAGAACTATAAGCTGACTAACCTAATTAACCTAATTATCAATTCATCAAAATATTTTAAAAATGAGATATAATTGACTAATAACATTTAAAGTAGTTATATTATAAACATATTCATTTTATAAAATTGATAAATTATTGAAACATACTAATTTTATAAAGATATGTGCTATAATTTTCTTTCTCTCCACACACATAAGCATTTTTTCAGAACTAACTGTTCCAGAACAAATTGCAGATATAATGTCCCTTTACACCTAAATACTTTTTTTTCCTATTAGCAAGCCTATTCTCTTCTATCATAGCACAGTTATTTTTACCAAAATCAAGAAATTAATATTGACAGCATTTTTAATCCGTTGACCTTATTCAAATTTTGCCATTGTCTCACGAATGTGCTCTACAGGAAAATAATATTTAAAAAAAATAAAGCAAAAACAAAAAACCTTCTGGACCAGGATCCAATCCAGCATCACACATTGTCTTTCCTTATCAATTTAGTCTCCATTAATCTAGAAGAATTCTTTAGTCTGTCTTGATCTTTCATAACCTTGACACTTTTGAAAATTCAGTTCAGTTCAGTTCAGTCACTCAGTCGTGTCCAACTCTTTGCGACCCCTTGAATCACAGCACGCCAGGCCTCCCTGTCCATCACCAACTCCCGGAGTTCACACAAACTCATGTCCACCGAGTCGGTGATGCCATCCAGCCATCTCACTCTCTGTCGTACCCGTCTCCTCCCGCCCCCAATCCCTCCCAGCATCAGAGTCTTTTCCAGTGAGTGAACTCGTCGCATGAGGTGGCCAATTACATGTTACTTACTGTGTACAATGTCCCTCAGAATGAGTTTGTTTCTTCCTCATAATTGCTCAAAATTCTCCAAGCCAGGCTTCAGCAATATGTGAACCGTGAACTCCCAGATGTTAAAGCAGGTTTTAGAAAAGGCAGAGGAACCAGAGATCAAATTGCCAACATCCGCTGGATCATGGAGAAAGCAAGAGAGTTCCAGAAAAACATCTATTTCTGCTTCATTGACTATGCCAAAGCCTTTGACTGTGTGGATCACAATAAACTGTGAAAAGTTCTGAAAGAGATGGGAATGCCAGACCACCTGACCTGCCTCTTGAGAAACCTGTATGCAGGTCAGGAAGCAACAGTCAGAACTGGACATGGAACAACAGACTGGTTCCAAATAGGAAAAGGAGTACGTCAAGGCTGTATATTGTCACCTTGCTTATTTAACTTATATGCAGAGTACATCATGAGGAACGCTGGGCTGGAAGAAGCACAAGCTGGAATCAAGATTGCCGGGAGAAATATCAATAACCTCAGATATGCAAGTGACACCACCCTTATGGCAGAAAGTGAAGAGGAACTCAAAAGCCTCTTGATGAAAGTGAAAGAGGAGAGTGAAAAGGTTGGCTTGAAGCTCAACATTCGGAAAACTAAGATCATGGCATCTGGTCCCATCACTTCATGGGAAATAGATGGGGAAACAGTGAAAACAGTGTCAGATTTTATTTTTTTGGGCTCCAAAATCACTGCAGACGCTGATTGCAGCCATGAAATTAAAAGACGCTTACTCCTTGGAAGGAAAGTTATGACCAACCTTGATAGTATATTAAAAAGCAGAGACATTACTTTGCCAGCAAAGGTCCATCTAGTCAAGGCTATGGTTTTTCCCGTGGTCATGTATGGATGTGAGAGTTGGACTGTGAAGAAAGCTGATCGCCGAAGAATTGATGCTTTTGAACTGTGGTGCTGGAGAAGACTCTTGAGAGTCCCTTGGACTGCAAGGAGATCCAACCAGTCCATTCTAAAGGAGATCAATCCTGGGTGTTCATTGGAAGGACTGATGCTAAGGCTGAAACTGCAATACTTTGGCCACCTCATGCGACGAGTTGACTCACTGGAAAAGACTCTGATGCTGGGAGGGATTGGGGGCGGGAGGAGAAGGGGACGACAGAGAATGAGATGGCTGGATGGCATCACCGACTCTGTGGACATGAGTTTGAGTGAACTCCGGGAGTTGGTGATGGACAGGGAGGCCTGGCGTGCTGTGATTCATGGGGTCGCAGAGAGTCGGACACGACTGAGCGACTGAACTGAACTGAACTGAATGCACTTTTGGCAGGAATGTCATATCCAGAAATGATGTTGTCAGGAAGCACATGGTATCTACATGTCCCATCACTGATGTTGTTGTTGTTGTTTTTTGCCACACTGTGTAGCTTGAGGAATCTGTTTCCCCACCAGGAATTGAACCTACTTCCCCTGCAGTGAAAGCACATGGTCTTAACCACAGAACCGCCAGGGAAGTCCAACTGATACTAATTTTGATTATATGGTTAAGGTGACATCTGCCAAGATTCTCCACTCTAAAGTTGTTAATTATGAGGGAAAAGTAATATGTCTAGTGGGAAGGGACTTTGAGACTATGCACATAGCCTGTTTCTCATCAAACTTCTGCCTACTAGTTTTAGCATTTATTTATCATTCTAGCCCCCAAAAATTACCACTGTGGTGGTTGCCAAGTAGTGATATGTATTGTAATGTTTCTTACTTTTTTGTTTGTAAAATTCATCTATATTTTTGTGTCTAATTCTAGTTTATACCACTTCATTGTTTGAATTATATCATCATTTATTTATAATTTTATTGGTGATAAGACATTTGGGATATTTATCAGTCAGGCAGTTCAGTCGCTCAGTCGTGTCCGACTCTTTGCGATCCCATGAACCGCAGCACACCAGGCCTCCCTGTCCATCACCAACTCCCAGAGTTTACTCAAACTCATGTCCATTGAGTCAGTGATGCCATCCAGCCATCTCATTCTCTGTCATCCCCTTCTCTCCTGCCTTCAATCTTTCCCAGCATCAGGGTCTTTTCAAATGAGTCAGCTCTTCGCATCAGGTAGCCAAAGTACTGGAGTTTCAGCTTCAACATCAGGCCTTCCAATGAACACCCAGGACTAATCTCCTTTAGGATGGACTGGTTGGATCTCCTTGTACTCCAAGGGACTCTCAAGAATCTTCTCCAACACCACAGTTCAAAAGCATCAATTCTTCGGTGCTCAGCTTTCTTTATAGTCCAACTCTCACATCCATACATGACTACTGGAAAAACCATAGCCTTGACGAGATGAACATTTGTTGGCAAAGTAATGTCTCTGCTTTTTAATATGCTGTCTAGGTTGGTCATAACGTTCCTTCCAAGAAGTGTCTTTTAATTTCATGGCTGCAGTCACTTTCTGCAGTGATTTTGGAGCCCCCCAAAATAAAGTCTGCCACTGTTTCTCCGTCTTATTTGCCATGAAGTGATGGGACTGGATGCCATGATCTTAGTTTTCTGAATGTTGAGCTTTAAGCCAACTTTTTCACTCTCTTTTTCATCAAGAGTCTCTTTAGTTCTTCTTCACTTTCAGCCGTAAGGGTGGTGTCATCTGCATATCTGAGGTCATTGATATTTCTCCCGGCAATCTTGATTTCAGCTGTGCTCCCTCCAGCCCAGAGTTTCTCATGATGCAGTTTGCATATAAGTTAAATAAGCACAGTGACAATATCCAGCCTTGACATACTCTTTTTCGTATTTGGAACCAGTCTGTTGTTCCATGTCCAGTTCTAACTGTTGCTTCCTGACCTGCACACAGATTTTCAAGAGGCAGGTCAGGTGGTTTGGTATTCCCATCTCTTTCAGAATTTTTGACAATTCATTGTGATCCACACAGTCAAAGGCTTTGGTATAGTCTATAAAGCAGAAATAGATGTTTTTCTGGAACTCTCTTGCTTTTTCGATGATCCAGCAGATGTTGGCAATTTGATCTCTGGTTCCTCTACCTTTTCTAAATCCAGCTTGAACAACTGGAAGTTCACGGTTCATGTATTGCTGAGGCCTGGCTTGGAGAATTTTGAGCATGACTTTACTAGCGTGTGAGATGAATGCAATTCTGTGGTAGTTTGAACATTCTTTGGCATTGCCTTTCTTTGGGATTGGAATGAAAACTGACCTTTTCCAGTCCCGTGGCCACTGCTGAGTTTTCCAAATTTGCTGACATATTGAGTGCAGCACTTTCACAGCATCATCTTTTAGGATTTGAAATAGCTCAACTGGAAATCCATCACCTCCACTAGCTTTGTTTGTAGTGATGCTTCCTAAGGCCCACCTGACTTCGCATTCCAGTATGTCTAGGTGAGTGATCACACCATTGTGATGATGTTTATGCTGCTGCTGCTGCTAATTCATTTCAGTTGTGTCCGACTCTGTGTGACCCCCATAGACGGCAGCCCACCAGGCTCCCCCGTCCCTGGGATTCTCCAGGCAAGAACACTGGAGTGGATTGACATTTCCTTCTCCAATGCATGAAAAGTGAAAGTGAAGTCGCTCAGTCATGTCCGACTCTTAGCGACCCCATGGACTGCAGCCTACTAGGCTCCTCCATCCATGGGATTCTCCAGGCAAGAGTACTGGAGTGGGGTGCCACTGCCTTCTCTGAAACGTAAATTACCTTTATGTAATTTAGAGAATCTACAATGGGTCTTCCCTGGTAGTCCAGTGCTTAAGAATCCACCTGCCACAACTAGAGAAAGCCTGTGCATAGCAACAAAGACCCAGTGCATTCAAAAATAAAAAAGTTTTAAATCTATAATTTACACTTTGTATATAGAACCTGGTACATATAAGAACACACGTGTCTAGGGCTGTACTATCAAATATTGTAGCCACTAGCCACATGTAACTGCTGAGTATTTCAAGTGTGGTTGGTCCAAATTGCATTGTGCCATAAGTGTAAAATATATACCACATTTTAAAGACTTAACATGAAAATAAGTAAAATATTTCATTCATGTTTATGCTGATTATATGTTCTTATGATATTTTGGATTTTGTGGTTAAACAAAACATACAAAATCCCCTTACAAGGATGAAAAAGGCTTGCTTCGTCCAAGAACATTTTCCCTTTCTGGGCCAGTATACATTCAATGCATCCAATCCAACATGAGGGTATGAAGTCCTATCTCTATGCCCCATCTCAGGACCACTATAAAGGTCTACCCAATACAATGCTTATAAATACTTTTAGTGTTTATTCCTTACCCTAAAAGTGAACTTGTTTTGAGTTTTTCCTCTTCATTTTTCAAATTGTAAACATGTTCTTTAAAAAATGTCATAAGCATAATTATGTAAAACTTGTTTCTGAATATATGTATTTTAATATTTATTTTTTTTAAATTATGAAACTGTGATAGCATGTTTACAGGAAACTTGGAAAAAAAGAACAAAGTTACACATAGTTATACTATATATTACAATTATTTTTTAAGTAGATGAAATAAGAATTTTAGCTGGAGTTTCAATGTCAAACTCAAAAACTCAAAATTAATAGAATTAATAGAAACAAAAGTAAAAGGATATAGCAGACCTGAGCAGCACTATGAACCAATTCCATGTAATTAAGATTTATACAATTTTCACACAACAGCAGGATACAAATTCTACTCAAGTTCCCACAGACTATAAACCAGGATGTTTTTAATACATTTTTGAGAAAAGTTTCTAAAAGGTGGAAGATATATTTTTACCTGGAAATTGACTAAACAAGGTGTTTGTGCTCTTAAGAAAGCCTATGGAATTATTCACAGGATCTATGCTGATTATGCTAACTCCAAAGCTCCTCTAGTTAATGTTTTGGTACAAATGCCAGATTGCCAGAGAGGTTTCCAGGACTGAGCAAAGCATCAGTTTCCCGTTGTTTCCAGTGGAAAGTGTCAAGTAGTTGGCTTTCTGCAGGAAACTGCAACATCGAGACCAGATTGTTAGGTGACCGCAAACTTCTCATGCAGTTTGGAGCAAGAAAATTTCATTAACAAGAGGCCATAGACATATCGGCGAGGAGTCTGCAGTGGCTGAGACAGAGATGGATTGTGTCTTCAGATAAGATTATGTCTCCGGGCTTCCCTGGTCACTCAGTGGTGAAGAATTAGCCTGCCAATGCAGAAGACACAGGTTCAATCCCTAATCCAGGAAGATCCCACACGCTGCCAAGAAACTAAGCCTGTGGGCCACAACCATTGAGCCTGTGGACTAGAGCCCGAGAGTCACAGCTAATGAGACCCGCACACCCTTGAGCCTGTGCTCCAAACAAGAGAAACAAACCACTGTAAAAGCCTGCTCACCATGACACCAGAGTAGGCCCCACTTCTCACAACTAGAGAAAAGCTCGCCCACAGCAATGAAGACCCAGAATAGCAAAAAGTAAATAAAATTATTTTAAAAAATTATGTGTCCCTTCTCTATTTGCTTGCTCTATTTTAAGGAAAAAATGATTATCAATTTGCATTAAACAAGTGTGGTGCTTTCAGTAACTTCTCTTGTTTTGCCTACCTCTTGACATCATGAACCAGAGGGTCTTAAGCTTAACCTTGAGTTAATACTCAAATAACTCCAAACTTTCAAAAAGTAGCAAAATTATAACATATATTCATGTGTCTTTATATTAAATATATATCTATGTATAGAGTTATATATGTATATATTTTTCTGAAACTTTCATGGGTAAATTATTATCATGGCCCTTTACCACCTAAACACTTCAGCGGTAATTTCCTAAAAATAGGAATATTTTCTCACATAACAACAGCACATGCATTCACAGTTCATAAGTTTATAATTCTTCAATCTAACGTTCATATTCCAAATTTGTCAGTTAACTTCAGTTCAGTTCAGTCGTTCAGCCATATCCGACTCTTTGTGACCCCATGAACCGCAGCACACCAGGCCTCCCTGTCCATCACCAACTCCCAGAGTCCACCCAAACCCATGTCCATTGAGTTGGTGATGCCATCCAACCAAACCCATGTCCATTGAGTTGGTGATGCCATCCAACCAAACCCATGTCCATTGAGTTGGTGATGCCATCCAACCATCTCATCCTCTGTCGTCCCCTTCTTCTCCTGCCTTCAATCTTTCCCAGCATCAGGGTCTTTCCAAATGAGTCAGTTCTTTGCATCATGTGGCCAAAGTACCGGAGTTTCAGCTTCAACATCAGGCCTTCCAATGAACACCCAGGACTAATCTCCTTTAGGATGGACTGGTTGGATCTCCTTGCAGTCCAAGGGACTCTCAAGAGTCTTTTCCAACACCACAGTTCAAAAGCATCAATTCTTCAGCACTCAGCTTTCTTTATAGTCCAACTCTCACATCCATACGTGACTACTGGAAAAACTATAGCCTTAACGAGACGGACCCTTGTTGACAAAGTACCTTCTCTGCTTTTTAATATGCTGTCTAGGTTGGTCATAACTTTCCTTCCAAGGAGTAAGCGCCTTTTAATTTCATGCCTGCAATCACCATCTGCAGTGATTTTGGAGCCCAGAAAATAAAGTCAGCCATTGTTTCCCCATCTGTTTGCCATGAAGTGAGGGGGCCGGATGCCATGATCTAGTTTTCTGAATGTTGAGCTTTAAGCCAACTTTTTCACTCTCCTCTTTCACTTTCATCAAGAGGCTTTTTAGTTCTTTTTCACTTTCTGCCATAAGGGTGGTGTCATCTGCCTATCTGAGGTTATTGATATTTCTCCTGGCAATCTTGACTACAGCTTGTGCTTCCTCCAGCCAGCATTTCTCATGATGTACTCTGCATGTAAGTCAGTTAACTTAGTGATGTTCTTTACAGCTTTTTTCTCTCTTCAAGACAAGATCTAGCCTAGGGTCAGGTATTCCATTCAGTTGTCGTGTACTCAGCCTCCTTTAATTTGGGATATTTCTACTGACATCTTTTGACATTAACGATCTTTTTACTTTATTCATTTATTTTTGGCTACACTGGGTCTTTGCTGCTTCTTGTGGGCTTTCTCTAGCTGCAGTGAGTGGGGACTACTCTCTAGTTGTACATGGGCTTCTCTTCTTGTTGCAGAGTATGGCTGCAGAGTGTGGGCTCAGTAGTTGTGACACTTGGGCTTAGTTGCTGGCACTCAGCATTCTTTATGACCAACTCTCACACCTGTACATGACCACTAGAAAAACCATAGCTTTGACTATACAGAACTTTGTTGGCAAAGTGATGTTTGTTTATTATGATGTCTATGTTTATCATAACTCTTCTTCCAAGGATTGTCTCCATGCTTTTATGCAAATTGAAATTATTAAATAGTGGTTACCAGGTGGCACTGGTGGTAAAGAACCCATCTGCCAGTGTAGGAGACATGACATAGGTTTAATCCCTGGGCCAGGAAGGTCTCCTGGAGGAGGGCACAGCAACCCACTCCAGTATTTTTGCCTGGAGAATCCCATGGACAGAGGAGTCTGGTGGGCTACAGTCCATAGGGTCGCAAAGAGTTGGATACGACTGAAGTGACTTAGCACCCCACCCACCACCCTCTTGCTCTACAATCTCAGGCTTACGGTGATAGCAGGATCCCTACAGAAAATCTTTCTCTTCTTACAGGTAATTTGAAATTACAGTATTTTCTTAAAAATGAAGGCATGAACCCTGTATAGTTTTGTTTTACTTGATTTTATGGTTATTTTCGGAGATGGACAGGTTTGTCATCAGGTAAGTATTATTTTCCAGCCCTAGGAGTCTCAATATACTTTTCTTATCAGACATACATTTTAGCACTCAATCACAATTAAATTGATGAGAAAAAAAGGTTTAATTGTTCAGGGTCACATAGCAACTAAGGGGCAAAGTCTACACTTCCTAGATAGCAGCTTAGTGCTTTTTAAAAATACACGATTAGAAACCTTAATTCTACTTCATTCTTGTTCTTTTCTCCGTTACTTACTCATTTCTTATTCCAATTCCAGTGAAGCATTACGCGTTTGGATTTTCTTCTCAAATACAGCTTTTAGCACTAACCTGAAAATTCCACCTTCAGGGTGTTAAATAAAAAGAATGCTTATGTTAGGGGAAATTGGTAATTTAAAAAAGAATGGAAAGAAAATCAAGGATTTGAAATATTCTACTTTAAAGCAAATTCTAGTCACTCAAGAAAGGGATACTGCTTTCAATTTCAGTGTGAGAAGTACAGAGACAGGACAGATTTTAATCTATGGCTAGTAATAAAGTTACCTGTGTAAAACCAGAA
Organism: Moschus berezovskii; assembly: GCF_049115385.1. Classification (NCBI taxonomy): domain Eukaryota; kingdom Metazoa; phylum Chordata; class Mammalia; order Artiodactyla; family Moschidae; genus Moschus; species Moschus berezovskii. The sequence continues at coordinate 58,246,413 of NC_142479.1, forward strand.
CTTCTATGATACTCAATTTCAAAATGCTAGGGAGGACACTTGACAGTTAACATTAGACATGATCTCAAACTGCCAGAGAAGTCCAAAACTAAATGTTCATTAGGTACACTAATGCCAAGTGTCCAGCTCTGCCATTTAATAGGTGAGAGTCTTTCTTTTGTAACATTGACTAGCACTTACCGTATAGAGTTGAGGACTGAAAATATTGTACACAAGGCAAGTAACACAGGACACATGACAAGAACTCACTAAACACAGCTGTTTAGCAAAGTTTGCATTTCTGAACATTCACAAAACTATTAATTTCAGACTAAAAAAAACCAAAGAATACTTCTTAAGACTTCTAGTTATCCCTGTCCTACAAACAGCAAATGGCCAGTCCTAAGGAAGGTTATGGTCTGAGTCATCCCCTAATCTGCCCAGCACACCTCACTTTATGTCTTTTTCCCTACCACTACCCTTTCTTGAAGTCTGAGCAAAACTCTTCAGCCTTCTACAAGTTATCAAGCTAGAGTAAAATTTGCTCTCTATATTCTACTTCTTTCAGATCTTGATATTTAAAATGGATTCTAATTAGAAAAGAGCTTTGTGTCCCTTTTAAAGGAATTTCAGAAATCACAGGATTGAGAAATAAGCAGTTGGCTTGCAAAGTAGCAGCTGCTGGCAAGGGGCTTTTGTAGTTTGGGAAAAATACATTCTAAAGTTACCAATTTTTGTCACAGTATTTATTTTGAAACTCCAAATAATACTAAAAAAAGGGTGTGAGTTTTAAAATAAATAAACATATATATTAGATGAGAGTGTAAGTAAAAAAAATAGAGAAGCATTGCCCTAGACTGCTGTGGAACATAAAACTATTTTGCTGTTTTCACTATTTTGCTGTGCCTCACTATCAAAATACAGATGGCACAGCTCTGATATAGCTTTAATGACTTGATTATGAATTGCTTTCAAAAGTAATTTATTTGGATTTTCCATATCCTTTAATGAATTGCAAATATATTAACAGAAAAGACTTTCCCCCCCAAGACTGTACAATTTCTGAAATAAGTCAGGAAAAGCAAAAAAAGAAGACACAAAATTACATTGTTTCAATGCATATATAACACACACATCACACCCACACTTGCATTTTCCCAGGTTTTCACAAAGAAAACAGGTCACCATATTTCTCTTGAAGACCCATACTATACTCTGGCTAAACAGAGACTTGCAAACTTTTTTCTTCAAAAAGAGCATTTTTAATAGACTAAATACTGGTTATCACTGAGTTTTTGTTTAAGGTACAACAGCAGCATGGTTCAAATATTACTTGCAGTTCTTGGAAAAAATAAAAATTTTAAAGTAATGAAATACAGAAAAAGTAGGACCACCTTTCATTATTTTGAGTACCATTGTTCTCTTGAAAAAATATTTCCAACCTTCTAAAATCCCAGAGTTAAGAACCATTTCCAAGGGAGAAAAATATCCAATGCCACAACATAACTTCTGAACAAGTGTGTGTGTGTGTGTATACACACGTGTGAAAGGCTTAAAGAGAAAAAATGATGTTGAAGTACTCAGTATTCCTGATTTCCTTCAAAATTACTTCTGAAATTTGAAGCAAACATTTTGCTTGATTAAAATGCGTATCTTCTTCTGGTTATTTGATCCCCATACTACGCAAAAAAGAAAGAAGAGAAAGCCAGAAACAGTAAATAGGTAGGAAATGCTTCCAACAGCTAAATGACTTTGAAAGTAGAGGTGTGAGGAAAATGCAATCAGATCAATCCTGGGCTGATTATTGATCAACCAACCATCGCCATGCTGTGCCTTCCACAACTATCCTTTTATTCTTGGTCTCAAAATCAGTACCAGAAAGACTTACTTCTGGCACAGGACACAAATTCCTACTACAAAACGTAACTAATTATACATCAGCAAATTGTTTTCTGAGCATAGCTTTCTCCAAGCTTTGTAACAAAGAGCTCAGATCAAAGCTTTCTATGAAAACTCTCTATTTGATACTGTTATACAGCTGGCTTATGATTTGCCAATTAAAAAAATAAAAATATAAAATTAAATATTACAGAACTAATGGATAATAAAATGGAATATTTGTTAGAATTCAAGTGCTAGCCTTGGGGAATCTTTAATGATATTCATTTACTCCCAGTCTTTCCTTTTTCTTATAAATTAGTTTTTTAGGCAGCACATAAACAGATTTAGGTAGGAAATTTTGTTGAATACCTCTCTGGCACCCCAATACCCAACCTAACACTCTGACTTGAATTAGTTTATAACGCAATTTAATCCGTATTCAAATAAGCAGATTAATAGTAAATGATAGAAAATTACTGAGACTACGGGCTAAAATTTTTTCACATCTTCTGTAATCCACCTTATTTTCACAGCTTGACTAACAAAATACAGGTAACCAGTAGATAAGTTTGTCCTTCATCCAATAATCCACAACAATAACTGCCTGTCATTTGTAAGAAACTATAAATTTGTTATATTCTGACATTGGCACTTAATAAAATGTTAACAACTAAAGTTTCTCTAAGAATTTCAAACATTACAATAAAGGAGATACACAATTTAAAACTTTAAATCGGTTACTGTGAAATTCCAATAATTCCCATTTTATTATGCATAATTAGATCTTTAAAATTGTGGTCATTCCCCAAAGACATCAATCTATATTACGATAAACTCAAGAGAGAACTCGTCTCCTTCATAAGAGTGGGTGGTTTTTTGTTTTCATTTTTGCAGCTAAACATTTCTAATATTCTAAACCCAATCACTCTCAGTACATGTTTTGGTGACTCACACTACTGGAAATAATCTGAAGCAGAGAGCAGAAAAGAATGGAAATGACCTCACCAAAGGTAACCACACTTTCTTGCACCTTGCTTAAACACTTAAGGAAAGTCAAAGGGATACTGTCTTGAACAAATATAAATTCAAGGTTATGGTAGGATTCTGATTGTATTAAGGCTTTCACTATCATGATCTCTTAAAGTCTTTCCATTTAGTGTTCTCATTTTGATTCTTCTGGTGAACTTAAATGGTTATTAACAGCCTTGTTTTGGCTTTTCAGTGGGCAACCCCTCTATGATCTCTGAATGTTAAAAGTGATCCCACAGAGCTCAAAGAGAAGAGGAAAAATGTTAAGGACCAATTTTAAAGTTTGTAATACCAAGATAACAATGATCAACACTTTGAGGCAAGATGAATAAATTAAAATTCTTGGTTAGACATTAAAGTATTCTTGCCAAGAATAAGTGTACACTGTATGGAGGGATATTGATTCCTACATATGAGTCCCTATATGCTCATTACATTTGTTTATGGGAGACACTGAAGTTTAAGGTAATTTACATTCCTTGGCAATCAGGTTACTCTGTTATAGGCAATGTCTTTTATTGTTCCATCTGGCACTTGCTAACACCATTCTTGAAGAACCTAGAAATGAAGGTCAGTCACTTTGTTTATCAGGAACAGAACCAAGTAAAAACAAATTTTTGGAAAAACGACCAAGAGATTCTGGTTCATCACTATTTTCCATATCTAATGGTTCCTTCAGGATAAAATATAACTCTTCCTTCCATGATAGCTTTCCAACAAAGGGAGATTAAAGAAAAATAAAGAAAGAAAAAGAAAAGTTTCCCACCCTATCCCCTCTAAACTGTCATTCATACTGGTGAAACAGCCAGTCTTGTTAGCAGCTAAATATTGCACTGCCTTTCATTCTGTGTACAGTCAGGGTCCAATGAAAGTGGCACACTCAGGATATAAGTGATGGATGATGACAATGCTGGCTCAAGAGTGAAGACTCAGTATATGGAAGGACAAGAAACATGTCAGCACGAGTCACACATCCAGTTGCAAAGGTCTGATTTCCAGAAGTTAAAATTCATCACTTTCAGCTGCATGAAGTTGTGTGTCATCTGCATCCGTCATGCTGCTCTCCTGGGATTCATCTGTTCCCACTTCAAAAATAAAAAAAGTCTACAGTAAGGTATCTGAAAAATACTTTTCTTAGTTCATGAAAATAAGTAAAGAAAATTTTATATTCAGAGAGATAAGACATTAAACAAAAGCCCTTAAAAATCCTGATATTCTTCAATAAAATGAAATTCAAATTCCTTATTTTACAGCATGTCTAAGATTATTTTATTGCATTTAACCATTAAGAGTTTTAACTACTAAAACTGCCTCTCCCTAATGAATTCTTATTCCCTAAGAACTGGGCTTCCCAGGTGGCGCTAGTGGTAAAGAACCAGCCTGCCAACGCAGAAGACTTAAGTGATGTGGCTTTGATCTCTGGGTTGGGAAGATCCCCTGGAGGAGGGCACAGCAACCCACTCCAGTATTCTTACCTGGAGGATCCCACGGACAGGGGAGCCTGGAGGGCTACAGTCCATAGGGTCGCAAAGAGTTGGACATGACTGAAGCAACTTAGCACGCACTCAACCTAAGAATTAGAACTATTCTCTAAGACATTAAAAAAGACTGACATCCCACCCAACTGTTGACTTCACTTTGGGGATAGTCCCTATTAGTTCACAAAAATATAAAATATATTTCTGGAACAAAGGCATCTTAGTTTATTTATCAGAGGTCTCTCAATTCATATTTATCTGCCTTTTAATTAATTGATGTATAGCTGACTTACAATATTATATTAGTTTCAGATGTACAATATTTAGATTTTAGATATGTGAGAGTTACACAGAATTTGAACAGTCACTACTACAGATCTGTCAATACTTTAAAATGTGCACAAATTTATTATTCATTCACTTAGCACTTACAATGTTTTCAACATAGTCACACCTATCATCTTTTCTCCCCCTACCATATTCCGAGGAAGCAGATAAGCCAGGCATTAGTTACATAGGTTGAAGCTCAGGTAAAAATCAGCAATGGATTTGTCAAAATCACACAGCAAACTAGATCCAGAACTGAAACTAGTTATCTGGCTCCATATGCACACTGTTGCAAAAGGCAGCTTTCTGAATATTCAAAATATTTTCTATTAAGAAGTATCTGTTTCCTCTGATACGGTGTTTCACTAGCTTTCTGGTTTGAATAATCACATATAGACCTAAGTCATATGGATGATACTCACTGATCTGTTCTTCTTGGGTTATTGGCTCCTCATCATCTGGAAGGTAGCGTTTATCAATTGCCTCTTTAATCTGGTTATTGGCTCCTTTAGGATCTAAATCCATAGCCCAAGAGAAATTCATCAGGGCGAGGTGCGTTTGACCTAACTTCTTGTAAACCTAAAAATAAACAGCAGCACTACATTTTTCATTAAGTTGTAAGCTTCATCTATAAAATCCTAAACATTTTAAATTTAAATTAGGTTCCTGATTGATGTGTTATAAGTTCATTCTGAAGAGTAGGATATTTTCATCCTAAAGAAGAACTCATACCAACTTTTGAGTTCCTTTTAATATATTCAGGTATTATTTTCAGAATTCCTTGCCTATATCTCGCAGGAAGTGAGCTTCCAACACATCTCACTCTGTTTGGAACAATGACAGTGGACTATAAATTGCTTAATTAGTACTCATTTACACTGATTTTAAATGGAATTATAGCAACTGTCCCCCGATGGCTCAGTGGTAAAGAACCACCTGCAATGTAGCAGTCACAGGAGACATGGGTTCGATCCCTGGGTCAGGAAGATTCCCCTGGAGGAGGAAATGGCAACCTACTCCAGTATTCTTGTCTGAAAAATCCCATGGACAGAGAAGCCTGGCTAGCTACAATCCAAAGGTCACAAAGAGTCAGAAACAACTGAGCGTGTGGTAACCATTATTACAAAGCAACTCTCACCACTGTCCACCATCCTCAGTTACTTTAACCAATTGGCTTCTGGGGACCCAGTGTGTAAAGTCCTGACTAGTCTTGCCTCAGAAATTCTGCAAGCCATTTTTTTGAACTAAGACAACACCGTGGTATTATTTTTCTTCTTTTGGGAGACATCTGAGTATTTTATTGATAACTGGAAGCTAGGGCTTTCCTTGAGGTAGTCTCAGTTGTGAACTCACTATCAGTCACTGGGCTGCAAGTGGCGATATACTTCCAAAACTACAGAAAGATTACAGGGTGTGTGCTCTTGCTTCTTCATTAGGATATCTATCACCTTCTTAAATGTTAATAAAAACTAAATCCATGATTTATTTCCACAGTATATAGTTCACAAATCTAGCTGAATTTGCTCAACAGATGGTGCACAATAAAACATTATATTTAGTTTTCAAAAGTTAGTATCTGTTATGATAGAGTTTAGAACCAGGGCCCCAATCTTTACCTTTCCTATTAAGAAGTAAACGAGGGATTCTTTGGGAACAATTTGTTTCAATTCTTCAAGTTCTTGTAAAGCAGACTGAAAAAAGCAAAGAAAAACACAGTAGCAAAATTTTTACAGTTTTGACTAAGCAAGAGATTTTATTTAATTTCCCAAATCATCTTAACTAAAGCTTATTAGATCTTAAATCAAAGTACTACCTTGCTTCATTAATCCTTGTGAAAATGCAAAAAAATACTTATTAAAACAAAAACTAAGAAATGGCAGGAATTCACTCAAATTCACTGAAAACATACACAATTCTTTGTGAACTACGGAGGTGATAACCCTAGCTTTTGTCACCATTTGATTTAATACAGCTAAATTCAATCACACTGTGCATAAAGATGTTTTAAAAACTTAAGCTGCAGAACACTTCTGAACTTCTGTTAATATACCTTGTCCCTGACACAAGCACTAGCTTTGAATACCAACCTGCCATTTTAACTAATGATGAGGAACCTAGAATTGAGTTAATGATTATCTAGTAATCTTCTGACTACTGCTAAGTTTGTCTAGTAATCTTCTGACTACTGCTAAAGGGGTTCAGGAGATTCAGAAGACAGGAAAATTGTATGTGTATTTAAAAGAAAGATCTGATGATTAAAAAGAAAAAACAGTTCCCCAAATGAGATATTGTCAATTTTTCACCTAGTAAATAGATAAAAATTAAAAGTCCGATATTACATAAAGTTACCATGAGGGAGGAAAGACAGGTATTCTCATCACTGAGGGCAGAACTTCAAATTGATGCAAACTCTGTGTAAGGACAACTTAACATTATCTATTAAGTTAAAAACTACATGTAAACACTGATTCAGCAATCCATTTGTTAGGAATTTGGCCTCTAACATAGCATTTCTCTAATCAGAACAATAAAAAGTCAGTGAGAAGAATGACATTGCTTAAAGTTTTTGCAAATCTCTGGTTAAGGGAAGACAGCTGGACTCATCTGCTTTTGCATTCAACCTGTTATGATGTCATGTCAAGTAGCTTTTAGAACACCCCACTGTACACTGGTGAGAGAATGAAAGTGAAAAAGGCAAATAACATCTAAATATTATTATGAAAATAGTTCTCACCTGTGGACTTTCTGAAAAGATTTTTGGTAACCCCCCAGAAGTGCCCAGACTATACATTTGAATCACTGCTTTAACTATATTTTAATCAAGATGTTGTACCCCAAAACTCTATACTGCTACACCACACACAGTTTAGAACTAATATGTTTTCTATGACTACAGGTTACAATAGTTATCAAAATTTCATGCATTTATCATGCTGCACCCCTCTCCCCCATACAATCTACTTGGAAACTCTGAGAAACAGTTTCTAACACAGACACAGTATAGTATCCAACATAGCAGGAGAGCTCTTTTTTTATGCCCTAGAAGGCTTAAACAACTACACACTGATATATTAGACAGGGTGGTGTCTGGTAATGATTTTTGCCACAGAGAGATTGATGTGGCCCTCTAACACAGTTTGATTTTCATTTTGGAGGCAAGACATTGCAGAAAAAGTCAGTAACTTTTCTTATGCCCCCTTTCTAACCTACACGTAATCATGCATCAAAGTAAGCCTGATAATCTGGCTGAGCCCCAAGCTGGTACTCAAAAATGACTACAAACATTTTGGCCTGGACAATGGGTCAGATTAGAACATGGGTTTCTTGAAGCAAGGATAGGCTTGATTTACATGGCAATCCTGGTAGGTGAGGTGGCTTATGCCTTTAAGATTAATAAATAAAATTCTTCAACTGAAGAACCTGACTACATATCAGATTAAATAAAACTTTTAAAATTTTTGTACAATGAAGTAAAAACAGGAAAACAAATGCTGAATTATAATTACAGTACACTTCAAAGAGTGAGTTAAAAATTGTTAAATGTTTATTAGACTTAAAGGATACTGTAAAAGGCAGAACAGTAAGTTTAGACATCCACTTCTTCATAAAGAAAATCAGAGCAAGACTCCATGGGGTCACAAAGAGTTGGACACGATTGAGGGACTAACTCTCCCTCTAGGGGAATACTAGATGGTAAGCTATTCAAAGGCAGGAAATATGGTTGCTTCATTTGCTACTATATTCCTAGTGTCTGACATATATTAATAAAGGCATTCAAATAAATACTTGTTGAATAATGCACATATATTCATTTATTCTGTTCATATATTTTGGTCCTAATACAATGGTTTAGGTTTTACATTTAAGGTAACTGCCTTTCCCTATAGGAAATCTTTTTAAAGGGTAAACTTATATTCCTAAATATATACACACCCATCCTTCCTGTGAGTATTTCATGAAGAAATATAGGCAAAAAAAGAAATAGCTTTTAAAAATGGGGAAATAAACTATTTAAGATAAAAATTCAAGTATAAACAACTTTTAGTTTATTTAAAAAGTGCAAAGTTTAAATAGTACTATGTTGAAGACTGTTAAGATACATATATATATATATATCTTACCTTATATTTTTCATTTGCAAATAAAACTGAGGCTCTGTGAAATTTGCATAGAGGGTTCTTAGGATCAATAACAATGGCTTTGTTTAGGGTATCCAAAGCCTTCTCAGATTTTTTCAGTGCATGTTGAACCTACAAGAAATAAAGATCCTGTTAATGTTTCCTTTTGATATTTATGAGGAAAGGTAAAAACTAAATAGTGTGACTCAAAAACAACACAGCTACCAATTCACCATTACTCTCCATAATGATAATCAAGATTCTATCTTTACAGTAGATATCTAGTTACCTTTAAGCCTAAAAGACAAGAAAAACCTTAGTCTTTCTTCAGAAGAAAATCTGTACTATTTTGTTAGATAATACATTTTAACAGACTTATTATGGTCCTCTAAATATTAGACTTCTCAAAAATTTTCAAGAACCCCTAGGGGCTCTGGCTCTGAAACTTACCAACCTTGTTTTACTCAGAACAATTACACTTTTACCTATTTTAGGAATTTGTTTTAAAAATAATTCTTCTGCTTTACATATCTGAAAACCATTGATCTGTAATTCTGGATAATAATTTATTTCAAATAACTTAAAAGCAAACCCAACCAAGTCTCATTATTTATTCATGTGTACTCATATTGGTATGTTCATTCTTAGATGAACTGTATATTAAAAATAAATTTGAACAGGCTCAGAGACATAGAAACAAACTGACGGTTACAAAAGGGGAAAGGGGGTTGAAGGAGGGATAAATTAGGAATTTAGGATTAACAGATACAGACGACTATATACAAAATACATGAACAACAAGAAATCTGAAATGAATATATAGGTATATATAACTGAATCACCCTGCTGCAACTCTGAAACTAACACAATACTATAAATCAACTATACTCAAAAAAAAAAAAAAACAAAAAAAACAACAGGGAAACTAGAGCAGAGAAGTAACCTTTTCAGGTCTGAGAACCCACAGATTATACAATGCTGGACTATGGCCTTTAAGAAAGTCTGCTTTAAAAATGTTCAACTTCACTAAAAGGTAGCAAGAGATGACTCAAGTTTGGTTTAAGTAAAGTGACGGAAAAAAAAATCTTTGACGTATTTTCCCTATATTTTTTGTACAGTATCTAACTGTAAAAGTTACCATGTCAATTCTTAAGAAAATCATTATAAAGAGCTAGAATTCTGCCCCCAAAATGAAGTGAAATTCCAAATAATTTTCATATAAAATTCTATTATTTTCCTTATTCTGTATGCTTGTTCCCACAAAAGTCAAACTTGCAAAGACAAAGAAAAGTGGGAGGGAAAGAGGGAGAGGGGAGAATGGTGAAAGGACAAGAACAAGAACTTAAAAAAATGTTCCAAGCTTTCAGAGAAATTAGTAAGTAAGATTTTAAAGAACAAATATACCCGTTCTCTTATCCTATCAAAGTACAACTTATTATCACATACAGTAAGAAAAAGATAAACATAAAATTGACCATTCTCACCACTTTATAAGAATTTCAATTAGTTCTGACATATTTATACCATTCAGAGGCTAAAATACAGGGAATCATCTGCCTTAAATTATTAATTACTTAATTTAGGAGCTAAATATTAACATGGAAAACTGCTTTCAAAAATATCAAGTATCTCATATGAGTGTTATAATAACCCTATGGGGTAGGCAAGATGGTATTAATTGTCATTCACAAAATATAAGCTCAGAGAAATTAAGTAACTTGCCCAAGGAATGTGGGTACTCCAGTGATTTCTCTTTACGCCAAGCAAAAAGGCGATATTTTTGGCTGTAAAAGAATCCAGGATATTGTTTCAAGAATAACAATAACAAAAAACCCTAATTTTCATTACAGCAATTAAGCCAATAACAAACATTCCAAAAGGGATTAACTGAACAATACTTAGAAAGCTACTTACTACTCCAATGTGGCAAAGCAAAACTGAACTTTGAGGGTTGATGTCAAGTGCTTTCTGGAAATGCATTTCTGCAAGGCTGAATTTTTCTTGCTTGTAATAAATCATTCCTAAACCATACCTGAGAGTTTAAAATAAAATATAATTTTAAGGATGTGAAATGCTAATTTAGTTTAACTAGTAAAAGGATATGTATGGAATGTGGCATTTTAATAAACCAGTAGAAAAATACTGATGGTCTTTAGTCAGTTCAGTCGCTCAGTTGCGACTGATGGTCTTAGGGTAGGCAAAATCTGTCATGATAAAAAACTGCCCAAGTGTTTTAGACAAGTCACTTTTATAAGTAAAAACAATCCAGTCAATCAAACAATCAATCAAATAAAACTGTAACAAAACAACTAGAAAAAAAGATACCATATCCTTAGACCTACCACTACAATCTAGATTTAATAGCTAATTTTTACTGAGCGATTATCATGTGTCTGCCGATTTTATTAAATTCTTTGTTTGATTTACCTTATTTAATCCTAGATGGAACCAAGGAGATAGGTACTGTTATCAATCACATTTTAAAATAAAGAAACTAAAGTTTAGAGAAGTTAAATAACTTGCTCAAAGTTGTACAGCTAATAAGGGTGGGTAAAGAATCAGCCTGCAATACAGGAGCTACAAGAGACCTAGGGTTGATCCCTGGGTTGGGAAGATCCCCTGGAGGTGGAAATGGCAATTCACTCCAGTATTTTTGTCTGGAAACTCGTGGACAGAGGAGCCTGGTGGGCTACATACAGTCCACGGGGTAGTGAAAAGTCAGACATGACTCAGTGACTAAACACACACAAGTATTCTATTCAGATCCTCCCTCGATGATTCTAGACCCTAAACTCCTAATAATGCTGCTGCTGCTGCTAAGTCACTTCAGTCGTGTCCGACTCTGTGTGACCCCATAGACGGAAGCCCACCAGGCTCCCCCGTCCCTGGGATTCTCCAGGCAAGAACACTGGAGTGGGGTGCCATTTCCTTCTCCAATGCATGAAAGTAAAAAGTGAAAGTGAAGTCGCTCAGTCGTGTCCGACCCTTAGCAACCCCATGGACTGAAGCCTACCAGGCTCCTCCATCCATGGGATTTTCTAGGCAAGAGTACTGGAGTGGCTTGCCATATTATTTGTCGAAATACAAATATATTTTATACTATGATTAAAGTATGCATAGTCCATGGTCTGCTTCCGCTCTCTCCACTTACTGTATCAAAAATATGCTCCTATAGCTTTCAAAACTTACAGACTTCAAAACTATAATTTTCAAAGGCTTCACACAGACACCAAAATCATATATTTTAAAGACTGCAGCAGTATATTAAGTTGATATACAGGTATGTTTCCTGAATTTTCAAAACATCAAATATATTGTGACTGATTTACATTAAGGATCCCTCTTGGTGAAACTAAATAATGAAGGGGAATAATCAACAAATGATTAAGAAAAAAGCACAACAGTATACCGTTTATTATTATAATTGTGTTAGAGGTCAAGAAAAGGTATGAAAAGTTCTACGCTAATGGTGAAAATGGAGATAACTAAAGAAAGACTACTCACCTTGGAGTTAGAAAAATAAATTTGCTTAGTTTAGTTAAATACTTACAGTTACCTGAATAACTCAATATTGAAAGTCTTCCCAGTAAAAGCTTGGTAGTCTGAATATACCTCCTTTTCTCTAATTGCAACAATTATTTTTATAACAATTTTGACACGGTAAATTTTGTTAAGAATGCAACTACTGAAATATGGCAGAACAGATAACTACACATTTAAGAAACTCAAGTCCTATTAAGACCCAAGCTCTGAAAATATCACAGAGAACTTTATGTGAATGTTGGCAAGCTTGACTGTTTAAATGGTCAGCAGACGCTAGTACTCATCAGGCCATCTTTCAGGCCAATGTAACTACTTAGAAATGAGATAAAATTCATTAAAAAACATATATAAATCAAAAAATATATTTCAGTAATCTAGTGCTTCAGATTTAGAAACTGCTATAATGATTAACCCAATCATTAATAGATTTACCTTCCTATTCATCTACTTACCCACAAGTATAAAAAAGTAAAACAGATATTACTTAAACTGGAACATTCTTGATAAACTTAATAAACTAGAACTAATACTTAATAAATCTGCCAAAGAGCAACAACTAATGGATAGTTTTCTATGTTTATTTTCTATTATCCAATAGGTAGCAGGGATTACCTATTGGATAATAGAAAAGAAGAATTATACTGTTATTATGATAGAGAAAATTATACTGTTCTTCACAGTCCCAACCATTCTCTATTTTCATCACCATTTTAGTGCTCTAACAAAAAATAACAAATCAAAGTAACAATTCCAGATATTGATACTTGCAAAAGTTCAGTAGGAGAAAAAGTAGAAACTATAATCATTCTATTATCATTAGTTAAGAGTCTGTTGAAGGTATAAATTTCACATGAAAAACCACTTAGGTTAGAAGCTACCAACCAGTATGTACCATTCTTCAAATTCATGACAACAAAGAAATAATCTCACAAGAAAAATGACCGGGTACCAGCCCCATTAATAAGACACCGTCTTTGCACTTTGTTAGCACTTACCATGCATTATAATGTCTAGGATTGACTCTGATAGCATTTCGAAAACAAGCTAATGCTTTGTCTAATTCTTCAGTTAACACAAACTCGTGCCCTAATAGAGTATAGGCATAAGCATAATTTGGATCAACTTGGATAGCTCTCTGGAAGAATTTAATTGCAATATCATGTTCCCGCTGCAAACTGAAACAGTTCCCTGCAGCACACCAGGCCTTAAAAAAAAAGGAAACAAAAACCAAATGCATAATTAAAATTTTGATTTATTTTTTTCTAACAAAAGCAATCTATGACTAAAATCAAGACTCAGATCTTATGTAGGACAGACAACAATTGAAGAGCTTTAATAGATATAGTTAATCCTCATTATTCAAGGATTCGGTATTTGTAAATCTGTCTACTTTCTAAAATTAACTTGTAAAACCAAAATCAATACTTGCAGTGTTTAGTGATCGTTGGTGGACCCACGTGTGATATGTGTGTGTATATTTCTCCTAGGAGTAATGGTTCAGTATTTGTCAATTTAGTGTTCATGGAAACTATAGACCTAACTACCAGGAATAATGAGAACTGACCCTTAAATTCTAAGCTTAAATATGTTACAAAAGGACCACTAAATATTCTTGAGATGCAAGGAAATAAAACCCTTATAGGACTGAAACACGTAAATAAACTGCCTATGCCTTAAAATAACAGTTAAAATTATTATTTTAATTTAAAATGAGCACTTAAAAAATCTCTATTTCTGTTTAATGAACTCTACTCTTGGTGACAACAGCAAGTATAACCAAATCTTGATTAATTCCGAATGAAATATCTGCTTTACGATTTTTCTGTTTGTGAATCTGTACCATATATTCTAGGATTTCTCCTTCGCTGAGTCTTGGCCTATAGAGAAGAATGCAAAAGTTAAGTGTGGGTGAAACTAAATTAATGATTTGGGTCATTCCTATTTGGTAAAGACAATCAAAAAATAGTTGCAGGGAATTCCCTGGTGATCCAGCGGTTAGGACTCCTCACTGTTACTGTTGAGGGCCTGGGTTCAATACCTGGTTGGGGAACAAAAATCCCACAAGCCACGCCAATGCAGCAAAAAAAAAAAAGAAAAGAAAAACGAACATGAACGAAGTGCTTCAGTTAATTTACCTCTGGTGAATTTTTATCCATATCTGTTAAGTCTTTTGAAAGAACTGAAAGAGCAACATCCTTTTGAAGATGCCAAAGTGTTGTAGAGTAGATCTCCATGCCTTCGACTCTGTAATTCTCAATTCTCCTAACCTCTGAGAATATTCTTTCAGCCTGAAATACAAAAATTAGTAAGAGGAAAACAAGTTGATACAATTTACATATATACTGGGAGAGTGCTGGGTACTGTTCTCATAGGACCTAAATGCTGCCTTATTTTACACGTGAATTTTATGTGAATTAGCACCAAGACATGGCCAAACTGAGTAACCTTCTATGGTAGGTCAAATATTGATGCAATCACATTCATACTTAACCTAGTTTTTATACACAAGTCATGGTAGGAACATAAATTCTGGGGGAAAAAAAATTGTTTCCACCAAAAAGAAAGAAGAAAGATCTAGACAAATTTAAAAAGAAGTCAATTATTTTATTTTCAAAAAACACTATTCCAAGTTTTTATAACAGCTTTATAGTATAACTCTCTGGAAAGGTGAGAGACAAGTGACCTCTGCAATAGAAAACCTATTTTTGTACATTTATTAAGAGGTTAAATTGAACACTTTAGGGGAAAAATAGGCTTGGGTGACTGTCAACCCTATGGCATACCGAGCACTGAATATTTCCATCAGTGTAGTACCTGCTAATATATATTAGTCCCTGCCTAATATAAATTCCGTTTTCTTCTGCAGCACTCTCTTGACTTTAGGGTCCCTTCTCAGCTACCATATCAAAGTTTTCTCCTTACCACACTCACAGCTTCCAGAACTGTGCTTCTCTCCCTTGAAGTTTGAGACTTTGGGCTATGTGAAACCAGTTAGCTCCCCAGTTTATCAATTCGTTAAAAATTCTGAAAGTCAAACTTAGTTTAGAATAAGGAATATCAGGTCTATTTTTAATGAAATAAAGATAACAAGATAAGGAAATAGCATTCTTAAAACTAGAAAAATAGGAATGCTTAGATATGGCCATAAGAATAGGAATTCTTATGATATGGCCATATACCATCTAAAATTAGCTTAAATTTGTGACTCCCCTGAAATTCCTTAAAAGTTATACAGATAAGTTTTTCATTTTTTCAAACACACACTGGTTACAAGAAAACAGACCTAACCACCTGTCAAATACAGGTTTTAGAAACCTGGTTTAAAATTTTTCAGAATCTATTGTTTCCTCTGAAAAATGATTATGCCACAGACAAAAAGGAAAACTGGAACAAAACAAAAAATTAAGTTGAAACAAAGATTTCCTTTAAATCTGCTCTATGATTAGGGGTAACAAAAAAATTCACGTTAAGAACCCATAAGACAAACAATTTTGAAAAGGCTTGCCAAACCCCACTTCTACCTATGTACCAATTAAAAAAACCACAATCCAGCAATGAAAAAAGCTGTCTACAACTCTTTTTTCTTTATTACTCAAAATTACAAGAATAGGTATCTTCTGGATTTATTCTCCACCTAGAAGAATACTACACCGCTAGAGCTCTGCATGGCTCCTTAAAAGAGCAATAATCTTCTTTCTCTGAGCATGTTTTTTTTTTTTTTAAATAGCACCATGCTTCACTGTTCCCCAATCTCCTTACCATGATTCATTTTTCCTTCATATGACTTATTGCTATGTGTCCTTATACATTTATTGGCTTATAATTTCTCTCACTAGAAAGGGGGCTTCCCAGGTTACACTAGTGGTAAAGAACCTGCTTGCCAATGCAGCAGATTTAAGAGACATGGGTTCCATCCCTGGATCAGAAAGATCCCCTAGAGAAGGGCATGGCAACCCACTTCAATATTTGTGCCTGGAGAATCCCATGGACAGAGGAGTCTGGCAGGCTACAGTCCACAGGGTTGCAAAGAGTCAGACACGATTCAAGCAACTTAGCACATGCATACTTGCTAGAAAGTAAACTCTATGAAGGCAAGCAATTATCTGTCTAGCCATATTACAGTATAGAAGAGAGTCCGGGATATAATAGGCTGAATACATGCTGAATGTAAAAAGGGCAAACAAGTGATCTTATTATCAACTTTAAATAATTTATATTAGGTTTCTTAAAGCTTTTTTAAAAGGTTTTCTAATTTAAGTTTAGAGGTGGGGAAGGAAGTGCTTTGAAAGAAGAACTGGGGAGTAAATTAGAATTTTCTTTGGCTTTAGGTTAATCATCCTCTCCTTTCCTGATTTAAACAGATAACTTAAGCAACAAATAAAATTAAAA
The DNA here is from genome assembly GCF_049115385.1 of Moschus berezovskii. NCBI lineage: Eukaryota > Metazoa > Chordata > Mammalia > Artiodactyla > Moschidae > Moschus > Moschus berezovskii. The sequence goes on from NC_142479.1 coordinate 58,263,157, forward strand.
TGATAAAACCTTACAATAAGAACATTATATCCTTGATTACTTACAACTTTGTTCATTGTACTGTTTATAAAACATACTAAGTGCAAAAAATTCATCCCAGTAAGCTCTCTGTATAGTAGAAAGAATTATTATAATCGTCTATTACATGGTAAATACCTATTTGCAGATCCAAGTAAGTAGAGTACAAATGTTCCATGTAAGAATGACTTCTGTTCTCTACAAATCTATCTCAAGTAATCACAAAAAATTCAAATTACCCTTAACACAAGAAAGAACTGCACTGATAAGTTATTAATATTGACAAAATAAAGACATTACATAATAAATATTGACCCTTTAGCTCTAGCCTTCTCAAAGATAATTTTAATTAAATTTAAATTATCTCTAGAAAAGCATATGTAACTTTTTAAATACTTACTTGCATGTACTCTGAAAGTTCGAAATAGGCCCTTCCAATTTGGCACAGCACCCAACCAGTATTGTAGTGGTGAGAAGGTAGGTGGCTCAAGATATTAATAGCTTCTTTGCAGTTGTATGAACACAAAGCTAAATAACCTTTTCCCATTTCACGAAGAAGGCTCATCAAACCTTCTGGGAGAAAATAATGTAGTAAACAAAGGAAAAAAAAAACATAACAAAGCTGCCTGGTTTTCTAGGAAGGCTAATTAAAAAATATTTCATTAAATATTCCAACACTGGGCTTCCCTGGTGGCCCAGTGGAAAAGAATCCACCTGCCAATGCAGGAGACACAGGTTCAATATCTGGTCCAGGAAGATCCCACATGCCGCAGAGTGACAAAGCCTGTCACCACAACTATTGAACCTGAGCTCTGGAGCCTGGGAGCTGCAACGAATGAGCTCACGTGCTGCAACTACTGAAGCCCATGGACCTAGAGCCTGTATTCCATTAACAAGAGATGCCACTGCAATGAGAAGCCCACGCACCACAACTAGAGAGTAGCCCCTGAGAAAAAGCCCACACAGCAGCAATGAAGATCCAGCACAGCTAAAACTAAAAATGAATAAATAATAAAATGAATAAAAAAGAAAAAAATTCCAACATCTACCCAGAAAAAAATGTTTCTTTAATGAACATAAATAAACTTACTTAAAACAAGTGAATAAAATATAAAGAAGATTTTAAGCTTTTAAAACAGACCTGCTGCTGCTTTTTGTAGATTAAATGCCTGGATCTGAGGTGTAATTGTGGAGATTTTTCCTTCTGAAATGATTGAAGAATCTAATTTTGTGATTTCCAGGCTATCATTTATGTTCGGTTGAGTTATTCCTCCTTTATTAGTTTTACTTTTTGTTTTTCTGTTTGGGATTTTAGGTGGAAACTTCATTTTTAATTTTTTGCTATTCTCCTGTAACAAGAAGGAAAATTCCATACTTGTTATACTCATGTATTTTAAACATCTATCTAACCCTTTTTCTCAAGTATTAGATATAAAATAAACATATGGTTTTGACTGATCTATATTTTTCTCAGAAAAAATTTTATAAAAACAAAAGTCTTCAAAGTCACTTAATTTGAAAAGCAACAATTCTGAAAATAAATCATATTAACTAACTAGTATTTAAGGTACATTTGGAGAAGGAAATGGCAACCCACTCCAGTGTTCTTGCCTGGAGAATCCCAGGGACAGCGGAGCCTGGTCGGCTGCCGTCCATGGGGTCGCACAGAGTCGGACACGACTGAAGCGACGCAGCAGCAGCAGCAGCTTTAAGTGTTTCTCTTTATTCAAACTATATCACTTTCACTTATTAATTAAAAATAAGAAAGTAAGGAGATACAACAACTACCAAATTGTCTCAGAGCACTGAAATCTGTAAGGTATAAAACCGCTGATCTATATACATCACAATTAAAGACTGTCCATAATATTTGTCCATGGATGAAGAAAATTTACCAAAGGTATGAAACTCTCCAGTTGTCCAAAGAAATGTGCAAAGAAAGCAAAAAAATTTCATTTACTCTTCCCACAATCTTTCCCAACGGAAACATGTGACATAACCACAGTATACCATCAAATCCAGGAAACTGGAATTGGTGTAATACTAGCAACTAAAACTATAGACCTTACTTGAATTTCATCAGTTTTCACATGGACCTTTTAAAAAATTTCAGTGTGTACAGTTCTGTGAAATTGTGTTACATGTATGGATTTATTTAATCAACTACCACAATAAAGATTCAGGACTATTCTACCACTACAAAAAGAAATTCCTTTGTGCTGCGCTATAAAAGTCACATCTTCCCCTCAGTCCTAACTCCCAATAACTATTGATCTCCTCTCCATCTCTGAATTTTGTAATTTTAACATAAAAAAAATTTTAAATAGTCTCCTAATGTATTCACTAGAGCCTGAGTCATCAATGAACAGAAATTTCAGAGAAGGAAGTATTAAATAAATATGACTTACAGAAATTTTTAAATTACCTTGGTCGTAGAGCTGTCACTAGTGAAAAGTCGCGAACTTCTTCGAGGCAGTGCATTTGGTGGAGATGTGATAGTGGGACTCAATACCTGAGGTGTTGTACTAAAAAAATGTTGAAGTAGACATTTAAAAAACCTCAGTTTATGACCATTAACTATTATTTCAAGTATATTAAAAATATGTATTCAACATGTTTGTATTCTTAAACTGATGAGATCAATCCTTTCCTCACCCCCCTATGAAAACTCATTTAAAAGTTCTGGGTCAATAAATAGTAAACATCTATAAACCAATTATCTTTAGTCCTTATTTGGAACTATAGCAAGTTAAAGAAAAAGAAAGCTAGACATAGTCTAAATGTGGGATATTTGCTAAACAAATATTACTAGAACAACTGATACCTGAGAAGTTATTACCCTGTAAGTTCAAACAGCCACATCAAGGGATTATTCTGCAGAATAAGAGAGGGGGACACGGACAGTAAAAGTATTTGAAGAAATAATGGCCAAAAATTAGCTAAATTTGAAGAAAACTACCAACTAACAGATCCAAGGAGCTCAATGAATTTGAAGCCCAAGAAAGGAGAAAACACACTAGAGCATAATCAAATGGATTAATATCAGTGATAAAGAAAAAAATCTTAAAGAGTCAGAGAAAAGAGACAGATTACATACACAGAAACAAAAATAAGGATGGCAAGAGGTTTCTTATCAGAAACAGTGCAAGCAAGAAGACAGTAGAGCAATGTAAAGAAAAAAACCTGTCAATTAGAATTCCATACCATGAAAATATCAATCAAAAATAAAAACAAAGGTGAAATTAAAACTTTCTTTTGAGCATACAAAGGCTGAAAAAATTCACTACCAACAGATCTAGACTACAGGAAATGTTAATCACTCTGTAGAAGTAAAATATATGACAACAGCATAGAGAGTGAGAAGACGAGTATGAAAATATACATTACAAGGTTTATACTCTAAGTGACATGGTACAGTATTACTTGAAGGTAGACTTTGATAAGTTAAAATATGTGATATAAACCCTAAAACAACCTCTAAAACGACAAGATAAAGAGTAATTGTTAATAACGCAATGCTATGGGTTGAATTATGTCTCCCAAAGGGATATGATGAAGTCCTAACCTCCAGTACTGTTAATGTGAACTTTTGGGGAAATATGGTCTCTGTGGATGTGATTAAGATGAGGTGATCAGGGTGGGCGCTAATTCAATATGACAGATGTCCTAATAAGAAAAAGGAAATTTGAATACAGAGGCACACAGGGAAGATGGCTACGTGGAGACAGGGAAATACTGAGTTGCCTACTACAAAATAAGGAATGCCTGGGGCAACCAGAAGCAGGAAGAGATAAGGATTCTCCCCTAGTGACTTCAGAGGAAGTATGGCCCTAGCGATACCTTGATTTCAGACAGAACTGTGAGTGAATAAATTTCTGTTGTTTTAAGCCACCCAGCTTGTGGTACTTTGCTAGGGCAGCTGTTGGAAACTAAAACAGGCAATAAAGAAGGTACAGTGGTGCACATCAACTATACATCAACTAAGAAAAGAAGATAAAATGGAATAAGTAATACAAAGAAGGCAAAATTAATGTAATTCATGTGCATTACAGTTAGTACATTTGTTTAAATGAAATGCATAATTCAGTAAATTATGTTTATATATTCTTGAAGACTAACATTATTTGGTCTATTAATGTGCTTTGCAGGAGGCTCAGGCTCCTTCTTATCACTGAGCCCTAAGCAATCACTGCCACCTACCTGAGAGTTGGCACTCATAATAAGACTTACCACCCAGGCATTTTAGAAATATTGAGGCCTTTTATATAGTCAAGGTATATGCACACGTGTACCTATTTTAAGACTTATGGCACATGTTCACTATTTTAGGAGGTAAAGTTGTAGCTTTCTCTTAATATATTAGCTATAATTTATTTTTGAGGTCTTAAATAGGAAAAGAAATCCTATTTAACACTATTTCTATGTGGAAATGGATTCATCATTTGAAGATTTATTGGAAGATTCATACTATGATCTACAGGGGAAGGGGAGAATTATCTGTACTTGATCAGTGGAGGTTACATAAAAAAAAGAAAATTATTTTGGAGGAGTGCTAAGAATATCTAGTTTAAACAAACTCATGAGGCAATCAGAATAAAAAGGTATTTTAGCTAACTCTTATCTTGATTTGCATTGTAATACTCAAAAATTAAATTTCCTTTTTCAGTAAGTTGGAAATTCCAAATTTAACATATTCAAAATTTACAATAGTCATTCTAGAATTCTTGGAACAGTCAAAACCTGCCTAAACTGAAACTTCTGTTTCACAACAAGAAAAACTAAACAATATCAAATAATGAGACCAAATAAATACCTTGTTTGTGGGCCAGAACTTTGTGTCTGTGCAACAAGAATTGGAGTTACCTCTCGACTGTTTCCACTCTGTGAGAAGACAGACTTTGTTCCAGTTTGGCCGATTCTGGCAACAGACTGTAAAACACAAAAAGTCTAAAGTTTGTGAATTATAAATTGCATTGTGAGCGGTAAAAGACATCATGATGTATCCATCTACATTTCCCCAATACAAGATTTCATATTATATATTGTCTGTCATCTGAAAACACAAATTATTAATGTCATTATGGATGTCATTTTAGGTTAATTAATTATTGATATACTAGAATGAACATCATCCTATTTCCTCATATTAAGCTCAGTATTTTTACCCTTATACTATCCTTTTATCTTTTGACTTTAGTTATCAAGGAAAGGCTTAAGATTCCTAGAAGCCATTTATTTTATGTAACTTTCCCAGTTGGGGCTAAGTGCTAAAAAATTTTAAGTCAGCTACTATTCTCAAGATTTATGATCTAACTTAGTATACATAAAAAATAATACAGTAAGATTTTATATGCCTTCTTTGGCACTTAATAAAGACAGTCTTAGAGTAATTCAGATTAGTAGATTAAAAAAAATCACTGGGTTATTTTCCAAATTCTAAGAATACTGCACTGAATTAGTATTTCTTTTTGATGTGTTCAATCTTCTGAACTGTGCTTGCCCCTTCTCTCTTCTCTAATTTATCACCTTATTTCTATTTATTTTCATCACTTAACTTTTTTATAAAGTGATCTCTGTGTCAGTGGATATTGAAAAAAAATTTTTACTACCAAATAAATTTCTCCAAAAATTAGTTACTGTGATAGTCACTGTACATAATTCTGAAATTGCACATTATAAATAATCACTAATAATTACTTTCTCACCATATACGAAAGACTTATTTTGGCCTTCTCAATATTTAACATCATTGATCATGCCCACCCGCCTCGCCCTTCTGAAATTCTGTGTAATTTCTAAAATATTAAGTATAGTATCTTGATTATTTGTTCTACCACTTCTTTTGCTGGCCCCTCTTTCTTCCACTGTTTTAAATTAAGTTCCTTAGCAACTCTCTTTTTCTCTAGGAGAGCATGGTCATTTTAACCCTTTAATTATTGTATCTATCACTTGGTCATATTCTTTCCTCTATAACTAACTATCCACTGAATATTTTCACCTATTTTCTGGCCCTTCCTTATTTAACTAAGAACTATCTGCTGAACTCACTACTTGGTTTGATATTTTTAGTTGATACTGCAGGCAGATCTGGAAGTATAGCTTTTCCAGGAATGTCTTGTAATAGACTAAAAGAACAGAGGCAGAAGAGGCTTAGACTGGGCAATGAAATCATATACGCGTTCACTACCTAACTTGTCCTTAATTACTCTGACTCATGATTTTGGCCTACTTCCCCTGGTATGCTAACCACTGTCCTATTATGCCTTCTTATAACTGTAATAAACTAATTTCCACATATATATGTCACTCTCATAATAATACAACAGCAGGTAGTTGCAAACTTTTTAAAAATCCAGTTTAAAACACAATCCCCATATTAAATACTTTTAGTCCACGTTTATCACTCTTGGAGTTCCTATTATCACTCATTACAAAGCTATCATATAACAAAACTTTGCTAAAGTTCAGGAGTAAAAGAGTAAAAACAAAACATGAAGAAACATGTTTCTCTGAAGGTAAAAGGGCTATCTCAGTCATTCGCATACCAGTATGACTCATTTAGCTTTCATTTCTTAAATATCCATTACGCACAGAAACAGGTATTTACATATATAACCTAATTTCTCACATAAGATACCCTGCACCACAGATATGTTTTATTTTATTTTATTTTTCACAGATATGTTTTAAATGAACCTCACTTTGGCCTCTACTGCCACAGCCAGTAAAAGAACATTATAAAAAGAGTCACAGTTGCTTTGTGTCTCCTACTATAACCAGGAGACTATGATAATGATGACCTTCTTTTACATTTAGTAACTTCTCCAAGGCAACAGCAATTCACTGTATTTTACACGGAAAATACCTTTTTTGAAGGGGCTCCGGTGGGTGGCACGTCAATTACAGAAGATGTATTAGTGTAGTTTTGTAAATAGGATCCATCTCCAGGACTTGGGGTTTCTAATGGCAAAATCCCAAAACTGAGAAGAGGTTGAAATCAAGGTGTCAAAAAGTCATCAAGGCATATATAAAGCAGCAGTATACTTAAATTAGAAGGTCTAAAAGGAAGAGAATGGCAAATCAGTCTTGGGGGTATTGAGGATCTAAGGGGCAGATTAAAAATAAGCTGTGAATATAGACTATTCCACCCACCAGAACTAAAGTAAAAAAAAAAAAAAATCCAAAATAAGGAACTAAACTGAGCAGTAACTACAGATCTCAGGAGATTTATTAGAAATAAAAAAGAGCAGCTTTGTAAAAGCTAAGATCCAAATTATCATATTTGTTCAAATTCTTGGAATTTATGTGATTTAGACACTATTACAGAGAAAATGTCCTTAGAGACCAATGAAGGCATCTGTGGAATCAATGAGTTTTGTAATCTCATGGTCATACTATTTAAGTAATTCCCTGGCCCTGGCCCTGGGACCCAATTCACAGTCTGTTCCAGCATGTAATTTTTTATTTTGATTCTTTTGGAAACACATCCTCTGGCCTGGGTTCCTTTAGAAATATATATGTTTTGTGAAATATATAAAATTTTTCACAAAACATTTCATATATCGATAGGTGTCAATCCTTTCCCATTTAGGAATAGCACTTTAACCACTGCTATCACTGATTATAAGCATCCCAACATTTTAAGAGGTTCACTGCTATTCACTGACGCATAGTCATAAACAGAGTATCTTTTAATGCATACAACAGCTGAATAAGGAATGCTTAAGTTTAAAAATTTTCTCCAACACTTAATATGAAATTCTTATCACAGATACTGTATTTCTATTACCTCATTTTCTGAAAATGGAATAGACTCATTATTGACTTGTTAAATATCTCTATTTCCATAATGATTTAGAAGTTGCTGTTCATGTTAATTTATATTACCAATATAGGAATTACTCTAAGATCATTTAATATTACAGCACATTTTAAAGTATCTTTTATTTGTCTTACCTTGGGGTTAATGGGCTAAGAGCAGCTGGTCCTCCTAATAAACTTCGACCAGTTTTTGGTTTATTTTGAACCTGTTTAGATAATATGGAAGTTCCTGTTCCAAGAGGGACAGTATCTGGTGAAATTACAGCCGAATCAATATAAGACACTGAAGAATCTGTATTCAATGAGTACTTTGAATTGGAAGATTCTAAATTCAGTCTGTTTAATTCCTGAAACAGAAAATTTCTACCATGTCATTTACAATACATTATTTAGCTCAGATCACTGTTTTTCATTTTCACAATATTTTTAACACTAGTGTATAATACACTTACAATTGTGTCCTGGGGTGTTTCTGTAAGAACTGTCTCAGGCTGTCTGTGAGATAAACTATGATTAGATACTAGTGTTGTGCAAGAGTTGGGCAGACAGCTGCTAAAGTTCTGTAAAGATGTTAATTTAAATGTTTGGTCAGGATCGGGCTTGTCACCTGTGAAGGGGGGAAAAAAAAGTTTGCTTCTGAGGAAATGAAGGTTAAATTAAAAAAAAAAAAAAAGCATAAGCCAGCAAAAACAAAGCCTTATCCAGAGTTTTAAAGTTCTATCTATTTCAGTGAATCAGATTTATCTCCCAAAAGCTCATCCATCTGTAAAAGTGTACACCAAAGATAAAGCTGTACATTTAGGAAATAAGTTAAACCACAATGAAACTGACTTTAAATATAATAAATCACAGGAAAGTACACATTTCTGTGTTTTAAAGCAGAAAGCAACTAGACCTCATTTTGCTCAAGGTAAGGAATGAGGGTAGAGAGGTGAAACTTCTAGAAATCAAAATAAAATTTTAAGCACTTACATGCATATCGACACAACATTTAAAAATGATCCTTTATGCCTCCTAGAGCATATATACTGTGACAACTCCCCACCCCATATTATCCAGGTCTCTGGGTATTCTACTAATCTCTTTTCTTATCCAGAATGCTATTGTGGCTAACTTTATACTCACAATACAACTCATTCCTTGAGGACATAAGAAAGGCCACATTATTCCTAAAACACGATTCTACCTTACTTTTTGTTCCCAAGTTTAATAGTCTTCAGCTTTGAAAAATATTTGTCTTGTGGATATATAATTTGTATTGCTTTCCAAAAATTAAGCAGGGAGGCAAAAAAGGGAAGAAGAAATGGGAGAATCCTCCCCTAACCACCTCTACAAACTTACCTATTTCACATAATGATTCAAAGGGGGACCAGAGGAAAGGATTTAAACTAAGGCTCTTTTGGTAACATTCTGATCCCTTGGCAAGCCGATCTGTCTTGCTGTAAAGACAAACAAACAGATCAGACAAGCTATAAAACCTAAAACATCTATCACAAAGAAAATTTTGTTACAGAAAATTAGGTAGATCTTATGTAAGTTCTGTGCATTCTCTTCTAAATTCTTCCTTCAGTTCAGTTCAGTCGCTCAGTCGTGTTCGACTCTTTGCGACCCCATGAATCACAGCACGCCAGGCCTCCAAATGATCAATTTCTCCTTCTCACCATCCTCCAATCTCTATTATTTAGGGTATTTCAAGTCAAAAGTCAGGTGAAAGCAAATAGAACATGAATTGAAAGGCATGTTAACAAAACAAGATATCATTGCTTTCTTAGATACTATAATTGCTTTTATTTCCTTTTGGACATTACAGTTAATGAAGCGATATAGGAAACAGGCAAATATTTCAGTCTTATTCTTGATTTTAAATATAAATCCCAGTGGTAATTTTGAAAGTGACTTAAATGCTTTAAATACAGCATATTTAAATGAGAAGATATTTTAACAAAGTAGAGGTGGTAGCTCTTAACGAAAAGGAAAATTTATTTTTCTTTCTAAATTGGGTGTATAAAGGCTTACATTCAAAACATGGACAACATTCTTAGGACCCTACATACTTGAAACAATCTGGAAATTATTAAAATAGCATTGTGGCCTCCCTAGCTTTTAAATGGGAGAGAAGATGAGATTGAGGTTAGTAAGACTTGTAGAGCTTTCAGGTTAAAAAATACTACTGACCTGGTTTACCTAAAGGAAAAAAATTAAGATATAAACAATTTTTCCAAAACCCCGAAGTTTTATAAATGACCAGATGGCAATGAACTAAACAACCCTCAAATGAAACTATCAGTTAAAACATAATCTGTTTATGTGCTGTCAGTATACATCAGAGAAACGAAAAAAAGATCCCCTTGGGGAACTAGATATTAATATGCCTTACTTTCAAATTTTGCAAGTGAGTACAAACTAGAATAAATGATATAATAAAGACAAGAAAGTACCACTAGTTGAAGCTTATTTAGCTTCCCAGATTTGTCTAATCTGACCCAATAAACACATGGACACAGAAAGAAACAGGGGAAGGAGACAAACTTTCAGAAAAAGTTTTATCAAAGTCTGTATCTAAGGATTGTTGAGATGAAATTTCTTAAAGGGAAAATAACTGTAACAAGAATGATATATTCATTTACCATGTATAGCAGGGTAACTTAAAAACAGGAAACAAAGACATAAGAGTGTTTTTGGAAAGTAAAAATTAGGAGTGCAAAGTGGAAAATGAATGCTTGGGAACTTTTAATATAAGGCCAGGAAAAGAAAAATACAGTGAAAACTCAATGTTGGAAGATTATATGAAAACTAACTTATGTTATACAGCCCCATGTATATAACTAAGTATGATTTGTCTATCTTTCATGTACTCTCTTAAATTGATTATAAGCTTTCTGAGAATAGGAAACTAGATTTCTCATGATCTGATTATTAGACCATAAAATAAATGTAAAACAAAATGTCTACTAAGAAGAGATTAGATATACACACACACGGATAGATACTGGTATGTAAAAATATAAAAGTTAATTGGGACAACTCAACACCAGAAAAATAAACAACCCAATCAAAAAGTGGGAAAAAGACCTAAACAGACATTTCTTCAAAGAAGACATACAGATGGCTAACAAACACATGAAAGATGCTCAACATCAATCATTATTCAGTCAGTTAAGTTCAGTTCAGTCATTATTAGAGAAATGCAAATCAAAACTACAATGAGATATCACCTCACACTGGCCAGAAAGGCCATCATCAAAAAGTCTACAAACAATAAATGCTGGAGAGGGTGTGGAGAAAAGGGACTGCTCTTGTACTATTGATGGGAATGTAATTTGATACATTAAATAAAATTCAAATTACTTTCAATGTAAATTGATACAGCCACTATGGAAGATGGTATGGAGATTCCTTAAAAAACTGGGAATAAAACCACCATATGACCCAGCAATCCCACTCCTAGGCATATACCCTGAGGAAACCAAAGTTGAAAAAGACACATTTATCCTATTGTTCACTGCAGCACTATTTACAACAATCAAAACATGGAGGCCACCTAGATGTCCATCGACAGATAAATGGATAAAAAAGTTGTGGTACATATACACAATGGAATATTACTCAGCCATAAAAAGCAACACACTTGAGTCAGTTCTCATGAGGTGGATGAATCTAAAGCCTATTATACAGAGTAAAGTAAGTCAGAAAAAGAAAGATAAATATCGTATACTAATGCATATATACAGAATCTAGAAAAATGGTACTGAAGAGTTTATTTGCAGGGCAGCAATGGAGAAAGATTCATAGAGAACAGACTTACGGATATGGGGAGAGGGGAGGAGCAGGTGAGATGTATGGAGAGAGTAACACGAAAACTGATATTACCATATGTAAAATAGATAACCAATGGGAATTTGCTGTATGGTTCAGGAAACTCAAACAGGGGCTCTGTATCAACCTAGAGGGATGCGATGGGGAGGGAGATTCAAAAGGGAGAGGATATATGTATACCTATGGCGGATTCATGTTGAGGTTTGACAGAAAACAACAAAATTCTGTGAAGCAATTATCCTTCAATTAAAAAAAATTAATTGTGGAAGGAGCCAGATGTGGAGTTACAGTAGTCACATCTGGGAGACATCTATAATTACTCAATAGAGAGATAAAAGGAGGAAAAGATTTAATAAAATTAAGCTGCCTGGAATGCCCCAACTTTAGATCAATTTTTTTTAAAACTAAAACTCAGAAAGGAGTTTTCCAAAGGATTGGGGTTAAAAGTAACTATTTAAATGGCATTGGAAGAAACAGGTTAATCTAAGAACCAAACTTAGAATCAGTCAAGCCCTAAAGATGCAAGTCTCATGTGCTGCTGTAGACAAAAAGACCAATGAAGTGTCTGTATCAAAGTACTGGAGATAAAAGATAACAAGCTGTAGCTTCAAAACTATAACAAGGAGGTTTCTAGATTACTGGGTGTAACTTTGGTCACAACAGGCATTTGATGGTTGAAACGAAAAGCCAGTTTTTGGAGCAGGGTTGTACCCTATTGGATACCTGACCTTTTCATCTTTATGATAAATAAAAATAATTATTTCTCTGAAAAAGAGGAAAAACTCTCCTTTATGGTTAGGACTTGATACAAATGTATCTTCAAAAACTTTTAAACAAGTGATCTTGTTTTTAAATAACTAGTAACACATATACAGCATTTCTGTGATTTAACACCTTCCCTTTATTTTAGTAAACTTTATTTTGATATAATTTTAGACTCACATAGAAGTTGAAAAAATAGTACAGAATTCCCTACACCCAGCTTCCCTTAATAATAGCTTTCAACATAACCATAGTACAATTATCAAAGCTGGGAAATTGATAGTAGTATAATACAGTAAGGGCTTCCCTGGTAGCTCAGCTGGTAAAGAATCCATCTGCAATGCAGGAGACTCCGGTTCAATTCCTGGGGTTGGGAAGAACCCCTGGAGAAGGGATAGGCAACCCACTCCATATCATGCCTGTAGAATCCCCATGGACAGAGGAGCCTGGCTGGCTGTAGTCCATGGGGTCACAAAGAGTCAGACAAGACTGAGGGACTAAGCACAATAATACGGTAAACTAAACCACAGATTTAATTTGGATTTCAGCAGTTTTTACATGCACTTATTTGTTTGTGTATAGTTTTTATGAAGTTTTATCACATGTACATATTTGGGTAACTACCACTACAATCAGGATACAGAACTGTTTCAAAGTCCCAAACAAACTCCTTTAGCTACCTCTCTACAGCCCAAGCACTCTTGCCCCAACTCTCATGTCTGAGAACCAGTGATCTGTCTCTATCACTGTAATGTGTCATAACAATAAACTTCTGTTAATGCTATCACAGAATATGTAAATTTTTGAAATTGGCCTTTTTTCACTCGCCATAATGCTCTTGAAATCCATCCAAATTATCATGTTTATCAATAGTTTGTTCCTCTTTATCACTGAGCAGTAGTTCATTCTAGTACTGGAAACAATTTTCTGGTAATTTGAATCATTCTTACTTACCAATATACATGTCCCAACAATGAAAGAGTAAAGCAAGCTGAATCACCAAACTCAGTAACAATATCATCATGGCTTTTCTGCTTATTAAACACTCCACCAGATAAGATCTGTTCCCCTTCTGCAAGCCTTTAAAACACACATTCACAGATTTTTAAAAAGTCAATACAAAATGCACAGTGTGTAAAGATATTCTTCATTACCAATGTACCTCTTACTATGGAGATACAGTAAAAAGTTCATGGTACCTTTAGAATAGCAATAAACATATATTAGGAATCATTTGGGAGATTGGGAATTTACCATCTTAAAATTTCAGTCTTACCCTTTAAAAACAGAAATAGTTACCTTTAGTCTGTATGTACAAATCTAGTCTGAGCAACATACACATTACTCACATCAAAAGAAATGGAAGACTTATGCTGGGGGAAAAATATGAACAGCTCTTCATTAACAGATTTGGTGGTCCTTCTTAGTTCTATAATTCCTTGAAGTAGGAATTTGCAAGCAGGTTAAACAAGACTAACATTTTAATTAAAAATTGCATACTTAATGGCCTCAGTTATTTTTAGGTTTATAATTGAAATGTGAATAGCATTTCATCTCTTTTTATCAATTATGTTTTCTTGATATAAAAATTACAAATATTCCCCAAAGGGAAAAAAATTTGCCTGATTTCACTACATATTTTTAGCATTTGAGTTTGTAATGGTTCATGTTTTAAAGTTTTTTCCAAATCATCATGTGGAAAACTCTCAAGTAAGCTTATATATCCTAAACATAAAATGTGATATCTAAAGTTTTTTTTTTTACTATCAGTGGGATTTTAAAAAAACTATAAATATTTATAAATGGGATAAGGAAGTCTAAGGTAAGAACTGGCTTAAGAACCTGGCAAATTAAATAAATATATTTTAAAGAATTCAACATTAGAATCTTCGGAGTAGAAGTAATTCAATAGCAAATGTCTCAGAAATTTTATATATATATTTTAGCTGTAATTTAAAAGTCATCAATTAGACACTTGACAAATAAAATACTTATCAGACTATGGAGACTTTATGGGGTTTATTTATATCCTTTCACTGTATACCTATCAACTAAGTGGGGTATATTTGTATCCTTTGACTGTATACCTATCAACTAAATACACAGGCTTTACAGTTATCTGTTTAGTCACCTTTACCACTATTCCATTTTTCACAGCACAGAAAAAAGTCTGACAGAACATAACTACCTAAATCTCTAGCTGCCTCCAGATTCAGAATATGGACAGCTGACTTGGTTGAGCTGTCATATGCCAAAGGAGTGTTCTCCTAAATCTGTCCCCTTGCTTAAAAGGAGTAATGGTTCCCCAAAAGAATGATTTTGAAGGGCAAATAACTAATTACACAACTGTCTAGACACAAGGCAGCATTAATCTCAGGTGAACTGGGAAGTTAGGTTTTCAGGCTTATTACAATCATTTCACAAAATCATAGGAATTAGTTACAACTTAGGTTTCTCCAGGTTTAAATTCTATTTATACCATAACAATAAAATCTCTCCATAACAAAATAATAGGCAGCAGCATTTCAAAAGTTACTGAAATAAACAAAACTCTACTACAAAGAGGGGAGAAAGGGAGTCAGAGCCTAATCCATCAAAAGAATTTTATCCAGAATTCTACAGTTAAGTAGAACAAAATTAGGTAGAAAAGATTTAGAAACTTACTTGCTGAGATCAACACAACATTTTGCAAGCAGGTATTTACACTGCGGTGTAGTACAACTGTGTCCTTTCAAAAGTCTATATGCTTTATATGCTTTTCCTGAGCGGTAATAACAGGTTGCCAGTAAAAACAAGGCTTCTTCTGAGTGTACTAAGAACAAACATGAAAAAAATGGGCTGTTATTCAGTATGTTGAATGGTAATTATTGTTTATCTAGCAATACGTAAATAAGTTTAACAATAACGAAAAAAATTAGGCATGTTATTCAATACAAAAAACAATTTATTAATTCAAATTTCAACTGAGAAATACTTTCCTGATACAAAAGTTAGTTCCCCAAGTCCACTACCTTCTTTCCAGAAGAAAAAAAGGAAATAATACAATGAAGACAACTGTAGTATTCTCTGTAAATCCTTAAGAAGATAAAACACAGGCACACAACTGCCCTTAAATAGACTATCAGAAAAGCATCTTGTTTCTATGTACTATTTTTCTGAGATCCTTTGAAAGGACAGAAGTCAAATTTCATGAGAGGGAAACTCAGGGTTATAAACCTAATTATCAATCTGAAAATTTCTACGTTAAAAAAAAGATCAGACTGGAAAACAAACAAAACTCACTTATTTCTAATACCAAATACATAGTAGATTATATTTAAGATAATTTAAGATAAAGGAAAAAAAATTCTAAATTGTCAATACCCACACTATATAAACATTCAATTGACAGACTTGACACTTGTCCAGTAACAATAATTCAACTGCTCTTTAATGGCAAGAGCTGAATTATTTATCAACCCCTTTCCTTTTAACATTAGGAAATGCCTAGTTAATGAAATGTAGCATTCTTCTCCTTTATTTACTCTCTCCCAAACTAACCATCACCCCACTTCTATCCTCACAACCTCCCAACCAATTCAGATGAGAGTCTATTTTTTTTTTTTTTTTTCTTTTTGGCCACAGTGCACAACACGTGGGATCTTAGATCCCCTACCAGGATCAAACCCTCGGCAACTGTAGTAGAAGCACAGAGTCTTCACCACCAGGGAAGTCCCCAGATGAGAGTCTATAGAGGTAAGGATAGAAAGAGGGAAAATCCAAAGTTCTGTACTTCTAAAAATGGGTTATGTAATAATATCAGGAGACTGAGGAACCATTTAAGCCTGTGATTACCCAAGTGTGGTCACTATGACTTGGTCAGCATCAACATGACTTTGGAGCTTGTGAGAAATGAAACTGCTCAGACCCACTAAAATCAGTAATTCTGGGAGTGGGGACCAGCAATCTGTGTGGTAACAAACCCTTCAAGTGATGCATGCTAAACTTTGTGAATCACTAAACTTAAAGTACAGATAAGCTTGCCACATCTTTGTGAAAAGCTAACTCAAAGATATGGGATAAAAAAGTAGCTTGAAATTTTCCTTTTATAAAGGTTATTTTTTTTTCTTTCCTGTTGTTGTATGCCATATTTGCACAAGCAAAAACCAACAGAACTCTACTTCTCTGGTCCATCTTGTGATTTTTCATGAAACTCTAGTATAAAAAACAATGTACAATAAGATGTCGTGTAGTAAATGATAAGAATTTTAGTGTACATGTGTTAATAGGATCTACAGTAGTATCATTCAGAAGTAAAAAAATGAATGTGGACCTCTATTGCAATGGGAACAAATTGTTAATTTCATTGAACTACAAGTGCTAATTCACATAAATTAGAAAGTGTGATTTCTTCTAGATTTTGCAAAGGCCTGGTTTCTTGTCATCTAATAAATTAAGCTTTTAAAAACTAATTATTATACCAAAAAACAATGGCTCTCCAAAGCTAGTTCAACTTTGAGCCATAAAAATGCTTCATCAAATGTTTGTTTACAAACACTGAGTATATCTAGGTTAATTTTTCACTGTGGTAAAATTCCATAATAACATAAAGATACCAAATATTGTTTGTATGATTTTAGTGTCATAGTGCAATTACTTTTTTGAAATATGATGACTTAAAAACTATGTTTAAGTGAGATTATGGATTGGAGGTTTAATCAAACCTTAAGCTTAATGAAACTATAAGATAGTGAAGTAAATTGAGAACAACTGGAAGGATCATGAAATATATGGACTGAAAGGGGTGGCTTTTTGAAGCTTCCCATAAATAAACTGACAGTCCAAACATAGCTAGTGAACCAGTAGTGAGTTGCTATAATAAATCTAAAAAGGACAGAATACTGACAAATAGATTTCATCTGGAACAGTAACTTCAAATGATGGACAGTGGCTGCCTCAAGTGCAAAATTCAGAAAAACTGTATGCTGATCATGGCTTTGCTAGTATAAGTGTGCAGAGATCAAAATAACAGGATCCGGAAATAGCTATAAATGTCTGAATGACATTTATTTGTCATCCTTTATTAAGAGCTTTAATCAAAATATGTGATTGGGAATTATATGGTCCATAATACACAGCTGACCCTCTGGAACTGAGCTCTGCATCTGCAGTTGGTTGCATCTGCAGATGCAGAACCCATGGGTAGTCCTGAGGTGACTGTATTCTATAATCAGGAATAAAGTAAATACTGATTCCACAAAGTCACTCTTAATACTGATAAATCAATCATGTATGAGTTAAATCAAGGCACATCCATATGACTAAACACAGTTGTTCAAAAAAACCCTGAATTTTTTCAGAATGCACTGTTAGGTGGAAAAAATGAGTTACAGAACAATACTGAAACTCCTCTTCTTACAAACAGGTTGGGCTTCAAATATAGGGTAGATCATTTAATATAAGCTCAAAATAATTAAGAGGAGCTTAAGCTTGCATCCTTCAGACACACTGCCATCAAATGGGAAGATGAATTAGCTTCTCAGTGCTTTTAAACCAGATAGACACCTCTTCTTCATGTTGATTTATATGTAGCGTTTTCCAAAATGGACCGATTATGGTAAGACTTAAACGTTTGTTGAGGTGAGTGCTCTTTATCTAGCCTTGATAAACTCTAAATACCACAGAGAACTCCTTAGAAGTTAGATTACTGTGCTTGCTGCCCTGTCACAAACACTTAAGTTCTAAGTATTCAAAGAGTAACACCTATGGAATCATTTATGAGTTGCGATACACATTTCATCTTGATTATCTTTTAAGTTCTCACATCACCTACAGACAGTACAGCACATGGATTACAGTAATGACACTAGAGCCAAACTGCTTCTTTAGTTTGG
Source organism: Moschus berezovskii (assembly GCF_049115385.1). Taxonomy (NCBI): domain Eukaryota; kingdom Metazoa; phylum Chordata; class Mammalia; order Artiodactyla; family Moschidae; genus Moschus; species Moschus berezovskii. Next base: position 58,281,447 of record NC_142479.1, read on the forward strand.
ATTTCCATACTATCACTTATTAGCTATGTAACTCAGGGCAAGTTAACTTTTCCGATCCTCAGTTTTTTTCATCTGTAAAATAAGGACACAGTGATACCTACCTCTAAGTATTTAGTGCTGTTAGAATTAAATGAGTTAATATGTAAGAACTTTGGACAGTGCCCGATATATAGTAAGAGTTGTATGTGCTATTATTAAATTATTATTATTATTGACCACCTCCTAAATTTACAATACCTGACTAGTCATCTGATATTTACATGGGGTATACATACATAATGTTCAGCCACAAACTCAAGGGACTCCATCTTATCACTTTTTTGCTGACTGATTTCAAATGCCTGGGTGCTATACTTTACATATGATGCAAGATTCATTCCACCCTTTTCAGTCATTTCTGTTGCTGAATACTTCATGTATATAACACAACTTCAGAATTTTAATACTATTCTGAATTTTTATTTTCCTCATGCCTGTTCACACCCTAAATATCAGTACTAACTGGTTTTATACTTGTAGATAATGGGGGTTAATAATATTTTTAAATACTTTGAAAACATGATTGGTGTAAATACACCACAGGTAAGAAGGCTGGAAGAAATTTTAAAAGGAAATGGCAATACATAAGAAGAAAGCAGACAGCCAGATCATATAGGACTTTGCAAGCTGTGTAAAGATTTAGGGATAAATTTTTATAGCTATTATACATCTGTAAAGGGTTTTACAAAGCAAAGAGAACAGGGCTGATTTGGGAGGGGGGAAATCAAAGCAGCAGGAAAGAGTAAACAAGGGAAAATTAATAAGAAGGCTTTTCTACAAAGACAGTGGTGTTTTAGAATAGGGTGGGAACACTATGAATCCAGTTTTGCATGAATTGAGTTTGATATATGTGATATTTATGTGAAACATCTGATCGATGCAATGAAATAGCTGAGTCTTGGATTTAAAAAGATCATTGGGAATATCAGAGTCTTAGTTCACTAACACATAATGAAAATGAAAATTATAATGATTTAAAAAAAAAATAGCATGAAGAGTTCCCTGGTGCCTAGTGGTTAGGATTCTGGGCTTTCAATCCCCGAATGTGGTCCAAGGTTGTGGTCTAGGGTTCAATCCCCGGTTAGGGAACTGAGATCCTGCAAGTGGCATAGCATGGGAATAAATAAATAAAAATAAAAGAATATTAAAAAAAAATAGCATCATCTTTTTCATCAGTAATAACTTAACTATGACAGTAAAAGAATATGGGCCAGATATCCTTTTTGTCCCCTCATATGAAATATGACTTGAATTTCTAGCGACAAGATATATTTATAAAATTTTCCACTAGTAATGGCCTAAAAATGATGCAATATGTCATATTTTTAGTAGTATTTAGACAACTTCCTTCAATGATGACCTTAACTGCAAATAATTTTTTTTAAATGCTGCCATTTGCAGTCACATATTTCTTTGAGTTTGGGCTCTCACTATAATGGCTAAGACAGAGAAGAGAATCAGATGCTGAATCTTTTACTCTGATTAAGTTTGCTTCAGCTAAGCCAAATTTACGGAAAGCGCTGTACTCAATGCAATTTCTACACCTGGCCCATTAATCATTAAGACAGGTAAAAACCTGATGAACAATGGTCTTAGTTTCTTCATTTCTAAAATGGTGATAGCAATGTCTATTTTATAGAGCTGTTGAAGACTAAATAAAGAATAAGTATTAAGTACTCAGAGTACCTAGTACACAGTAAGAAATCCATAAAAAGTAGAAGGTATTGTGATTATTATTGAGCTGGAATAGTATCTGCTCCCATTGCACCTCACAGAAGAAATACAGTCAAGAGTAGTTAGCTTTCATATTCAGAGAAACTAACAATGAGCAACTTTCCAAGAGTTAAACACTGTATCAGAAACAGAAAGTGGATTAAACAGTTTTATGTGGATTAATCTGGAATCCTGCCTCAACTCTATGGGAAAATCTGATCATCTAAATTTGAAACCACTAATTTGCAAACTCTTGGAAACTAACTATAATAACTAGAAACTGCCTAACATTAAAAAATTGAAAAAGTATAAGTCAGGAAAACATGAGGGCTGTTTAGGTATCAATGAACAAATATGTAAGTAGATTATCCACAATAAAACTTGCTTTTATTTGCAGAGTTGGGCAATCTGTCTAGCAAACATGTCTGCTGCTGCTGCTGCTAAGTCACTTCAGTCGTGTCCGACTCTGTGTGACCCCATAGACGGAAGCCCACCAGACTCCCCCATCCCTGGGATTCTCCAGGCAAGAACACTGGAGTGGGTTGCCATTTCCTTCTCCAATGTGTGAAAGTGAAAAGTGAAAGTGAAGTCACTCCGACCCTTAGCGACCCCACGGACTGCAGCCTACCAGGCTCCTCCATCCATGGGATTTTCTAGGCAAGAGTACAGGAGTGGCTTGCCATTGCCTTCTCCATGTCTAGCAAACCCCTAATATCTACTTTGTATGTCTGCAGTTCAGTTACTAAGCACCTTACTAGAATAAAATCATATAACTGAGCAGAAAGGTTCCATTACTAGTTCATTAGACACACAAAAATAAAACTTACCGACCATCATAAAAAAACTTTTGGTAAGTAATCCAATGGGAGGTTACTCAATAAGTGGGAAAATTGAGTTAAACACTGGAGTAAAAAGGCAGCACTGTTTTTAGTTAACATAGTTACAGTATAGTAAGATAATAATACTTCCTAAATTAATTCATAGACTTATATGGTTTCAGGAGAGCACTGATCAAAATATTTGTGAAATTCCAAAACATTAATAAAATACACATGTAAAATGAAAGAATTAAAAAAAGGGTATTCCTACCGAAGTATGCAATGGGGGAAAAAATGATGGGAGACAGGCCTTATTAGATGTTAAAAGACAATATAGTAAAGTGTTAATAATAAAATAGTATGATATTGAGTTAAAAATAGAAAATCAACTAATGAAAGAGAGGAGAGGATCTGGGAATAGAGTAGAACATTTTTAAAAAGTTTAACACAAAACCACATAAAATACCACTGGGAGGGGAAAAAGCATTTAATAAATAACACTGACTAAATTAAGAAATAACACTATGATACATTTTTTAAAACTTTTAAAATTACCAAGAACTATGTATTTCTTGAGTTATAGAAAAATGCCAATTCTTCCAGCTACAGGAGCAACAGGAGAAAGTTTAAATGATACAGCTACTAAATAAAATTCAAAAGATTAGATTATAAAAATCAACAGAATTAAGATTAAAAAGCAAACAATCTGGGGCAAATATACAATAAACAAAGATAGAGTCCACAGAAACAGGAATAAATGTAAAAGTAACACTTGAGAAAATACCAGCATCCTTCAGAATTATAAAAAGGAAGACAAAATACTTCACAATTTTCTAGTAAGCAAAAACACATTATAATGGAAAATCTGATACTGATAGGGCTATAAAGGAAGTCTTGTACTATCGGTGACACAATGATTATCACAACTCTCTCTGCTGGGTTATCAACCAGGCAAAAGTAATTTGTTGTAGAACTGCTCACACATTTTGACTTGTATGGGCTTTCCTACTGCCTCAGTGGGTAAAGAATCCACTTGCCAATGCAGGAGACACTGGTTCGATTCCTGGGTCAGGCATATCCCCTGGAGAAGGAAATGGTAACCCACTCTAGTATTCTTGCCTGGAAATCCCAGGGACGGAGGAGCCCAACAGGCTATATAGTCCATGGAGTCGCAAAAAGAGTTGGACACGACTTAGGGACTAAATGACAACCACTACCTACTTCGACTTGTAAATTCTATCCTAGAGTATATAACACAAGGAAAATGACAAAGCTGTACATAATTATCTTAGCATTTCTGCTAACGTGCTAAGTCACTTCAGTCGTGTCTGACTCTTTGAGACCCATGGACTGTAGACTGCCAGGCTCCATGTCCATGGGATTCTTCAGGCAAGAGTACTGGAGTGGGCTGCCATTTCTTCCTCCAGGGGATCTTCCTGACCTGGGGATCAGACCCACATCTCTTATGTCTCCTGCATAGGCAGGCAGGTTCTTTACTACTAGTACCATCTGGGAAGCATCTTAGGAAGATTACAATAATCAATGACACACAAAAACCCCCACTAATACCAGCTGATGTTGAATTTATTACAGTGCCAGAAGGCCGTGCCAAGTGCTTTAAATATATTATTTCATTTTTCAATTTCAAGAGACAATAATTACCTCTATTTTATAGAAGAGAAATCTAAAATACTCAAACGTTAAGTAGCTTGCCCAAGGTGTAATACAGTATGTATAAGGGTTAGGGTTTGTACTAAGGCTGAAGGCTCAAAATCCATGCTCTAAACCACAGAATATATACTCTAAAATAATAACCAAAAAATACCAAAAGACTGGAACATGATTAAGTAAACCATAGAGTAAAACCCAAAGCAAGTCTACACAGTTACTAAAAGTAGCATATAAAAAGCTACACAGGTACTGGGAAAAAATTTTTATGAACTAGTGTCAATCATAAAGATAAAACAAGAGTAATACCCACAGGACTTTCCTGGTGGTCCAGTGGTTAAAACTCTGTGCTTTCAACACAGGGGGCGTGGTTCCATCCCTGGTTGGGGAACTAAGATCCCACATGCCTTGAGGCAGAGCCCCCCAAAAAAAAAAAAAAAAGATACCCAGAATCTTGTTACAGTCATAAGAAGTGATGGAATTCCATGTATTTTATTTTTTTATAGTTCTTGGAAAGGAACAGATTACAAACCTTCTGCATACAGTCGCTCTGCTAGGAAAACTGCATCTCTGTAAGCATAGTGGTTTAGTGCTTGCCATATAGCAGCCTGTAAATAGAGGAAAAAGAACATAAATATACATTTTCACAGTAACTTAGCACAGAAACTTGCATATAATACTCAAATCAACACATCTAATTTAAGTAATAAAACCTCAATATCCACAGTGTAAACTCTGTAACCTATTAGATGAAGCTCTTCACAGTATGGTTCCTAACATCTGAATTTTTTCACTTAATTCTCCATGAACTTTTAGACCTCTGTGTCTTTGTATTTCCTTTTACTTCCCTGGGGAGTGTGGGCTCCTTCATCTACCTTCTCTTATAAATTGCACATCCTTGTAGACCCAGCTTTAATAATATCAACTTCATAAAGCTTGCCTCTGTGTGCATTCTAAGTTGCTTCAGTCATGTCTGACTGTGCAATTCTATAGACCATAGCTTGCCAGGCTCCTCTGTCCATGAGATTCTTCAGGAAAGAATACTCCTGGAGTGCCATGCCTTCCTCCAGGGGATCTTCCGGATCCAGGGACTGAACCCGCACCCCTTACATCTCCTTCATTGGCAGGCATATTCTTTAACACTAGTGCCATCTTGGAAGCCCATTCAAGGTCATACATGTTGGCTAAGTATATATGAAATAACTATTGCACTGGTAATTCAATTTAGGTTCATTATGGATTTAAAAGGTTTTAATGGTTTGGTTTGTGAATTTAACCATCATTTACAGAACTGTACCTAAAGAAAAGTACCTAGGGTCTTATCCCCTTTTTTTCTAGTCCCAGTCTGTAACTGAATCTTCTTTCCTCTAAACTTGTAGTTCCCTAAGTGGTCTTCCTGCCTACAGGCTGTAATGTAATCCATTCTATCCCAGAAATCCTGAGTTTGGACATGAGCTCAAATTCATGTTCCATGCCTTACTAGTTCTGTGTCTTGGGCAGGTAACAATGTTTCCTAAGTCTCAGTTTCTTCATTTACAACATAAGACTCCAATAAAGTACACAACGGTTCCTTGCATATAGCTAATAACTAGTCAATAAATTTCAGATGCTGCCATTATCATTTTCATGTCTTCATCCCTGTTCAAAACTTCCTAATGATTCCTCCTGGATGGTCCCACAGAGTTTACACAATAAACAGCTACAGAATAAAGCACAAACTCCTTAGTAAGCCATTCAAATCCCTTTGGGTCTTAATCATCACTTTTCAGCTGTTGCTCATCTCTCACCAAAGCTGCCTATGGTCTAGAACCAGAAAAGTCCTCCATCAGTGCCTAAACATCAGCTGTACTTTCAAATTTCAAAGTACTGTTTGGGCTGTCCTTTAACTTCTACCTCGTGAAATGTGTCTTCTTCAAAATTCAGCTTACGTGGTATCTTCCTTTCACTGATCTATCCCATGCAATATTAATGACTCCATCCTATGAGGTCCCAGAAAATCCTGTCTCTACTGCAAAAAAAATATATCAAGCTGTTTATTAGATTTAGTCATATATATTGTTTGGTTAACTAGGCTGCAACTTCTGTAGGTAAAAGTCAGATTCTATTTTTCTCTATAATTCCCTGGTTATCCTACTTAAGTAGTTATTTCCCTAATTATCCTAGATAACTGTCTTTAAACATAGTGAATGCTCAATAAATGCTTGTTGAATAAGTGTTTTAAAACTCTGAATCTAATTTCCACTTACTGACCTACAAACTTTTAGTAACCCAATATGCAGGTAAAATATAAAATATTCCTACTATAATTAAATTTACTAACATGATTAAAACATTGTTGGCAATATAAAACAATACAAAGTAACATCTAGTGGTTTCTTCCTTGATACAGGTAAGTAAACCATTATAAAGGAATCAAGAATCTGGTAAGGAGATATGGGTCAGTCCAACTGAGCAGTTGGAATACATCAGATTTTGAGGCAATAATATTTTAGTGGTGTGACCTAAAAATACCTGAAAGATAACCAGATTTTTCTGGTTAATAGTAGCCTAGATCATGTTACATGTTGAGTACATCATGAGAAACGCTGGGCTGGCTGAAGCACAAGCTGGAACCAAGATTGCCAGGAGAAATATCAATAACCTCAGATATGAATATGACAACACCCTTATGGCAGAAAGCAAAGAAGAACTAAAAAGCCTCTTGATGAAAGTGAAAGAGGACAGCGAAAAAGTTGGCTTAAAACTCAACATTCAAAAAACTAAGATCATGGCATCTGGTCCCATCACTTCATGGCAAACAGATGGGGAAACAATGGAAACAGTGACAGACTTTATTTTTTGGGGCTCCAAAATCGCTGCAGATGGTGACTGTAGCCATAAAATTAAGATGCTTGCTCCTTGGAAGAAAAGTTATGACCAACCTAGACAGCATACTAGAAAGCAGAGACATTACTTTGTCAACAAAGGTCCATCTAAGTCAAAGCTATGGTTTTTCCAGCGGTCATGTGTGGATGTGAGAGTTGGACTATAAAGAAAACTGAGCGCTGAAGAATTGATGGTTTTGAACTGTGGTGTTGGAGAAGACTCTTGAGAGTCCCTTGGACTACAAGTAGATCCAACCAGTCCATCCTAAAGGAAAGCAGTCCTGAATATTCATTAGAAGGATTAATGCTGAAGCTGAAACTCTAATACTTTGGCCACCTGATGCGAAGAACTGACTCATTTGAAAAGACCCTGATGCTGTGAAAGATTGAAGGCGGCAGAAGGGGAAGACAGAGGATGAAATGGTGGGATGGTACCACCAACTCAATGGACATGAGTTTGAGCAAGCTCCGGGAGTTGGTGATAGACAGGGAGGCCTGGTGTGCTGCAGTCCATGGGATCTCAAAGAGTTGGACACGACTGAACAGAACTGAGATCATGTTTCCATACTACTTAGATCGTTTTCCTTATCGTCTTAGTCAATATGCCTACCACTTTTTGAAACACAGTATTCATCCATTTGGTAAATATTTATTGATCATTTACTTTGCTATATGATCCTGATTGCAGTAAAAAATAAATAACATAAAAATTTAACCAATTTGAGAAAATCAAGTTCTTTGGGTGGGCTGCACAACTAATTAACATTTTAAAATTTCAGGTCTCTACTGACAATGAGAAATTATGAATAAGTCAGGTATTATTCTATAGGCAAGTATCTGGTCATTGTTGTCATGCTTTTGTTTTTTATCAAACAGTTGGGAAGCTGAGCCTTAGAACAGAAATATGTGGCATTAGCAAGGAGTGAACATAGAAAGAACAGGTTTTAAACGTACTACAGAATCACTGCTATCTAATTTACTTTTCCTCTACAGTACAACACAGCAAAGACAGTTAAAAGGCATTCAAAAAACAACAGTTAAAAAGATATTTAAATTTAATTTGACTCAATTATTTATTGAATGCTTAATATGATCCCCACACCTCAATCTAAGGCAGATAAAAAAGATTCCTCTGATATTAATCTAGACGACTAAGTCAATTCTCTGAGCTTTAGCTTTAATCGTCTGTAAAATAAGGATAAAAACACTTACCTCTGAAATAAGCTTAGCACATTGCCTGGTTAAATTCTAAACCCCCTAAAGAACTAATCTGGCCTTTTGGTGTTTTACCAGACCACACATGACCTAAGGTTCTGGAAATATGCCTATAGGTATCTTTCAAATATACTCATTTAAATTAGGAAACTGTAATAATAGTGAAAGGAAGAAACTCAATAAACTTTTACTTTTAAAGGCAGACCATTTTTTCCCTGGATTACTTTAATTTGGGTCTTATTTAGCCCCTCTGAATTCTTTTCTACCCTATGATTCATTCTCTCTTCCTATGAGTTTTTCACAAGTCAGATCTGATCTTTACTTAAAATCCTTCAGTGGCTTCTAACTGTTCTTGGCAATAAAAGGCAAGCCACCAAACTGGCTGTGTGCTACAGTCTGCACCTACCTCTTCGGTTCATCTTGTATCATGTTTTCTCATGCTGTCCATGTTAGCACAACGACCTTCTTTCAGCTTCTCAAACTTGCCATGTTATCCTTCTACCACAGGTCCTTTATACACAGTCCATTTTGCCTGGCATACTCCCTCCTTTCCTTCAATCTATGCTAATTCTGGTCATCCTTTGGACTGCCTTCTTTTCCAGGGAAGGTTTTTTATAGGACACCCAGATGAGGTTAGGCATTCTTCTATACTCTGATAACACCAAGTACCTTTCCTTTGCAGTATGTCTCACTGTTGTAATTTTACACATATTTAGGAGAGTATATGAGTTAATATCTTCCTCTCTATAATATAAACTCTAGAAAGGTAGGGACGACATCTGGTTTTGCTCACTGGATACTCCCAGCATTTGTTATATACTTTTTAAGTAGGTGCTTAACTAATTTATGATGAATGAATAAACAAATGATCTTTGACTTTTTGCTGTCCTCCCGTTGCTAGCATCTTACACGTCAGTCTTAAATTTTTCTATATTATTATACATTCAATAGTTAAGGATCTCTGGAAATCTTGAAAGAAACTCTGTGGTACACAGAACTCTGTTTCTTATACAAATAATTACCACCTAAGTACTCCTTTATAAAATATGGGGATTTCCTAAGAACCTACTGAAAGAACACCGCGAGTAGAAAGAACAGATCCACAAGTTGATGTTGGAGACCTGTGTTCAAACTTGTATTCCAGGACTTCAGCAGTGAGACTTTGGGAATTATTTAACTTTTCTCAGCCTCAATTTTCCCATCTGAAAAGTGGAACTCTATTTTTGGACTTGTGTAGATTAAATGAAATGATATGGTGCTTCTAGTATATTGACTGGCACACATTAGGTACTTAAAAACCTTTTCCTTTTCCAGCTCTTAAGATTAACAAATTCTACAGATATAATTGATAGTTTCTATTATATAATGTCTCCCATATATGTCACAATTGTTGATTTTGCAACACATAATCCACAAAAGACCCAATGATTGATTCACCAGCTCCGTCATCATCATCGCTACTGCTTACCAGGAAAATCTGGCACATAAATACTATGGCCAAAAAGTCCTAGAACTTTTGAGTTTCTTTCTTTTTAAAATTAAAGAAGTGGAATATCATATTCAAAAGTTCTATCCATTTCTGATTTAAAATCAAGTTTTGCTCAGAATAAGGTCATTCCTTTATCACCAATTCTTAAGGGGGTCAGAAAGTGATTGTGAAGGCAGCCAATAAAAACTTCCACACATCCCGGAAGTGAAACTTGACACATATAGCTCCATTACACTCTGCTCAAGCATGTGAGTGACAGTATGTATATCTTTTGGGGGAATGGAGTGGGGAATGAACTATTCTCTAAAGCATGACAAATTGGTAGCTGATGACAGGCAGGGCTAAGATTAGCGACTACCCACCCCCCAACACCCCATTCATCCCTTCTGTTGCTTAACTGCTGGGTAAACCTGCCCCTAAAAGAATAACACTCAGTGCGTTACTTCAGGTGTTCTACAAATTAAAGCCAGATGGAAGAAATGATGCTAAAGGTTATGAAGCCAAACCGAGCAACACCATCACCAAGCCCCCAAAAAAGGTTAAGAGAGAAATTTTGCTGATTAAACTGAGTCAGTTCTAGGCCACACTGACTTTTAAAGATAATTAAATCAACACCATAGAAATTAAATGGCAAAATTCCTTCTCCTTGTTCTCTTCTTAAAATATGAAATATTATTTTAAATATAAACAAACCTCTGTAAATTGTACAACTAACTCAGACTTAAATATGACCACCTAGATTGTGTCATTCTTGTTTTTTTCAAAAAAGAAAATAGGTGACCATTAAAAAATGGACAACATAAGAAGGTATGAAGAAAAAAAAAAATCACTTTGGAATTTTCCTACTATACATTACAATGTAATTTCTTGAACTCTAATTTACTTCAGGTCTACATCAATGGTTCTCAGTCTGGGCAATTTTGTCCCACAAAGGACATGTAGTAATGTCGAGGGGGCATTTTGTTTGTCACAAATGGACATGGCATATAGTCACAAATGGAGTGGGCATATAGCAGGTAGACGGCAAGGACGCTGCAAAACACAGGACAATAATCCCACAACAAAAAATTAGCTTGCTGAAAACATCAATAGTGCCAAGACTGATAAACCCGGATGTCCACTACTGTGTTAACTTACTAGCCTGTATGTCTCCCTAAATCTTGTCGTATCCCACCTTCAAAATAGCACCATATTAATTTTTTCCCAAGCAGTGCTTTCGTTATAATTTTTCTGATAAAAAACCTATAATGGCTATTTTACCAACAAATTAAATCTAAATTCCTCAACCTGGATGTTAAGTCTCCTTATAACCTGATTCTACTTGGCTAGCAAATCCTTACCTTTTCTGTTCTCAATTCCCGTTCTAGACAAGGCTATAATTTTTATTGTTTTCTTATTCCTGAGCACCATTCTCAACTCTGGGCTTCTGCTCATGCCATTCTGTGCCAAGTATATTCTCCTCTACCAATTCAAACCCTTTTTACTTTCTAAAGCTTTAAGTTCCACTCCTTCCAGAAACCTTTCCCATCTTTCCAGTCTACAAGAATCTCTCTTTACTGAATTTACTATTACCTGTGCAAACACATACATACTGACTTGTAACATTATTCAGTTGCTCACATTAAGCATATTTATCTTCTCCAAAAGACTGGACCCCTCAAAAGATGAGAAGTTATATATCTACATTTCTACTGGTTGGTTTCACAAATATCTTAATTTGTTCACAACATAATTCTTAATGGTCCTCCTTCAAATTTGTTTTCCCTGCAAAGAATTCTCCATTTATTAAACATTACCCCCAAAATGAAATCTAGGTAGCTGTTCTTGATTCCCTCACAAATGATCAATTTCCATGACACACTGATTCTACCTCCAAGATATCTCTTGAACTTATCTACCTCTTTCCTATTCCACTGCTACCACTTTAGTATAGGTTACCAATCCCGAAGAAATACCAAAGAATGCTCAAACTACCGCACAGTTACACTCATCTTACACGCTAGTAAAGTAATGCTCAAAATTCTCCAAACCAGGCTTCAGCAATATGTAAACTGTGAAATTCCAGATGTTTAAGCTGGTTTTAGAAAAGGCAGAGGAACCAGAGATCAAATTGCCAACATGCGCTGGATCATCAAAAAAGCAAGAGAGTTCCAGAAAAACATCTATTTCTGCTTTACTGACTATACTAAAGCCTTTGACTGTGTGAAAGAGATGAGAATACCGGACCACCTGACCTGCCTCTTGAGAAACCTGTATGCAGGTCAGGAAGCAACAGTTAGAACTGGGCATGGAACAAACAACAAACTGGTTCCAAATAGGAAAAGGAGTATGTCAAGGCTGTATATTGTCACCCTGCTTATTTAAATTATGTGCAGAGTATATCATGAGAAACTGGGCTGGCGGAAGCACAAGCTGGAATCAAGATTGCCGGGAGAAACATCAATAACCTCAGATATGCAGATGACACCACCACTATGGCAGAAAGCAAAGAACTAAAGAGCCTCTTGATGAAAGTGAAAGAGGAGAGTGAAAAGGCTGGCTTGAAGCTCAACATTCAGAAAGTTAAGATCATGGCATCTGGTCCCATCACTTCATGGCAAACACATGGGGAAACAGTGGAAAGAGTGACTGACTTTATTTTTCTGGGCTCCAAAATCACTGCAGATGGTGACTGCAGCCATGAAATTAAAAGACGCTTACTCCTTGGAAGGAAAGTTATGCCCAACCTAGACAGCATATTAAAAAGCAGAGACGTTACTTTGCCAACCAAGGTCCGTCTAGTCAAGGCTACGGTTTTTCCAGTGGTCATGTGTGGATGTGAGAGCTGGACTATAAAGAGAGCAGAGTGCCAAAGAACTGATGCTTTTGAACTGTGGTGTTGGAGAAGACTCTTGAGAATCCCTTGGACTGCAAGGAGATCCAACCAGTCCATCCTAAAGGAGATCAGTCTTGGGTTTTCATTGGAGGGTCTGATGTTGAAGCAGAAACTCCAATACTTTGGCCACCTGATCCGAAGAGCTGACTCATTTGAAAAGACCCTGATGCTGGGAAAGATTGAGAACAGGAGGAGAAAAGGACGACAGAGGATGAGATGGTTGGATGGCATCACCTACTCAATTGACATGAGTTTGGGTGGTCTCCGGGAGTTGGTGTGGACAGGGAGACCTGGCGTGCTGAAGTTCATGGGGTCACAAAGAGTTGGATACGACTGAGCAACTGAACTGTCATCTTAAGACTGTATTTATTCTTGCTTCCTTCTTCCCTGACCTTTCACATACAGTAGCCAGAGATCTTAACACCTATATCATACTATGTCAACCCCCAGCTGAAAATTCATCACTGATTCCCCATTACACTTAGAATGAAAAATGAACTCCTTACAATGGCCTTACATTACTATGCAACTCCAGCCACATTGGTCTTCTTTCAGGTCTTCCAATGCTAAGTTGTACTATGTCTCAGGGACTTTGCACATGCTGTTTTCTCTGCCTGTACTTCTCTTCAAATTGTTTGTGCCTCAAACTTTGAACTCAGCTACAATGTTATTTGCTCAAAAGGAACTTTCCTAACATCCTTTTTAGAGAAGGTTTTAGAATGTCTTTTATCTGCACTTGACACATAGCAGGTGCATAACATTCTTTCCAATTTGATTATTTCATTGAGGCTGCTTCTGAACCTTGATGGTCCAACTGACTGAAGTTAGGACCCTCTTATTAGGTCTCTCTCCTAACACCCTACTTATAATACCCTTCTTATCACAATTTATAATTATTATTTGTCTCATGCTTTCTATATAAGCACAAAGCCTGTATCAGGGCACTCATCCATAAAGGAATTATCACGTATTTGTAATGATTTCCTTCTCTATCTCCCAACTCCAAAGCACATCCTCTCAGTTCAGGTACTATGTAGAACTGTCTTCAAAATACTGTATTGTACCTAAATATAAGAATCTGTTTTCTAAAAGAAAATTTCATAAACAAATGTATTTCAGCTAACCTGAATACATCGTTTGAATGAAGACCAAATAGTCAAATGCTATTGATTTATCAATTTAGCTACATATATATGTGTATTATATACATTTTTACAATCATAAAATATATTTAGGAATTTCTTTTTTTCTACTCTATTGACTAGAACAACTTACTAAAAAGCCTTTTTTTGGAACAGGGGTAATCACCTAACACAATTTTACTGAATACACCATCTTCAATTCTAAGTTATTTGAAAATGGTACCCTTTGAATCTGTGTTAGATGCTGTCCCTGTACTTCTTATCCCAAGCCAAAAGTATTCCTTCATTATCTGCTGCTGCTAAGTCGCTTCAGTCATGTCCAACTCTGTGCGACCCCATAGATAGCAGCCCACCAGGCTCCACCATCCCTGGGATTCTCCAGGCAAGAGCACTGGAGTGGGTTGTCATTTCCTTCTCCAGTGCATGAAAATGAAAAGTGAAAGTGAAGTCGCTCAGGTGTGTCCGACTCTTCGAGACCCGTGGACTGCAGCCTACTAGGTTCCTCTGTCCATGGGATTACCAGGCAAGAGTACTGGAGTGGGGAGTCACTGCCTTCTCCACCTTCACTATCTAATGATCTCTAAAACAATATTATGTGTAAAAGCAACCAGTTACTATACTGCTTATTAAGATGATTTTTCCAAGGCTTTTTTTTTTTTTTACAACTTCATTCAACACTTCTGTGTTGAGGGGAATGTCTTACCCCCAGGAATAATTGATAAATCTATATAAAATTGATTTTTTTAAAAATCAATTTCATCAGGTGGATTTTATACACATCCAAATTAGCACTGATTCAAGTCACTTAGGCTAGCGATTATTCCTCCCCAAATAGTTATTTTAAAAATTAAATGACAGAATTTCTGCCTCTTAGTAAGAGAGAATTTTGAAGACTCAAAGTAATACTTTTTTACAAGAGATAATTTGGAGGAAGCGCTTATATTTAGGCTTACATGGTATATAAAACTGGGTATTCCATGTTAAAGCTTTAAAAAAGAAAAAGAAAAAATCAGTTGCTCATCTTTTCTCTCAACTTTTTTCTATGCCTAATAACACTTCAAACTGAGACACAAAAAGACACACCTTTTCAAGTTACTCTCATTCCTTTACAAATACAAGCAATCACTTATTATAGTTTAAATAGCCAGAGTTGCTTGTTCTCCTACTGCTCTAGATCCCTTCTTGAATGGCTTCTTATACTAAAAATTACAACCAAAATTCTCACCTAATTATATCCTAAAACTTGTTACCAGTGGGTTGTGTGTGGGGAGTAGACAAATTTGACTCTTGAGCCTTAAAAATATCTAAATGCATTACTGCCAAGAGTACTGAAGAGTACTTTAATGAAAAACAGAAAACTTGATGTGTTTATCACACAAGGAAGATCTTTATCATGGAATTGGCTACATATTTCTCTCCATGCTTTTATGCAAATTAGGTAGCCCTGGTGATAAAGAACCCGCCTGTCAATGCAGGAGATGTAAGAGACACAGGATTGATCCCTGGGTTGGGAAGATCCCCTAGAGGAGGGCATGGCAACCCACTCCAGTATTCTTGCCTGGAGAATCCATTCGACAGAGGAGCCTGGCAGGCTACAGTCTACAGGGTCGCAGAGAGTCAGACACAACTGAAGTGACTTGGCACAGATGCATAGGCTACCCATAAAACTAGTTTATCATCTTAAAAGCCATATCTGTAAGGCAAATGGATCATTAATTGTTAAGACAAAATAACAAAAGTACGAAACAGAAATTAAACAACTTGAGTAATCTGCTTATCCATTTTAGAAAATATAGATAGCAACTTCTAATTTCATGTTAGGTCTCAAAAAAAAAAACAAAACACACATTAAAAAGGGACTCTTTACTAGTAAATCTGGATGGAAAGAAACAGCTTTGAAAGCACCAGTATAATGTACAAACAGAATTGTTTGTATAATTCTGTACGGAAGATAGAATCCCACATTACACTAATTAAAAAATTAATAGCTGCTATATGTAAACAGCTAGAGAAAGAGCCAAAAAGGAGAAATTGGTATTTCATCCTGTGATGAAAAAAATTAAATATGGAAGGAGTGATGTATTAAAATATTTTACTATTTGATATCATAGGTCTTTAAGAGCAATATGAAGCAATTTCTAAAATCGGTTTGCTTTCAAAATAAAGTGCATGACTCAATGACAGCAGTTGATAGAGGTCAACTCTTCTAATCAAGTCAAAGATCATATGATAGGGTAAAAAGTCTCCCAGACCTGGTCCATCACCAAGGGACAAAAGATTTAGTTTCTTCAGATGGCAGGAGGGGGAAATGACTTGGCACTGCATCACACCCTTAAAATCCAATAGGGTTTCTTCCATGCCAACAGAGCACTGTGCGTCAAAGCAAACCTTGGTGTAGTATGGATGGAAAAACCATGATTTGTCTTTCATTTCCTGAACGCCTTATAAACATGCACGGTAAAACACTCCTGATCCCCATCACAGTTCATGGAAAAAAACCAATGTGCCGTTTCCACCCCCAACCCTTGTATAGGTGCTTGCTCCTCTGACTGGGCCTTGGGGTTCTCTTCGCAGATCATTGTCCGGAGGGAAACTGAGTAAGCGAGAAAAAGCAACGTGGGCTAGACAGTTTGTCACCAAAACAGAAATTAGTATTAAAAACACCGATCCTATCCTCCCTCCACTTTCTCCTAGAAAACAAAAACAAAACCAACACTCGCCCCGCAAACTTGCCCCACCATTATGAAGATCGTACAGGCGCTGGTCAAACGTGCGTCCCAACCATCCTTGGGCAAGAGAGCACCTGGGGCGAGTTTTCGGCCCCTCATCGCTCAGCCAGGCCCGGGCCCAGCCCCTGGGCTGACAGGAGGGGCTCGCCCGACATTGGCCCGGAGGGAAAAGGAGGGATTATCGCCGAACTCCGCTCACACCCGGGGAAGAAGTAACGCAGGGCCAGTGGGAACGCAGTTGAGGCTGAGCGCAAGGCCTCGGAACTGACGAGAAGACAGGCAGGAGCCGGCGTGAGGTGAGGCGGGAGAAGCAGCCGGGCCTAGGCCGCACCAGGCCGCGAAGTGGCCATACGCCGCTTCCCGACCGAAGCTGCGAGCCAAGTCTCAGGGAAGAGGGTTACCATTACCTGGACGGGTTCCTGCAGCACCGTCATCCTGGAGGTTCAGGCCCACTTTCTGCAGTGCCTCAGGGCCCCCCCGTAGCGACTCCGGCCCGGCCAGCCCCGGCTCATTTAAACTCACCAGCGACCGTTACCGGGGGATGGGGGAGGCCGAGCGAGAGCCGAGTACTTCCGAGCGGGACACGGAAAAACCCGAAGTGGAGAGACGCGCGCGGGAGCCAAACGGAAAGGCCCGAAGGAGACCGGAAATACCCGAGGTGAATCGACGGAGGAGAACACCGTTGCCGGAAGTTGTCGAGGAGTACCGGAGACGACCGAGCGTGATCCAAAGCGCCTGTTCCTCTTCTCGGTCACGCCCTCACTCACGCACGCCACGCCCCGTCGGCTCTTTAGGCAGGGGCACGCCCAATCGGTAACCAATAGGCTGGGCGTGGCGTGCGGGAGTCGGCCGGTAGCGTTACGTGGCCGGGCTTCAATCTTGATTCAAGCTTGCTGGATTAATTGGTGCACGGTGGATTAAGCAGAGGTTTAAACTGAAGAGTTTGGGGCTGATTTTAATGAATTAAGAGGTATCTGTCTGTTAAGTTTACGTCGTTTATCCATTCCTGAACCCTTATTCATGGCTCAAAGGGAAATAGGAAATTGGAAAGACTGCCACTATTTAAAGATTCAATTTGACCCCTGTCCTCAGATTACGGTCTGTTTAACGGAAAAGTAATGTAACAAAGAATGTTATGTGATGCCCATTATAAGTGATGTAAAAATCCAGAAGAGAGGAAAGGGAAATTAATTAAATTGGGGGCAGGAGAAGGGGACGACAGAGAATGAGATGGCTGGACGGCATCACCGACTCGATGGACATGAGTTTGAGTGAACTCTGGGAGTTGGTGATGGACAGGGAGGCCTGGCGTGCTGTGATTCATGGGGTCGCAAAGAGTCGGACACGATTGAGCGACTGAACTAGACTTTATTTTGGGGGGCTCCAAAATCACTGCAGATGGTGATCACAGCCATGAAATTAAAAGATGCTTGCTCCTTGGAAGAAAAGCTGTGACCAACCTAGACAGCATATTGAAAAGCAGAAACATTACTTTGCCAACAAAGGTCCATCTTGTCAAAGCTGTGGTTTTTCCAGTAGTCATGTATGGATGTGAGAGTTGGACCACAAAGAGAGTTGAGCCCCGAAGAATTGATGCTTTTGAACAGTGCTGTTGGAGAAGACTCTTGAGAGTCCCTTGGACTTAAAGGAGATCAGTCCTGAATATTCATTGGAAGGACTGATGCTAAAGGTGAAACTCCAATACTTTGGCCACCTGATGCGAAGAACTGACTCATTGGAAAAGACCGTGATGCTGAGAAAGACTGAAGGCTGGAGGAGAAGGGGAGGACAGAGGATGAGATGGCTGGGTGGCATCACCAACTCAATGGACATGAGTTTGAGCAAGCTCCAGGAGTTGATGAACAGGGAAGCCTGGCCTGCTGCAGTCCATGGGGTCACAAAGAGTCGAATACTACTGAGGGACTGAACTGAAGATGAGAAAAGTTTCAGATGTAAGCCAGGTTTTGAAGGATAGCTAGAATTAGAAGAAAAGAAAGGAGAAAGTGAAAGGGAGCAGAATGAGATCAATCTGGTAAAAGATTCAACATTAACTGCTGCTGCTGCTGCCAAGTCACTTCAGTCATGTCCGACTCTTTGTGACCCCATAGACGGCAGCCCACCAGGCTCCACCATCCCTGGGATTCTCCAGGCAAGAAGTGGGTTGCTATTTCCTTCTCCAATGCATGAAAGTGAAAAGTGAAAGTGAAGTGATTATTTAGGTGGCCAGATCATGGAAAATCTCAGAAACAGGGCAGAAATGTTTATTCTTGATAGGAGAGGCGTTGTGACATATTGGGAAATCGGGAGATTGGATTTCAGTTTTATCTCTGGCACTATTAGCTTTAGGTCCTTAGGCAAGTCACAACCTCACTGAACTTGTATTTCTTTAGTTTAAAAACAACCATTAAGAGGACGAAATGCATTAATGTATGTGACTGTCTAACACACACAGGAGGGTCTCAAATTTCCTTCCTATTATCTCCCCCGCTAAAGTGTGTGAACAGGGAACTATTAAAATTATAGTTTTTTTTTTGGTAGATAAGATAAACAGACTTTGAAATATTTTTAAAATTGAAGTATCAGTCAGTTCAGTTCAGTCGCTCAGTCGTGTCCGACTCTTTGCGACCCCATGAATCACAGCACACCAGGCCTCCCTGTCCAACACCAACTCCCGGAGTTCACTCAAACTCATGTCCATCGAATTGGTGATGCCATCCAGCCATCTCATTCTCTGTCGTCCCCTTCTCCTCCCGCCCTCAATCCCTCCCAGCATCAGAGTCTTTTCCAGTGAGTCAGCTCGTCGCATGAGGTAGCCAAGTATTGGAGTTTCAGTTTTAGCATCAGTCCTTCCAATGAACACCCAGGATTGATCTCCTCTAGAATGGACTGGTTGGATCTCCTTGCAGTCCAAGGGACTCTCAAGAGTCTTCTCCAGCACCACAGTTCAAAAGCATCAATTCTTTGGCGATCAGCTTTCTTCACAGTTGATGTATAATATTGTGTTATTTAAAGCTGAAACTGCAATACTTTGGCCACCTCATGCGACGAGTTGACTCACTGGAAAAGACTCTGATGCTGGGAAAGGTTGGGGGCGGGAGGAGAAGGGGACGACGGAGAATGAGATGGCTGGATGGCATCACCGACTCTGTGGACATGAGTTTGAGTGTACTCCGGGAGTTGGTGATGGACAGGGAGGCCTGGCGTGCTGTGATTCATGGGGTCGCGGAGAGTCGGACACGACTGAGCGACTGAACTGAACTGAACTGAATTGTGTTATTTTCAGGTGTATAGCAAAGTGATTCAGATATATACTTTTTCTGATTATTTTTCCACTATAGGTTATGGAAGGTATTTTTTTATAGTTCCCTGTGCTATATGGTAAATCCTAGTTGCTTATCTATTTCATGTATAGTAGTTTGTATCTCGGAGAAGGCAATGGCACCCCACTCCAGTATTCTTACCTGGAAAATCCCATGGACGGAGGAGCCTAGTAGGCTGCAGTCCGTGGGGTCACTCAGAGTTGGACACGACTGAACAACTTCACTTTGACTTTTCACTTTCATGAGTTGGAGAAGGAAATGGCAACCCACTCCAGTATTCTTGCTTGGAGAATCCCAGGGACGGTGGAGCCTGGTGGGCTGCTGTCTATGGGGTCGCACAGAGTCGGACACGACTAAAGCGACTTAGCAGCAGCAGCAGCAGTAGTTTGTTCTTAGTTTATCTTACTTTCCCTCCCTTTTCCCTTCTGTATCCATAAGGTAGAAGAAAACACTTTTTGAAGGTTGACTTCCTAATCAGGGCATTTCCAGGTTAGATGTAGGACTTTAATTTAAAAAATATTGCAAAGACTGTTTTTCTCAATAGTATATTCCATTTGTGTGGATATTTCTCTTTCTGGTTCTAACATTTTATGTAGATGAAATCAGTTTAGAATGGGTCAGTCCCTTCCTTTGGGTGTTGCTGGAGGAGGGGGGCGTGGGTGTTTTGTTTTGTTAACAGAGCTATAGCCTTTACTGGTGGCCATCTCTAGGCACTGCTTGTGTGCATGTAGCCCCAGAAAGGGTAAGGTGATCTTATGCTGCCCTGTGCCTTGTTCTGCTAGCAGGGTTGGGCTGGGTAAATT